>NC_087481.1:3228508-3532384 GCF_036417665.1 Passer domesticus | reverse complement strand
CTTTCCCCTTTTCTTCATTCCCCTTCTCTCTAACGCACCTTTTCTATGGCTATTTAATAAAAGTACATGTATTTTGATTTTACTGCAAATCCCCTTGTCGTGTCAGTTTTTGCACCCTGAGATCAGTGAAAAAGAACCTTCACGAATCACATCCTTAGGACAGATCGTGTCATAAATTGGCGTCACGGATCTTGGGTTCTGGGGACAGAGGAGTCTGCAGGTTACGTGTAGTTTGTAACAGGGGAAGGACGTTTCACGGCAGCCACACCGAAACCGTCAATTTTCCCGAAAGGGGTTGAACGGATTTAGAAAGCAAGGGCTGTGATTCCAATTTCCCGCATACTGCACGAACCAAGGCGGAAAAAGCATTCTCCAAACTCTTTTTGAGGGTTCTGTCTCCAGAATATCACAAAAGATCTCTTGGTGCAAAAGGGGGAAAAAAACTGTTTCTGTTCTAAGAGTGTTTAACTGTCTGGGAAGGAAGAGACACCTTGAAGAAACTAAGCAGGGCCTCCCAGATTGATACTGTCTCTTCAACTGTCTGTGTGTGTTTAACTGTCTGGGAAGGAAGAGACACCTTGAAGAAACTAAGCAGGGCCTCCCAGATTGACTCTGTCTCTTCAGCCACCCAGGGAAAAAGTTGAGTGAAGGGAAAACACAGTGTGTGATTGTGTAACCGAAAACACCTCCCTGTTGTGGTCCCTAGTCCCTTCACAAGATGAATGAAGATTTTGGTGCCAAGGCAAAAACTGATTTTTACACACTACTTGCTAAACACAATGCAAAACCTTCACCAGGCGGAGAGGCCTGGGCAAAGAACAATCGGTTTAATTTAGAAAATGTTGTTGGTAGAATATGTTCTCTGCAACATGAAACAAAATTTAAACTTGGTGAAGATAAAACCATCCTCTGCTCAGTTTTGGGAGCCTGCCTCACAGCAGCCATAGAAACTCGCTCTAAGCGAAGAAGTGAGGAAAATGCTATAATAGACTCCCTTTTTGCAAAAACAATTAAATGAAGAAAGAAATGAAAATAATTTATTACGGGCTGCCTTGAGAGAGGTGCATGTTAAAAATTCACAGAACTTTGATTCCTCAAAAGAAACAGAGGAGAAGGAAACTTCTCACCTTAATCAAAATTACCCCCAAAAAGAATTAGTTCTGATGAAAAATTTTGGGGAACACTGTTGTTGCAATAGCATGAAACCTCAAATTAAAACAGAATGCAACTATATTAATGATGAGGATTTTGACCCACATATAATCACTAAAGAAATCCCATACACTGCTACTGAATTAACAAAACTTGCAAAGCAGTATGGGCTTCTCTCCCACAAAACTGAAACAAAATCTCTCACTGGGAAATTTCAAACACATTTGTCAGAACAAGAAGCCGGTGGGTACTGGGGACATGGAGTGGTCTTAACAACGGGAGACAGACGTATCCCATGGTCCCTAACTCAGCATGCAGCTTATTGGGCAGAAGTGCTTAACCCCTTGGAAAGGGGAAACCTTTTAACCATAGCTGGTATCCCTAACCAACTCCTGGAAAACATTCACAAAGCTGCCTGCTTGCAAATAATGCATGAAAGAAAACCAACTACAAGCTATGAGTCACCAATGCAATCACCTGTAAAGTCTAAAATTATGACCTCTTTAATTCAAAGGTTTACAGAAACACTTAAACCTATAGCAATTTTCCCTCAAAAACCCATAGCATCTATGTCCCCTATAGAAACACCAGATAAACTTCTTACTAACCAGAATAACCCATTTGTTCCCTCTTATGACTTGCCGAGAAAAGGGATAAAATGGGATTGGAGTCTTTCTCAAGAGAAAGCACTGCAATCGCTGATTTTTGAAGCAACAGCTCACCAAGCACTGGACCCTATCCATCCTACAGATCCCTTTCAGGTAGAGTGGGGATTTGCCTCCTCAGGGCTATCAGTACACATTGGGCAGCGGGGTCCCGAGGGTCCGACAAGGCCTGTTGGTTTTTATTCCCATGGTTTCAAAGATGCTGAGAGAAGACACTCTACCTGGGAAAGAGGTTTGTCCGTGGTTGGCTTAACTCTCATAGAAGTAGAAAAAAACTTAGCGATACAAGAAACTGAGAGCTTGGGTAGCAGCCAAAACAAACTTGCCTCTGTGATTAAAGCAACCCCTCCTTTCTTCCCTGCTTCTGCTAACAGAGAGGGAGAAGGCAATGCTCAGGCAGAGGAACTGTTAACCATTTGTAGTATTTTCCAGTGTGAGGGAGAGAATTATTTTCTTGTCTGTATTAACATCAAGTCCTATGCCGCACTTGTATTTGTGTTGTTTCAGGCCAATGCTTTTAAAAGAACTACAGGAAATAATACCGTTAAAGCAATACAGGGATGGTTTGGAATTTTCCTAAGCCCACAGGAAATTCAATCTGATAATGTTTCTCACTTTACTGTCAAAAGTGCGCAGGATTGGGCAAAAGGTGAAGGGATTGAATGGACTTCTCACACCCTTTACGACACATGGGGGGCAGATGGGTGTCCTAAAATCACTGCTTTTTGCCCGACAGCTCCAAGCATAATTCCTTCACTACACGGACCAGATGATTTCAAGAACCCAGCACATTACCCTGGACAACCTCTTTTTGGTGGACCACCCCCTGTTGTAGGGGAAGTACCACTGGTGTTAAAAACCTCTCTGACAACCCCATTGTTCTAACTCTTTCTGCCTCTTCGTAGTAGATTCTGTTGTGCTTATTTTTACAGAAGAACTCCGTGGGACATGGAGACCTGAGAAACCATGATAACACTAGCATTGTACAACAAATATAATGTTTTCCCTTCCCTTTATGGTAACACAAAGTGATAACATTACACTTAACAAGTAAATTAAATAATAATGAACAAATTGGCTGCTACAAGTAAAAATCTGACCAAATTACAGCAACCACTGCAATCATCCTTAACACATCAGTGGCTGCTATCAAACATACTACCAAATTGGGAAAAGGTAAATGTAAACAACCACAATTGGTGATTGATGCACTCAATGCCACACAAAATAATGTTTCCTTGGCTCTCAGCTGTGTTCGGGCTCAATTGTGGATGCAGTCAGTTGCTGCCTCAATTATAAAAGAAGGTGAAGAAGGCACTTTTCCCACTGAAATTTGAAAAATAATCTGGGACAGTGCTACTGACTTTGAAAGAGAATTCCAATCCTGGTGGAATTTGGTAAATTTCACTTACGACCCCATTTCAAACGTGGCCACGGCTTTTGTGTTAACCATACGCAGTGCTTCAGTGCATTTAGTTTTTCCTATTATAGCATTAGGGATAAATCATGACGGAGCTATTCTCTATCCTTCGGAGCATAGGGAATGGGCCCGTCAGATTAACAACAAATGGCAAACTGTCAATCTGGAATCTTGTATTGTCCGTGAACAACAAGGGTTCATCTGTGAAAGCAATGCAATCATAGCCCAGGATATCTGTCTGGACACAGAGCAGAATATCTGTCACTTTGAAATACATCCTAACGAGACTTCTGAAACAGTTCTCATATACATAGGCAATGGATGTGCATGCTTTAGAACTGCCTGTGATCTTGTATTTGTAGAAAATGTAGTAGTGGATACTAGGAATCATTCAAATTTCTGCGCTTGTAATTTTACCAGAATTGTAGGATATGATTTTTCTTATGTAGCTCCAGTTACCTCTCACCAGCTTTTGCAATCCAATTACACCCTGATTCACAAATTGATACCTACTCCAATTGGGATGAACCTCACTTTGGTAAGGCAGTTGCTGCTCCACCAGGACCTGGCTGAGATTCTGAGAAAGATCAAGAAAGATGGGCAGAAGACCCTGGTAACTGTTCATCACAATGTAAAACAAATACATCGTGTCATGGAAAGAGTAAAGAGAGATGCTGAACACAAGTGGTGGGATACTCTTTTTGGGTGGTCACCAACTGCCACAAGTGTCCTGAACACCATGTGTCATCCTATTGTTGTCCTTTTGATCCTGGTTTCAATTGGTTTTGTTTTGTCAGCAATCTTGTTTGTCATGAATTGGAGAATGATGAAACGGTTAACAAGACTGACGTCCATAATTAATGCACACAATTTGGCTGATGTCCTTTTTACTATGGACGTCCCCAAGACAATTGACACAAGGCGATTATGAATCAGTAGATGTGTTTTGAAAAACCTTTTACCTTCCATCTTGTGATTTTGTTAAATTTATATTCATTTTATTACTTAATTATTGCTTTTACTTTTGGCCATTTGTGATTTTATTTTGATTATTTGATTTGATTATTACCATTTGTGATTTTTCAAATTATTTAAGCTATAATGCCATTATAATAATTTGTGAGTTTGTTCCAATTATTCAAGCTATAATATTATTTTGATAATTTTCAATTATTATTTAATTATTTGCTAAAAAATTGTTTTGATTTTGTTTTGCTAATTGCTTCTCTTTTTCGCCCTTCTTTTATTTCTTCTTATCTTTCCTTCTCTTTTCCTCTCTCTCTGTCATACTGTCCCTGTTTTCTGAGGTATGCTACCAGCGTGAAGGAGACTTGAGACCTGCTGATGAAGACCCTTTCAAGACAATCGTGAGTCACGGGGTCGTGTGAGTGTCTGTCCGAAACTTCCCTCATTTTTTGCCTCTCGATCATCATGAAAGCCAAGACCACCGGGGAAAGGGAAAGATCCTGTTCTGAAAATCCAGGTCTGTCTGGTCCATCAAGCCAGATTATTGCCTACGGGTGTGTTTGCTCAACTCATGGAACACTGCACCCGAGAAGGGGCAGTGTGCTCTCCTTCGCCTGCATCACCTAGCAACGCTAGTGCTGGAATTTCTCCACCCTTCTGACTTGGCTGGACTTTCTCTCTGGAATGACCTTCCCGGGGGTCACCACAAAAGGACCCTCCATTCACCGTACATCAACCACCGTGACAGATGGACTGAGATGGGAGAAGGTTTCTCCCTCAAGGACTGAGACGTGCGACCCCTACATGGAAAAGTTCCCCTTTTCTTCCCAAAAGAACTAAGACTGAAATCCCCACCGTAGGGTGAGGGAAGGCGTACGTGGGGACCGGAGCAAGTTTTGCAAGCGACCACTGGACCGAGAACACAATGGTTCCTGCCTACGACATCTGCTGCTAACGACGCCTGTTCCTGATGGACTACTGATGGACTCTTTGTACCCTTTATCAATAGACTCTTTTGAAATCGGTCCCCTTCCCCCATTTCAAAAGGACTATAAAAAAGGTTAGACCTGACTGATACCTTTCAAGATCTCCCCTGACGTGAAGACGACAGGCTCTTCGTCGACCGGACTTCGAGGGACTTTGTCATCCGCACGTCTGGTAGCTATATACCTCCTTGCCCTCCCTCTCTTCTTTTTCTTTTCCTTATTCTTTCCCCTTTTCTTCATTCCCCTTCTCTCTAACGCACCTTTTCTATGGCTATTTAATAAAAGTACATGTATTTTGATTTTACTGCAAATCCCCTTGTCGTGTCAGTTTTTGCACCCTGAGATCAGTGAAAAAGAACCTTCACGAATCACATCCTTAGGACAGATCGTGTCATAAATTGGCGTCACGGATCTTGGGTTCTGGGGACAGAGGAGTCTGCAGGTTACGTGTAGTTTGTAACAGGGGAAGGACGTTTCACGGCAGCCACACCGAAACCGTCAATTTTCCCGAAAGGGGTTGAACGGATTTAGAAAGCAAGGGCTGTGATTCCAATTTCCCGCATACTGCACGAACCAAGGCGGAAAAAGCATTCTCCAAACTCTTTTTGAGGGTTCTGTCTCCAGAATATCACAAAAGATCTCTTGGTGCAAAAGGGGGAAAAAAACTGTTTCTGTTCTAAGAGTGTTTAACTGTCTGGGAAGGAAGAGACACCTTGAAGAAACTAAGCAGGGCCTCCCAGATTGATACTGTCTCTTCAACTGTGTGTGTGTGTTTAACTGTCTGGGAAGGAAGAGACACCTTGAAGAAACTAAGCAGGGCCTCCCAGATTGACTCTGTCTCTTCAGCCACCCAGGGAAAAAGTTGAGTGAAGGGAAAACACAGTGTGTGATTGTGTAACCGAAAACACCTCCCTGTTGTGGTCCCTAGTCCCTTCACAAGATGAATGAAGATTTTGGTGCCAAGGCAAAAACTGATTTTTACACACTACTTGCTAAACACAATGCAAAACCTTCACCAGGCGGAGAGGCCTGGGCAAAGAACAATCGGTTTAATTTAGAAAATGTTGTTGGTAGAATATGTTCTCTGCAACATGAAACAAAATTTAAACTTGGTGAAGATAAAACCATCCTCTGCTCAGTTTTGGGAGCCTGCCTCACAGCAGCCATAGAAACTCGCTCTAAGCGAAGAAGTGAGGAAAATGCTATAATAGACTCCCTTTTTGCAAAAACAATTAAATGAAGAAAGAAATGAAAATAATTTATTACGGGCTGCCTTGAGAGAGGTGCATGTTAAAAATTCACAGAACTTTGATTCCTCAAAAGAAACAGAGGAGAAGGAAACTTCTCACCTTAATCAAAATTACCCCCAAAAAGAATTAGTTCTGATGAAAAATTTTGGGGAACACTGTTGTTGCAATAGCATGAAACCTCAAATTAAAACAGAATGCAACTATATTAATGATGAGGATTTTGACCCACATATAATCACTAAAGAAATCCCATACACTGCTACTGAATTAACAAAACTTGCAAAGCAGTATGGGCTTCTCTCCCACAAAACTGAAACAAAATCTCTCACTGGGAAATTTCAAACACATTTGTCAGAACAAGAAGCCGGTGGGTACTGGGGACATGGAGTGGTCTTAACAACGGGAGACAGACGTATCCCATGGTCCCTAACTCAGCATGCAGCTTATTGGGCAGAAGTGCTTAACCCCTTGGAAAGGGGAAACCTTTTAACCATAGCTGGTATCCCTAACCAACTCCTGGAAAACATTCACAAAGCTGCCTGCTTGCAAATAATGCATGAAAGAAAACCAACTACAAGCTATGAGTCACCAATGCAATCACCTGTAAAGTCTAAAATTATGACCTCTTTAATTCAAAGGTTTACAGAAACACTTAAACCTATAGCAATTTTCCCTCAAAAACCCATAGCATCTATGTCCCCTATAGAAACACCAGATAAACTTCTTACTAACCAGAATAACCCATTTGTTCCCTCTTATGACTTGCCGAGAAAAGGGATAAAATGGGATTGGAGTCTTTCTCAAGAGAAAGCACTGCAATCGCTGATTTTTGAAGCAACAGCTCACCAAGCACTGGACCCTATCCATCCTACAGATCCCTTTCAGGTAGAGTGGGGATTTGCCTCCTCAGGGCTATCAGTACACATTGGGCAGCGGGGTCCCGAGGGTCCGACAAGGCCTGTTGGTTTTTATTCCCATGGTTTCAAAGATGCTGAGAGAAGACACTCTACCTGGGAAAGAGGTTTGTCCGTGGTTGGCTTAACTCTCATAGAAGTAGAAAAAAACTTAGCGATACAAGAAACTGAGAGCTTGGGTAGCAGCCAAAACAAACTTGCCTCTGTGATTAAAGCAACCCCTCCTTTCTTCCCTGCTTCTGCTAACAGAGAGGGAGAAGGCAATGCTCAGGCAGAGGAACTGTTAACCATTTGTAGTATTTTCCAGTGTGAGGGAGAGAATTATTTTCTTGTCTGTATTAACATCAAGTCCTATGCCGCACTTGTATTTGTGTTGTTTCAGGCCAATGCTTTTAAAAGAACTACAGGAAATAATACCGTTAAAGCAATACAGGGATGGTTTGGAATTTTCCTAAGCCCACAGGAAATTCAATCTGATAATGTTTCTCACTTTACTGTCAAAAGTGCGCAGGATTGGGCAAAAGGTGAAGGGATTGAATGGACTTCTCACACCCCTTACGACACATGGGGGGCAGATGGGTGTCCTAAAATCACTGCTTTTTGCCCGACAGCTCCAAGCATAATTCCTTCACTACACGGACCAGATGATTTCAAGAACCCAGCACATTACCCTGGACAACCTCTTTTTGGTGGACCACCCCCTGTTGTAGGGGAAGTACCACTGGTGTTAAAAACCTCTCTGACAACCCCATTGTTCTAACTCTTTCTGCCTCTTCGTAGTAGATTCTGTTGTGCTTATTTTTACAGAAGAACTCCGTGGGACATGGAGACCTGAGAAACCATGATAACACTAGCATTGTACAACAAATATAATGTTTTCCCTTCCCTTTATGGTAACACAAAGTGATAACATTACACTTAACAAGTAAATTAAATAATAATGAACAAATTGGCTGCTACAAGTAAAAATCTGACCAAATTACAGCAACCACTGCAATCATCCTTAACACATCAGTGGCTGCTATCAAACATACTACCAAATTGGGAAAAGGTAAATGTAAACAACCACAAATTGGTGATTGATGCACTCAATGCCACACAAAATAATGTTTCCTTGGCTCTCAGCTGTGTTCGGGCTCAATTGTGGATGCAGTCAGTTGCTGCCTCAATTATAAAAGAAGGTGAAGAAGGCACTTTTCCCACTGAAATTTGAAAAATAATCTGGGACAGTGCTACTGACTTTGAAAGAGAATTCCAATCCTGGTGGAATTTGGTAAATTTCACTTACGACCCCATTTCAAACGTGGCCACGGCTTTTGTGTTAACCATACGCAGTGCTTCAGTGCATTTAGTTTTTCCTATTATAGCATTAGGGATAAATCATGACGGAGCTATTCTCTATCCTTCGGAGCATAGGGAATGGGCCCGTCAGATTAACAACAAATGGCAAACTGTCAATCTGGAATCTTGTATTGTCCGTGAACAACAAGGGTTCATCTGTGAAAGCAATGCAATCATAGCCCAGGATATCTGTCTGGACACAGAGCAGAATATCTGTCACTTTGAAATACATCCTAACGAGACTTCTGAAACAGTTCTCATATACATAGGCAATGGATGTGCATGCTTTAGAACTGCCTGTGATCTTGTATTTGTAGAAAATGTAGTAGTGGATACTAGGAATCATTCAAATTTCTGCGCTTGTAATTTTACCAGAATTGTAGGATATGATTTTTCTTATGTAGCTCCAGTTACCTCTCACCAGCTTTTGCAATCCAATTACACCCTGATTCACAAATTGATACCTACTCCAATTGGGATGAACCTCACTTTGGTAAGGCAGTTGCTGCTCCACCAGGACCTGGCTGAGATTCTGAGAAAGATCAAGAAAGATGGGCAGAAGACCCTGGTAACTGTTCATCACAATGTAAAACAAATACATCGTGTCATGGAAAGAGTAAAGAGAGATGCTGAACACAAGTGGTGGGATACTCTTTTTGGGTGGTCACCAACTGCCACAAGTGTCCTGAACACCATGTGTCATCCTATTGTTGTCCTTTTGATCCTGGTTTCAATTGGTTTTGTTTTGTCAGCAATCTTGTTTGTCATGAATTGGAGAATGATGAAACGGTTAACAAGACTGACGTCCATAATTAATGCACACAATTTGGCTGATGTCCTTTTTACTATGGACGTCCCCAAGACAATTGACACAAGGCGATTATGAATCAGTAGATGTGTTTTGAAAAACCTTTTACCTTCCATCTTGTGATTTTGTTAAATTTATATTCATTTTATTACTTAATTATTGCTTTTACTTTTGGCCATTTGTGATTTTATTTTGATTATTTGATTTGATTATTACCATTTGTGATTTTTCAAATTATTTAAGCTATAATGCCATTATAATAATTTGTGAGTTTGTTCCAATTATTCAAGCTATAATATTATTTTGATAATTTTCAATTATTATTTAATTATTTGCTAAAAAATTGTTTTGATTTTGTTTTGCTAATTGCTTCTCTTTTTCGCCCTTCTTTTATTTCTTCTTATCTTTCCTTCTCTTTTCCTCTCTCTCTGTCATACTGTCCCTGTTTTCTGAGGTATGCTACCAGCGTGAAGGAGACTTGAGACCTGCTGATGAAGACCCTTTCAAGACAATCGTGAGTCACGGGGTCGTGTGAGTGTCTGTCCGAAACTTCCCTCATTTTTTGCCTCTCGATCGTCATGAAAGCCAAGACCACCGGGGAAAGGGAAAGATCCTGTTCTGAAAATCCAGGTCTGTCTGGTCCATCAAGCCAGATTATTGCCTACGGGTGTGTTTGCTCAACTCATGGAACACTGCACCCGAGAAGGGGCAGTGTGCTCTCCTTCGCCTGCATCACCTAGCAACGCTAGTGCTGGAATTTCTCCACCCTTCTGACTTGGCTGGACTTTCTCTCTGGAATGACCTTCCCGGGGGTCACCACAAAAGGACCCTCCATTCACCGTACATCAACCACCGTGACAGATGGACTGAGATGGGAGAAGGTTTCTCCCTCAAGGACTGAGACGTGCGACCCCTACATGGAAAAGTTCCCCTTTTCTTCCCAAAAGAACTAAGACTGAAATCCCCACCGTAGGGTGAGGGAAGGCGTATGTGGGGACCGGAGCAAGTTTTGCAAGCGACCACTGGACCGAGAACACAATGGTTCCTGCCTACAACATCTGCTGCTAACGACGCCTGTTCCTGATGGACTACTGATGGACTCTTTGTACCCTTTATCAATAGACTCTTTTGAAATCGGTCCCCTTCCCCCATTTCAAAAGGACTATAAAAAAGGTTAGACCTGACTGATACCTTTCAAGATCTCCCCTGACGTGAAGACGACAGGCTCTTCGTCGACCGGACTTCGAGGGACTTTGTCATCCGCACGTCTGGTAGCTATATACCTCCTTGCCCTCCCTCTCTTCTTTTTCTTTTCCTTATTCTTTCCCCTTTTCTTCATTCCCCTTCTCTCTAACGCACCTTTTCTATGGCTATTTAATAAAAGTACATGTATTTTGATTTTACTGCAAATCCCCTTGTCGTGTCAGTTTTTGCACCCTGAGATCAGTGAAAAAGAACCTTCACGAATCACATCCTTAGGACAGATCGTGTCATAAATTGGCGTCACGGATCTTGGGTTCTGGGGACAGAGGAGTCTGCAGGTTACGTGTAGTTTGTAACAGGGGAAGGACGTTTCACGGCAGCCACACCGAAACCGTCAATTTTCCCGAAAGGGGTTGAACGGATTTAGAAAGCAAGGGCTGTGATTCCAATTTCCCGCATACTGCACGAACCAAGGCGGAAAAAGCATTCTCCAAACTCTTTTTGAGGGTTCTGTCTCCAGAATATCACAAAAGATCTCTTGGTGCAAAAGGGGGAAAAAAACTGTTTCTGTTCTAAGAGTGTTTAACTGTCTGGGAAGGAAGAGACACCTTGAAGAAACTAAGCAGGGCCTCCCAGATTGATACTGTCTCTTCAACTGTGTGTGTGTGTTTAACTGTCTGGGAAGGAAGAGACACCTTGAAGAAACTAAGCAGGGCCTCCCAGATTGACTCTGTCTCTTCAGCCACCCAGGGAAAAAGTTGAGTGAAGGGAAAACACAGTGTGTGATTGTGTAACCGAAAACACCTCCCTGTTGTGGTCCCTAGTCCCTTCACAAGATGAATGAAGATTTTGGTGCCAAGGCAAAAACTGATTTTTACACACTACTTGCTAAACACAATGCAAAACCTTCACCAGGCGGAGAGGCCTGGGCAAAGAACAATCGGTTTAATTTAGAAAATGTTGTTGGTAGAATATGTTCTCTGCAACATGAAACAAAATTTAAACTTGGTGAAGATAAAACCATCCTCTGCTCAGTTTTGGGAGCCTGCCTCACAGCAGCCATAGAAACTCGCTCTAAGCGAAGAAGTGAGGAAAATGCTATAATAGACTCCCTTTTTGCAAAAACAATTAAATGAAGAAAGAAATGAAAATAATTTATTACGGGCTGCCTTGAGAGAGGTGCATGTTAAAAATTCACAGAACTTTGATTCCTCAAAAGAAACAGAGGAGAAGGAAACTTCTCACCTTAATCAAAATTACCCCCAAAAAGAATTAGTTCTGATGAAAAATTTTGGGGAACACTGTTGTTGCAATAGCATGAAACCTCAAATTAAAACAGAATGCAACTATATTAATGATGAGGATTTTGACCCACATATAATCACTAAAGAAATCCCATACACTGCTACTGAATTAACAAAACTTGCAAAGCAGTATGGGCTTCTCTCCCACAAAACTGAAACAAAATCTCTCACTGGGAAATTTCAAACACATTTGTCAGAACAAGAAGCCGGTGGGTACTGGGGACATGGAGTGGTCTTAACAACGGGAGACAGACGTATCCCATGGTCCCTAACTCAGCATGCAGCTTATTGGGCAGAAGTGCTTAACCCCTTGGAAAGGGGAAACCTTTTAACCATAGCTGGTATCCCTAACCAACTCCTGGAAAACATTCACAAAGCTGCCTGCTTGCAAATAATGCATGAAAGAAAACCAACTACAAGCTATGAGTCACCAATGCAATCACCTGTAAAGTCTAAAATTATGACCTCTTTAATTCAAAGGTTTACAGAAACACTTAAACCTATAGCAATTTTCCCTCAAAAACCCATAGCATCTATGTCCCCTATAGAAACACCAGATAAACTTCTTACTAACCAGAATAACCCATTTGTTCCCTCTTATGACTTGCCGAGAAAAGGGATAAAATGGGATTGGAGTCTTTCTCAAGAGAAAGCACTGCAATCGCTGATTTTTGAAGCAA
Source organism: Passer domesticus (assembly GCF_036417665.1). NCBI lineage: Eukaryota > Metazoa > Chordata > Aves > Passeriformes > Passeridae > Passer > Passer domesticus. The sequence continues at coordinate 3,519,695 of NC_087481.1, read as the reverse complement.
CAGCTCACCAAGCACTGGACCCTATCCATCCTACAGATCCCTTTCAGGTAGAGTGGGGATTTGCCTCCTCAGGGCTATCAGTACACATTGGGCAGCGGGGTCCCGAGGGTCCGACAAGGCCTGTTGGTTTTTATTCCCATGGTTTCAAAGATGCTGAGAGAAGACACTCTACCTGGGAAAGAGGTTTGTCCGTGGTTGGCTTAACTCTCATAGAAGTAGAAAAAAACTTAGCGATACAAGAAACTGAGAGCTTGGGTAGCAGCCAAAACAAACTTGCCTCTGTGATTAAAGCAACCCCTCCTTTCTTCCCTGCTTCTGCTAACAGAGAGGGAGAAGGCAATGCTCAGGCAGAGGAACTGTTAACCATTTGTAGTATTTTCCAGTGTGAGGGAGAGAATTATTTTCTTGTCTGTATTAACATCAAGTCCTATGCCGCACTTGTATTTGTGTTGTTTCAGGCCAATGCTTTTAAAAGAACTACAGGAAATAATACCGTTAAAGCAATACAGGGATGGTTTGGAATTTTCCTAAGCCCACAGGAAATTCAATCTGATAATGTTTCTCACTTTACTGTCAAAAGTGCGCAGGATTGGGCAAAAGGTGAAGGGATTGAATGGACTTCTCACACCCCTTACGACACATGGGGGGCAGATGGGTGTCCTAAAATCACTGCTTTTTGCCCGACAGCTCCAAGCATAATTCCTTCACTACACGGACCAGATGATTTCAAGAACCCAGCACATTACCCTGGACAACCTCTTTTTGGTGGACCACCCCCTGTTGTAGGGGAAGTACCACTGGTGTTAAAAACCTCTCTGACAACCCCATTGTTCTAACTCTTTCTGCCTCTTCGTAGTAGATTCTGTTGTGCTTATTTTTACAGAAGAACTCCGTGGGACATGGAGACCTGAGAAACCATGATAACACTAGCATTGTACAACAAATATAATGTTTTCCCTTCCCTTTATGGTAACACAAAGTGATAACATTACACTTAACAAGTAAATTAAATAATAATGAACAAATTGGCTGCTACAAGTAAAAATCTGACCAAATTACAGCAACCACTGCAATCATCCTTAACACATCAGTGGCTGCTATCAAACATACTACCAAATTGGGAAAAGGTAAATGTAAACAACCACAAATTGGTGATTGATGCACTCAATGCCACACAAAATAATGTTTCCTTGGCTCTCAGCTGTGTTCGGGCTCAATTGTGGATGCAGTCAGTTGCTGCCTCAATTATAAAAGAAGGTGAAGAAGGCACTTTTCCCACTGAAATTTGAAAAATAATCTGGGACAGTGCTACTGACTTTGAAAGAGAATTCCAATCCTGGTGGAATTTGGTAAATTTCACTTACGACCCCATTTCAAACGTGGCCACGGCTTTTGTGTTAACCATACGCAGTGCTTCAGTGCATTTGGTTTTTCCTATTATAGCATTAGGGATAAATCATAACGGAGCTATTCTCTATCCTTCGGAGCATAGGGAATGGGCCCGTCAGATTAACAACAAATGGCAAACTGTCAATCTGGAATCTTGTATTGTCCGTGAACAACAAGGGTTCATCTGTGAAAGCAATGCAATCATAGCCCAGGATATCTGTCTGGACACAGAGCAGAATATCTGTCACTTTGAAATACATCCTAACGAGACTTCTGAAACAGTTCTCATATACATAGGCAATGGATGTGCATGCTTTAGAACTGCCTGTGATCTTGTATTTGTAGAAAATGTAGTAGTGGATACTAGGAATCATTCAAATTTCTGCGCTTGTAATTTTACCAGAATTGTAGGATATGATTTTTCTTATGTAGCTCCAGTTACCTCTCACCAGCTTTTGCAATCCAATTACACCCTGATTCACAAATTGATACCTACTCCAATTGGGATGAACCTCACTTTGGTAAGGCAGTTGCTGCTCCACCAGGACCTGGCTGAGATTCTGAGAAAGATCAAGAAAGATGGGCAGAAGACCCTGGTAACTGTTCATCACAATGTAAAACAAATACATCGTGTCATGGAAAGAGTAAAGAGAGATGCTGAACACAAGTGGTGGGATACTCTTTTTGGGTGGTCACCAACTGCCACAAGTGTCCTGAACACCATGTGTCATCCTATTGTTGTCCTTTTGATCCTGGTTTCAATTGGTTTTGTTTTGTCAGCAATCTTGTTTGTCATGAATTGGAGAATGATGAAACGGTTAACAAGACTGACGTCCATAATTAATGCACGCAATTGGGCTGATGTCCTTTTTACTATGGACGTCCCCAAGACAACTGACAAAAGGCGATTATGAATCAGTAGATGTGTTTTGAAAAACCTTTTACCTTCCATCTTGTGATTTTGTTAAATTTATATTCATTTTATTACTTAATTATTGCTTTTACTTTTGGCCATTTGTGATTTTATTTTGATTATTTGATTTGATTATTACCATTTGTGATTTTTCAAATTATTTAAGCTATAATGCCATTATAATAATTTGTGAGTTTGTTCCAATTATTCAAGCTATAATATTATTTTGATAATTTTCAATTATTATTTAATTATTTGCTAAAAAATTGTTTTGATTTTGTTTTGCTAATTGCTTCTCTTTTTCGCCCTTCTTTTATTTCTTCTTATCTTTCCTTCTCTTTTCCTCTCTCTCTGTCATACTGTCCCTGTTTTCTGAGGTATGCTACCAGCGTGAAGGAGACTTGAGACCTGCTGATGAAGACCCTTTCAAGACAATCGTGAGTCACGGGGTCGTGTGAGTGTCTGTCCGAAACTTCCCTCATTTTTTGCCTCTCGATCGTCATGAAAGCCAAGACCACCGGGGAAAGGGAAAGATCCTGTTCTGAAAATCCAGGTCTGTCTGGTCCATCAAGCCAGATTATTGCCTACGGGTGTGTTTGCTCAACTCATGGAACACTGCACCCGAGAAGGGGCAGTGTGCTCTCCTTCGCCTGCATCACCTAGCAACGCTAGTGCTGGAATTTCTCCACCCTTCTGACTTGGCTGGACTTTCTCTCTGGAATGACCTTCCCGGGGGTCACCACAAAAGGACCCTCCATTCACCGTACATCAACCACCGTGACAGATGGACTGAGATGGGAGAAGGTTTCTCCCTCAAGGACTGAGACGTGCGACCCCTACATGGAAAAGTTCCCCTTTTCTTCCCAAAAGAACTAAGACTGAAATCCCCACCGTAGGGTGAGGGAAGGCGTATGTGGGGACCGGAGCAAGTTTTGCAAGCGACCACTGGACCGAGAACACAATGGTTCCTGCCTACAACATCTGCTGCTAACGACGCCTGTTCCTGATGGACTACTGATGGACTCTTTGTACCCTTTATCAATAGACTATTTTGAAATCGGTCCCCTTCCCCCATTTCAAAAGGACTATAAAAAAGGTTAGACCTGACTGATACCTTTCAAGATCTCCCCTGACGTGAAGACGACAGGCTCTTCGTCGACCGGACTTCGAGGGACTTTGTCATCCGCACGTCTGGTAGCTATATACCTCCTTGCCCTCCCTCTCTTCTTTTTCTTTTCCTTATTCTTTCCCCTTTTCTTCATTCCCCTTCTCTCTAACGCACCTTTTCTATGGCTATTTAATAAAAGTACATGTATTTTGATTTTACTGCAAATCCCCTTGTCGTGTCAGTTTTTGCACCCTGAGATCAGTGAAAAAGAACCTTCACGAATCACATCCTTAGGACAGATCGTGTCATAAATTGGCGTCACGGATCTTGGGTTCTGGGGACAGAGGAGTCTGCAGGTTACGTGTAGTTTGTAACAGGGGAAGGACGTTTCACGGCAGCCACACCGAAACCGTCAATTTTCCCGAAAGGGGTTGAACGGATTTAGAAAGCAAGGGCTGTGATTCCAATTTCCCGCATACTGCACGAACCAAGGCGGAAAAAGCATTCTCCAAACTCTTTTTGAGGGTTCTGTCTCCAGAATATCACAAAAGATCTCTTGGTGCAAAAGGGGGAAAAAAACTGTTTCTGTTCTAAGAGTGTTTAACTGTCTGGGAAGGAAGAGACACCTTGAAGAAACTAAGCAGGGCCTCCCAGATTGATACTGTCTCTTCAACTGTGTGTGTGTGTTTAACTGTCTGGGAAGGAAGAGACACCTTGAAGAAACTAAGCAGGGCCTCCCAGATTGACTCTGTCTCTTCAGCCACCCAGGGAAAAAGTTGAGTGAAGGGAAAACACAGTGTGTGATTGTGTAACCGAAAACACCTCCCTGTTGTGGTCCCTAGTCCCTTCACAAGATGAATGAAGATTTTGGTGCCAAGGCAAAAACTGATTTTTACACACTACTTGCTAAACACAATGCAAAACCTTCACCAGGCGGAGAGGCCTGGGCAAAGAACAATCGGTTTAATTTAGAAAATGTTGTTGGTAGAATATGTTCTCTGCAACATGAAACAAAATTTAAACTTGGTGAAGATAAAACCATCCTCTGCTCAGTTTTGGGAGCCTGCCTCACAGCAGCCATAGAAACTCGCTCTAAGCGAAGAAGTGAGGAAAATGCTATAATAGACTCCCTTTTTGCAAAAACAATTAAATGAAGAAAGAAATGAAAATAATTTATTACGGGCTGCCTTGAGAGAGGTGCATGTTAAAAATTCACAGAACTTTGATTCCTCAAAAGAAACAGAGGAGAAGGAAACTTCTCACCTTAATCAAAATTACCCCCAAAAAGAATTAGTTCTGATGAAAAATTTTGGGGAACACTGTTGTTGCAATAGCATGAAACCTCAAATTAAAACAGAATGCAACTATATTAATGATGAGGATTTTGACCCACATATAATCACTAAAGAAATCCCATACACTGCTACTGAATTAACAAAACTTGCAAAGCAGTATGGGCTTCTCTCCCACAAAACTGAAACAAAATCTCTCACTGGGAAATTTCAAACACATTTGTCAGAACAAGAAGCCGGTGGGTACTGGGGACATGGAGTGGTCTTAACAACGGGAGACAGACGTATCCCATGGTCCCTAACTCAGCATGCAGCTTATTGGGCAGAAGTGCTTAACCCCTTGGAAAGGGGAAACCTTTTAACCATAGCTGGTATCCCTAACCAACTCCTGGAAAACATTCACAAAGCTGCCTGCTTGCAAATAATGCATGAAAGAAAACCAACTACAAGCTATGAGTCACCAATGCAATCACCTGTAAAGTCTAAAATTATGACCTCTTTAATTCAAAGGTTTACAGAAACACTTAAACCTATAGCAATTTTCCCTCAAAAACCCATAGCATCTATGTCCCCTATAGAAACACCAGATAAACTTCTTACTAACCAGAATAACCCATTTGTTCCCTCTTATGACTTGCCGAGAAAAGGGATAAAATGGGATTGGAGTCTTTCTCAAGAGAAAGCACTGCAATCGCTGATTTTTGAAGCAACAGCTCACCAAGCACTGGACCCTATCCATCCTACAGATCCCTTTCAGGTAGAGTGGGGATTTGCCTCCTCAGGGCTATCAGTACACATTGGGCAGCGGGGTCCCGAGGGTCCGACAAGGCCTGTTGGTTTTTATTCCCATGGTTTCAAAGATGCTGAGAGAAGACACTCTACCTGGGAAAGAGGTTTGTCCGTGGTTGGCTTAACTCTCATAGAAGTAGAAAAAAACTTAGCGATACAAGAAACTGAGAGCTTGGGTAGCAGCCAAAACAAACTTGCCTCTGTGATTAAAGCAACCCCTCCTTTCTTCCCTGCTTCTGCTAACAGAGAGGGAGAAGGCAGTGCTCAGGCAGAGGAACTGTTAACCATTTGTAGTATTTTCCAGTGTGAGGGACAGAATTATTTTCTTGTCTGTATTAACATCAAGTCCTATGCCGCACTTGTATTTGTGTTGTTTCAGGCCAATGTTTTTAAAAGAACTACAGGAAATAATACCGTTAAAGCAATACAGGGATGGTTTGGAATTTTCCTAAGCCCACAGGAAATTCAATCTGATAATGTTTCTCACTTTACTGTCAAAAGTGCGCAGGATTGGGCAAAAGGTGAAGGGATTGAATGGACTTCTCACACCCTTTACGACACATGGGGGGCAGATGGGTGTCCTAAAATCACTGCTTTTTGCCCGACAGCTCCAAGCATAATTCCTTCACTACACGGACCAGATGATTTCAAGAACCCAGCACATTACCCTGGACAACCTCTTTTTGGTGGACCACCCCCTATTGTAGGGGAAGTACCACTGGTGTTAAAAACCTCTCTGACAACCCCATTGTTCTAACTCTTTCTGCCTCTTCGTAGTAGATTCTGTTGTGCTTATTTTTACAGAAGAACTCCGTGGGACATGGAGACCTGAGAAACCATGATAACACTAGCATTGTACAACAAATATAATGTTTTCCCTTCCCTTTATGGTAACACAAAGTGATAACATTACACTTAACAAGTAAATTAAATAATAATGAACAAATTGGCTGCTACAAGTAAAAATCTGACCAAATTACAGCAACCACTGCAATCATCCTTAACACATCAGTGGCTGCTATCAAACGTACTACCAAATTGGGAAAAGGTAAATGTAAACAACCACAAATTGGTGATTGATGCACTCAATGCCACACAAAATAATGTTTCCTTGGCTCTCAGCTGTGTTCGGGCTCAATTGTGGATGCAGTCAGTTGCTGCCTCAATTATAAAAGAAGGTGAAGAAGGCACTTTTCCCACTGAAATTTGAAAAATAATCTGGGACAGTGCTACTGACTTTGAAAGAGAATTGCAATCCTGGTGGAATTTGGTAAATTTCACTTATGACCCCATTTCAAACGTGGCCACGGCTTTTGTGTTAACCATACGCAGTGCTTCAGTGCATTTGGTTTTTCCTATTATAGCATTAGGGATAAATCATGATGGAGCTATTCTCTATCCTTCGGAGCATAGGGAATGGGCCCGTCAGATTAACAACAAATGGCAAACTGTCAATCTGGAATCTTGTATTGTCCGTGAACAACAAGGGTTCATCTGTGAAAGCAATGCAATCATAGCCCAGGACATCTGTCTGGACACAGAGCAGAATATCTGTCACTTTGAAATACATCCTAACGAGACTTCTGAAACAGTTCTCATATACATAGGCAATGGATGTGCATGCTTTAGAACTGCCTGTGATCTTGTATTTGTAGAAAATGTAGTAGTGGATACTAGGAATCATTCAAATTTCTGCGCTTGTAATTTTACCAGAATTGTAGGATATGATTTTTCTTATGTAGCTCCAGTTACCTCTCACCAGCTTTTGCAATCCAGTTACACCCTGATTCACAAATTGATACCTACTCCAATTGGGATGAACCTCACTTTGGTAAGGCAGTTGCTGCTCCACCAGGACCTGGCTGAGATTCTGAGAAAGATCAAGAAAGATGGGCAGAAGACCCTGGTAACTGTTCATCACAATGTAAAACAAATACATCGTGTCATGGAAAGAGTAAAGAGAGATGCTGAACACAAGTGGTGGGATACTCTTTTTGGGTGGTCACCAACTGCCACAAGTGTCCTGAACACCATGTGTCATCCTATTGTTGTCCTTTTGATCCTGGTTTCAATTGGTTTTGTTTTGTCAGCAATCTTGTTTGTCATGAATTGGAGAATGATGAAACGGTTAACAAGACTGACGTCCATAATTAATGCACACAATTTGGCTGATGTCCTTTTTACTATGGACGTCCCCAAGACAATTGACACAAGGCGATTATGAATCAGTAGATGTGTTTTGAAAAACCTTTTACCTTCCATCTTGTGATTTTGTTAAATTTATATTCATTTTATTACTTAATTATTGCTTTGACTTTTGGCCATTTGTGATTTTATTTTGATTATTTGATTTGATTATTACCATTTGTGATTTTTCAAATTATTTAAGCTATAATGCCATTATAATAATTTGTGAGTTTGTTCCAATTATTTTGATAATTTTCAATTATTATTTAATTATTTGCTAAAAAATTGTTTTGATTTTGTTTTGCTAATTGCTTCTCTTTTTCGCCCTTCTTTTATTTCTTCTTATCTTTCCTTCTCTTTTCCTCTCTCTCTGTCATACTGTCCCTGTTTTCTGAGGTATGCTACCAGCGTGAAGGAGACTTGAGACCTGCTGATGAAGACCCTTTCAAGACAATCCTGAGTCACGGGGTCGTGTGAGTGTCTGTCCAAAACTTCCCTCATTTTTTGCCTCTCGATCGTCATGAAAGCCAAGACCACCGGGGAAAGGAAAAGATCCTGTTCTGAAAATCCAGGTCTGTCTGGTCCATCAAGCCAGATTATTGCCTACGGGTGTGTTTGCTCAACTCATGGAACACTGCACCCGAGAAGGGGCAGTGTGCTCTCCTTCACCTGCATCACCTAGCAACACTAGTGCTGGAATTTCTCCACCCTTCTGACTTGGCTGGGCTTTCTCTCTGGAAGGACCTTCCCGGAGGTCACCACAAAAGGACCCTCCATTCACCGTACATCAACCACCGTGACAGATGGACTGAGATGGGAGAAGGTTTCTCCCTCAAGGACTGAGACATGCGACCCCTACATGGAAAAGCTCCCCTCTTCTTCCCAAAAGGACTGAGACTGAAATCCCCACCGTAGGGTGAGGGAAGGCGTACGTGGGGACCGGAGCAAGTTTTGCAAGCAACCACTGGACTGAGAAGACAATGGTTCTTGCCTACGACATCTGCTGCTGACGACACCTGCTCCTGATGGACTACTGATGGACTCCTTGTAGACTATTTTGAAATCGGTCCCCTTCCCCCATTTCAAAAGGACTATAAAAAAGGTTAGACCTGACTGATACCTTTGAGATCTCCCCTGACGTGAAGACGACAGGCCTCTTCGTCGACCGGACTTCGAGGGACTTTGTCATCCGCACATCTGGTAGCTATATACCTCCTTGCCCTCCCTCTCTTCTTTTTCTTTTCCTTATTATTTTCCCTTTCTTCCTTCTCCTTCTCTCTAACGCATATTTGCTATGGCTATTTAATAAAAGTACATGTATTTTGATTTTACTGCAAATCCCCTTGTCGTGTCAGTTTTTTGCACCCTGAGATCAGTGAAAAAGAACCTACACGAATCGTGTCCTTAGGACGGATCGTGTCAGTTTCCCACCAGCTCCAATCTCCTCCTGCATGAGCAGACTCACACCAAGGAGAAGCCATTTCGCTGCCCCGACTGCAGGAAGGGCTTCAAGCACAACTCGACCCTCATCACCCACCGGCGCATCCACACTGGGGAGAGGCCCTACAAGTGTCCCCAGTGTGGGAAGAGCTTCACCCAGAGCTCTCACTTGACCCAACACCAACGGAGGCACCAGTAAGGGAAGCTCTGCAAATGCCGTAGTTGCAGGAAGAGCTTCATGCCCAGTTGCAGCTTCATCCCCCACTGTAAGACCCACGTTGGGAAGAGCCCTGGTGATCAATGGTCCCTGTGATACATGCTGGGAAGACACCTGTACCTTTTCCTACCCTTGCCAACAACATGATGTGGGCCTGACATGAGGGTCAGGCCATGGCCCTGTCCTTACATTCACTCCCATCTCTAGTCAGTGCTAGGAGCACGAAAGAGACTCCCTGTCTCCCTGAAGAGAAGGGTATCCTTCCCGGGAGCGAGGATAAACATGGTTGGGTAGAGGCAGTCAGTGGTAATGTAGCTTTTCCTGCAAATCCTTTCTCTTATTCCTTGCTGTTATTGATATTGTTTCTGTTGCTGTTTGTTCTTTGTCTTGTTGCTATTCCCGATAAATTGTTCTTATCCCAGCCCAGGATCTTTGCCTTTTGTTCTTTCCATGGGAGGCAGGAGGGCAGTGAGGGCAGCGCAGTTTTAGCAGGAGCCGGACATTGGGGACCTGAAGTCCTAAACCTCAGCCGGTGGAAACCAAGCCCTGGTGGCCATGCCAGCAGCCTTGGGAGCAGGTCCCTGGCTGGGGCTGTGGGAACCTCTTCCCTCTGGTGCCCAGGGACAGCACTGGAGGGAACGGCTGCAGCTGAGTCGGGGCAAGCTGAGGTTGGATCTCAGGAAAAGGTTTTTCCCCAGAGGCTGCTGGGGCACTGCCCAGGCTCCCCAGGGAAGGCTCCCAGCTCCAGGGCTCTCTGAGCTCCAGCAGCATTTGGACAGCACTGCCAGGCCCAGGCTAGCATTGTTGGGGTGTCCTGTGCAGGGCCAGCAGTTGGACTCCAGGATCCTGATGGGTCACTCCCAGCTCAGCCAATTCTGTGGATCTGGGGGAACAGGGGCCTGGTGATGGATGCCATGGAAACTGACCATAGCAACAGGGGCCTGGTGGTGGTCGCCCACTAAGGATCAGATTTGTCACAGGTTCTCAGAGGGGTTCCATGGGGACTTTCCAAGAGTCTCCAGGCTGTTTAAGAGCTGGAATGTCACAGGCAGAGACAGGGGCTCCATGGAGGCCTCCCAGCGGTTTCTGGGGATGGTAAAGAGCCCTGTGCTCAGAGGCAGTCACAGCCATTCCATGGTGACATCCCAGGGCACCTTGGGCTGCAAAGGCACCGATCTGTCACAGGCACTCACGGGGGCTCCACGGTGACATCCCAGGAGTCCCCAGGCTGCCAATGAGCTGGGATGTCCCAGACACTCACAGGGGCTCCAGTCATGGGCACAGTGGGAGCTTCAGGCAAAAGCTTTATTTCTTTTTTGGAGAAACTCCTGATGAGTCATGAGATGGAGAAATGACACCCAACAGACACCATGGATCCTCAAACCCCTGCAGGACCCCTAGACTTCCAAAATTTATTTTATTAGAGGAGAGTGGGAGTGGCTGGATCCAATCCCAGCCCCGACTTTGTCAAAGCTGTAAAAGATTAGACAGGTAGAATTGAACCTTAATGCAATTTGTCCCACAGGATTATCGATGGAATACTAGATAAATTGATATAAATACAGCTCTGATTGATTTTGATCATGATTAGACAGAATGGTTTGTTTACACCACAGATTAAATTTTAAAAAAGAGTTATTTACTCCACAGTATAGGAGCTATAACAATTATTAGCATATAGTGATCTAGGAAGCAATTTTGATGTCAACAGGGCCTTGCTGGAGTTGTTGGAGCCCATTGCAGGCAGAGCCTCCTGCTCCAGCAGGAACTGCCTTTCCTGTGCCAGGAGCAGGGCAGGTCCCGCTGCAGGAAAAGCCCCAGGCCAGCCCCAGCACAGGGAAGGGCTCAGGCACAAGGGCAGAGTGCCGTGCTGGGAGCTGTGCCAGGCAGAGCCTGAGGCGCCAAAGGCACCTTGGCAGCAGCAGCTGCTTGCAGGCCATGGCCAGAAGCCTCCCTTGGCAGCCCGGCCTGGTGGCCAGCACTGCAGAGCTGCTGCCTCAGGGCTCATTTCTGCCTGGGCTCTGAAAAGCCACTTCTGCTCCAGGAGCCTGCCTGGGAAGCCATTGGCCCCAGCACCTTGGGGACAAGATATTAATGAGAAAACTCTTCATGCCAGCAGAGACAAGGCAGGGGCAGAGGAAAGGGGAGAGCCAGGCCCAGGGCACAGGGCTGCCATGGTGATGGCTGTGAGGTCACTGCCCCTGCAGCAGCCTGGCTGCCCTCAGCAGACATTCTGGCCAGAAGCGTTGTGAGGGCACCCAGCACAGCAGAGAACCCCCATGACAGCAATTCTGTCCTTGGGGATGAGAGGGTTTCACTGGATCAGGTTGCACAAAGTTCCTGCTCTTGGACAATTCCTGGGATGGGGAATGCAGTTCTCTGGAAAAACAGTTGCAGTTTTGTGCCACTCTCATCACTGTAAAATATTTCCTCGTTTTAACAAATGTAAATCCACTCTCATTCAGTTGAGCGATATTGACTCCTGTCCTGTTACTGCAAGATGTGGGACAAAATAATGTTGACCACTATTTTTCCATTTTCACAGACCTTGAAAAGTAACCAAAAATCTCCCAAGATGGGGTTTGGATGCCTCATCACATAACCAGCAGGTAGAATGTGGTGGCTCTGGGCTCAGTGGTGTGGAGACTGAGGACAGAACAGGAGCAGCCTGAGAGGGATTAAAGGGTGGTTTCAGAGAGGCTGGAGTTTTTCTTCATTGTATAAAACACCAAGAGAAAGAAATAATGGCACCAAGGGTGTGGAGTTCCCCTGCCCCAGGAAGTAGGGATTCTAGCCAGACAGACAGCATCAAGTGAGGAGTGTGATTTAAAGAGGATTCCGCTCCTCCACCCTGTCGGGCATGCCCCTGCAAGCCCAGGAAAAGACACTCCACCCCATGTGGTCAAAAAAGGAGTGGCCACAGAACATTTTTCCTTTTCTGTAACCTCATTGGTCCAAATTCTAGTGCAAAGTCCCCGCCATCGATTTTTCCATTGGTTGTCCTCCTCCATCCACTACTTTGCAGTGCCCTGCTCCTTCTGCTATTGGACCCCGACCCTAAACTCCACCCCTACCCTGTCATATAAAACCCATGACAAGCCACCACCCCCTCTCCCCCTTCATTTCTTGTCTTGGTCCCTGGCACAATAAAGGATCCTGTGCTTTTCTAAACCAGTACCCATCCTGTTGCCTTCCTTTCCCTGTTGGTCATCGATGCCTGCCTGAGGTCTGAGACTCTGGGGCCTGGGGGAGTTGTTTTGCTGCTTACTGCAGTGGAACACAACACAAGGGCAGCTGGGGAGGCCCAGACTGGACAGCAGGAGAAAGAAATTTCCTCCCCGAGGGCAGGGCTGTGGTGCAGAAGGAGCCTGGAGCAGCCCAAGGCTTTGTGTGGGCAGGCAGAGGCAGGCAGGAGGCAGAGCTGTCAGCAAAGGAAGGGGCCAGCCAGGTGGGGCAGCCGGGGGATGACGACAGCCTGCAGGGACAGAGGCGCAGGGCAGGGACACCGTAGGACAGCCTGGGCTGCACAGGGCACAGGGATGGGCAGCAGCTGCAAGGCCCTGACAGAGCCAACTTGGGCAGCACTTTGGCCATGGCTGCTGGCCCTGGACCTGAGCCAGGAGCAGGAGATAAGTGACCCTTGCAGGCCTGGAGCCTCATTGCCTCCTTGTCCCTGCTCAGCAGCCTGGCGGGGGCCGCCCCATGGTCCTGCCCTTGGCATTGCACATCCCCACATGCCAGTGCCCATCCCGGGAAGAGCCCTGAGCAAGGAGGGAGGGACAGGATCTGCCTGGCCAGGGGCTGGGACTCAGGCCTTGGCCCTTTGCATTCCTGAAACACATCCAGGTTTGCTCAGCACCAGAGACACCTTTCCCTTGCTTGTTTCCACCTGTGATCACTGCCTCCAGTGTTCTGCTCTACCTGGAACCTGGGAACACATTCACATGAGTTGTGTCCCTCAGTGGGACCCATTAGAAGTTAAAGAAAGTTTGAAGTTTGAATCTGATTTGGAGTTCTTGAGAAGTTCTTTGAGGATACTCTGAGGGACTCAGTCTGATGCAAAGAGCAGCAAAGCCCCAGAGGGTGATTAAAGTCCTTGTGCTGTGTCTGTGCTGCTGAGCTGGGCCGGCTCCTGGCCCAGAGGCAGCTCCTGGCAAGGGCAGCGCTGCAGAGAGACAGCTCTGGCCAGGAGCAGCTCCTGTGCACAGCCCAGCAGGGCTGGGGCACTGCCAGGGCAGCTCAGGGACACCAGCAGGGCACAGCCAGAGCTGACAGGGGCTCAGCACTGGCAGGGGCTGGGGGATGTCCCAGAGGGGGCTGTGTCACAGCGGCACCTCTGTGGCTGTGTCATGGAGGCACAGGGCAGCTGTGATGTCAGCAAGGGGCTGTGTGACAGCACAGAGTGGGCTGTGTGAGGTCACAGACTGGGCTGTGACATCACAGAGTTTGTTGTGTGAGGTCATAGAGGGGATTCTGTGACATCGCAGAGCAGGCTGTGACTTCATGGCATGGCTGTATGACATCATAGGGCAGGCTGTGAGGTCAAAGTGTGTGCTGTAGCATTTAAGAGTGCCAGTATGACATCACAGAGAGGGTTTTGTGACATCACTGAGGGAGTTGTGAAATCACATAGCTGTCTGTGATATCATGGAGTAGAGTATGAGGCCATAGAGCAGATCCTGCCATCATAGAGGGTGGCTCTGTGGCATCAGAGAGTGGGTTGTGACATTCTAGGTGACTGTGTAACATCATAGAGCAGGCTGTGACATCACATGGTGACATTGTGACATCGCAGACTCTTCTGTGACATCTCAGTGCAGCTGCATGACATTCCAGGGTGACATCCCAGAGTTGGCTCTGTGACACCAAAAGGGTGCTGTATGACATCATAGGGGGCTCTGTGACATCACATGATGCTGTGTAACATCACAGGCTGACTGTGTGACTTCATAGGGGGCTCTGACATCACAGGGGCTGTGTGATGTCACTGGGGAGGTCACTCTGCCCCAGCTCCCCTCACAGTTCCCCCAGAGCAGTCCAACCCTGCTCGTGCACAGCGGGGTCCCCTGTCCCCCCGGGTCCCCCCGCTCCCGGTGCTGCAGCCTCCCCCAGAGGATGTTCCACGAGATCGACCCCAGAGCCTGACACGGGGACGGGGGGCCGGGGCCTTGGGGGGTGGGACAGGGGGACAGGGACCCCCCGGCAGCATCCCTGTGTCCCCCAGGGCCAGAGCCTGGGCCAGGGCTCCTTCACCCTGTTCTGAATGAGGGTTTGAGAGCGCTGAAAATATCCCCAGCAAGGGAGCAGCAACAACCAGATTTAATATTAAGGGACAGCACCACAAACTTCCTTGGCAAGACACATTGTTGACTGGACACTTCAGGCACACCAAAGAAACAAAGCAACAAAAAAACCAAACAAAATCCAGGCAATCGAACCAGAGATGAACTGAGAACTGTCCCTGACTCTGTGTGTGACACAAGGACAGTGAGGGCAATGGTAAAAGGAATACGGCCTAAAAGCGTAACAGAGCTCAAACGTAACAGGACTTAACTTGTACCTCAACCTTAAGTGAAAACTTCAGCTTCACAATTTAGCAAAAGAACAGAGCTTAACAGTATTTAACCTAAATTATAACCTATGATTTTTCAATTTAATAGAGGAATAACACTTAATGATGTTCAGCTTAGCTTATAACATATTAAACATAACAACTTAGCAAAAGAACAACTCTTAGCAGCATTTAATGTCACTTAGACCTTGTGACTTAACCTTTCTTACAGGCCTGACTGACTCAGCTATCCAAGGCACTCAAACCCCTCCGAGAGCAGCATTTCTGCCACATTTCCCCAGCACATCAGGTTTGTGTCCTTTGAGGGACCAGGAACTGGTGAGACTAGAGGCACAGGAAGGTTTCTCTTCATGGAAAACAAAAAATGTGAATGTGATAAAATTTAATAAACATCAAAAGCCTTCATTCAGTTTCTTGTGACATCCCAGCAACATCTGACATGTGCACCATCCACAAGGGATTGCCATACAGGAAGGATTTTAGACAAAGACATAAAAAGAGGTGATAGAAAAGATAAAACTACAACTAAGATGCTGACTAAGGAGGTATTTAAACTTCTGAAAGATTGGGCAATTCCCTGATGCTCAAATCATGAAGCCAATCAAGGATGATACATTGGAATCAGCAGAGAGCATCTGGAGGAAGACTTCTGGGAGCAATGTGAAGGACAAGGATCCAGCTGCTCTAAATGAAGAGATGTCCTTAGACATGGCCATTTCAAAAGGAGAGCTGGAAACACCTAAAGGAGGGGGTCATGAAATATTAGAGTGAATGATGTTCATGGCAAAGATAGAGGGGAAGATCCGTATTTCTCCACTTGCCATAAGTAGAAGAATCTAGTAGAATCAGGAAATTTCTGCTCCTGGTGGGAAAACGTGGCCATTTCTTAAAAGTACTCCAATGACCCAGATAATAAAGATTTCCTTGTATATTATGAAATGTACAAATATTAAAACCTGTGCCCCTTTCCAGGCAGACATCAGCTGTGTGCCCATAAACAGGCAGTGCCACTTGTGCCCTGAGGTGTCCAGCTGGGATTGCATCCCTCCAAGAGCACCTGAGGGAGAGCAGAGCACCTTGCAAGCTGCAGATTGTCCCTGACAGCCCCACAGGGCTCCTGTGCCATCAACATCTGCTCTGCTCCAGTCTGAAACAGGGCCCAGCATGGTACCGGGATCATCAGAGAGCTGAGGTGTGTGCTGGAATTCCATGCCCTCCCCATCCTGCAGCAGCCCTGCATTTCCCTGCTCCAGCCTTGGTCTCCAGTACAGCCATGGAGGCTCTTTGGGCTCCTGACTGTTCCTGCAGCCCCCAAGGGCAGCTGAGCTCTGCCTGTGGCACAGTCAGCCCTGGCCAGCGCAGGCCATGCTCAGCAATTGTTTGTGTGTGCCTGGCCTTGCTGTCAGCCCTGGCAGTGGGTGCGTGGCCCCTTGGTGGCCCTGTGCTGGCCCAGCCATGGTGGCCCAGCCCCTGTGCAGGCCCAGCCCAGGCCAGGAGCATTGTGGCTGGGAATGGCCCCTGTGCCGTGCTGCCCACGGCAACCTTGGGGCTCTGTGCCCCATGGCCTCCCTGCTGGGCAGCCTCTGCCAGCTCCTGCAGAGCCCCTGGCACCTGTGGGCCTGCACAGACAGCCCTGGCCCGGGCTCTGCCGGCCTCTGGGCCAGCAGAGAGGCCGGCCAGGGCTGGCCATGGCCGGGAACAGGCCCTGAGCCCCGCAGGAGGATGGAGCTGGGCCACAGCCAAACTCAGCCCAGGCCAAAGCTGGGCTCAGCAGCCAGGGCTGCCAAGGGCTGGGCACAGAGGCTGGCACTGACAAATGTCCTGGGCCCCCTCCCTGCTCTGTCCATGCCCCCAAGGGCACAGAGCAGCCTCCTCTCTGGGGCACTTGCCTCTTTTCAATGCCTTGCACAGACGCTGGCCCTGCCCCACACGGCCTGGGCTGAGTCCTGCCCCTGCACGCCCAGCCAGGCTGAGATGGACACTGATGGTTTCTGGGGCAGGCTCTCTGAGCCCAGCCCAGCTCCCTGCAAGCTCTGCCAGCTGCCCTGAGCTCTGGGCAGCACCAAGGGCCTCTCCCCAGCCCAGCCCAGCCGGCTCTGGCCTCACAGCTCTGCTCAGGCCAGGCTGCTCTGGCCACTGGCCCCACGGCCTCAGCCCCTGCCAAGGGCACAGCAGCAGCTGCAGCTCACACAGGACTCAGCCCCAGCCATGGGGGAAGGTGCTGGGCCAAGGCCAAAGGAGGCTCCCTGCCTGCCCTGCTCCCCTCTGGCTCAGGTGCTGAGAGCTCTGCAGCCCCTGCTGCCATCCCATGTGCCCAGGGCAGCACAAGAGCCCCGGCCTTGGGGCCCTCAAGAGCTGCTCCTGCTCCAGGCCCAGGGCCCATCCCAAAGCTGGGGCAGCCACAAAGCTGTGCCCATTTCTGTTCATTGCTGCTCTGAATGGGATGGATCCTCAGCCACTTGGGGGTTCCTGATGAATTTTACTGCACCTGAGGCCTCTTCTTTCTTCAGTTCTTCAGTGCAGGAATTCAGTGGCAAAACTCATAAATATTTGTTCAAAACACCCAACCAAGAAAAGACTCTGAGAATCATCTAAGTTTCAATTCTTCTGTGGTTGATTATGCAGATTTCAGGGCTATATTCAAAGCGAATAAACTAAATTGAAAACAATGAAGGGGGAAATGTTTTGTCCTGTTAAGTTTTCTTTTCCTGTTTATAGATTGATATCAGCACTCCCCAGGTTATACTGACCCCCAGCACATCCTAATGCAATCTGAACAGATATGAAAATCGAGACCCTTCATGGCTGACAATAAATCAGACTTTGTCCCTACCCCCTCCCCACCATTTCCCTCATCCAACCCCTGGCACTCAGCGCAGCTGAGGAATGGAGTCCCATCCAGGGGTGTTCCCAGGGCTCAGAATTGGGGCCAGGTCAGTTCAATCTCTTTATTGCTGATCTGGACAAGGCCATCGAGGGCACCCTCAGTCAGTTCCCAGGTGAGCCCAAGCTGGGTGGGAGTGTTGCTGTGCTGGAGGGCGAGAAGCTCTACAGAGGGATCTGGACAGGCTGGAGCCATGGGCCCAGGACAATTGGATGAGCTTCACCAAGGCCAAGGGCCGGGTCCTGCCCTGAGCTCACACCACCCCAAATCCCTGGCCATGCTGTGCCCCTGATCCCCACAGCCTGTCCTGGTTCCTTCATCCCTGCATTGCCAGGGACTTCCTGGGACAAGGGAACTCTGCTCTGGCTATGGAGGGAGGTTCAAGTGGCACCACTGGAGTGGGAACCAGAACTCATCAGGTTTGTGTCCTTTGGGGGTCAGGAACTGGTGAGACTCAGAGGCACAGAAAGTTTCTCTTCATGGCCAACAGACCATAGTTGAACAGGACACGATTTAATGACAATCACACTCATCCCTGAGCTATGTGCAACGTCCCAGCAGAGTCTGATGAGTCCACCATCCACAAGCGATTTCCATATTAAAAATAATTTTAGAGAAACGTGGTTCTGTGATAGATATAAACACAATTAATTCTTGTGTCAGGATGCTTGTCCTGGAGTGGGGACAAAATAGCTCCAACAATTCCTGATTTGCAAAGCTGTCAGTGGTGGACGGAGAAGGGAGGTCAGGCTGCTTTTGGGGTTGAGGAAATGCTGAAACCAGCCTGATTCATTTCATCTCCTCCTGTCCTGGCTGATCTCCCCTCTTTCCCCTTCCACCCACTGGCTTTTGTCTCCCACCAGGCCCCCCGGTGAAGAGCCTGGCTCTGTGTTCTCCATTAGCTCCTGGCTGGCACTGCCAGGCTGGGATGAAGAGCCCCTCAGCCTTCCCTGCTCCAGGCTGGACAAGCCCAGATCCCTCAGCCTCTGCTCACAGCCCAAGGGCTCCAGCCCCACCTTGGAGGCCCTTCCCTAACCCTGCTCCAGCTGCCAGATATCTTTCCTGCCCTGGGGAACCCAACCCAGGCCACAGTGACCTGGATAATCCATGTCCTTGATGTCCTGGTCACACAGCCCTGGCCCCTTGTCCCCATGTCAGGCTCTGGGGTGGATCCTGTGGAACATCCTTCAGTGGAGGCTGTGGCTCCAGGTGGGCTGGGGGGATACCGGGGGATAGGGACCTCGCTGGGCATGAACAGCATTGGAGTTGTTGGGAGAAACTGTGAGGGGGAGCTGGGGCAGAGTGAGCAACCCAGTGACCTCACACAGCCCTCCTGGGATGTCACACAGCCCCTCTGGGATGTCACAGCCTGCTCTGTGAGGTCACAGCTCATTCTCTAATGTCACACAGCTGGTCTCTGATGTCACAGCCAACTCTGTGATGTCATAGTCTGCTCTGTGATGTCAGACCTCTGTCCTGTGATGTCACAGCTAGTTCTGTGATGTCACAGAGGCAGTCTATGATGTCATAGCTGCTCGATGACCTCACATACCCTACTCTGTGATGTCACAGCCCACTCTGTGACCTCATGTTCCCAGATGATCAATTGTCTCCACCAGGTGAGCTCACACCTGGAGCTTGTTCTCCAAAACCCCAGCCCTATGGAAAGCACACAATGCCCATTGTGTGAGAAGGGGAACTGGAAGTTCACCAGCCTCAGTGTCCTGCCAGCTCAGCCAGGCCCACTGGAACATTGGGGTCCATGAGCACCTGGAACCACCAGAGAGACCCCCAGGACAGAAGAATGCATGGCTAAAGGGGAGGGAAAATATTTTAATGATTCTGGGAAATGATTATCATATGAGTGCTTAGTCCAGGACAATCAATGAATATGTGTGCAAAATACAGAAAAGAAACAGAAACTTTCCTGTACTCAGCATGCACAGCTTTGGGAGGAGCTATCCCCTGTGCATCCGTCTGAATAAAGAATGCTGCTTCTTAATGCTACATTGGGGTTATGGAGTTTTCTGTTTTACCAAATTTCTGGTAACACTCCATAGGCCAAGGAAAGCTCTGTCTCCTGCTTTTCACAAACAGAGAAGGGCTGGTGGCAGATGTGGGGGTCAGAGGTTGCCTGGGGCACAGTGACCATGAAATAATCAAGTTTTCAATATTCTGGGTAAGCAGGAGGGGCAGCAACAAAACTTCTGCACTAAAATTAGGAAGGGCAGACTTTGGCCTGTTTAGGATGCTGATTTGGGGAGTACTGAATCAGGTACTGATCTTTTAAAGGGAAACAGCCCTTAAAAACAATAGGGTCCAGGAAGGAGAGAGTCATTTCAAGAAAATAATCTTAAGAAGAAAGGAGCAGGCTGGACAGTGTATGGCAAAAGATGAGCTGGTGAGAAAAATTACTGTCCTGGCTGCCCATGGAGCTTTTGTGGGGACTCATGGGAAAAAATTACTTAAAACTCAGGAAGTTTCCAAAGATGATGTTAGGTTACACAGAAAGAAAAGTGGAGCGGTGATAACTCAGTTAGAACTTCACATGGTGGCTTATATTAAAAAAAAAATATTTAAAAATTAATGGCAAAAGGAGGGATAAGGAGAACCTCTACGTTTTATTGGACGCAGTGGAGAATAAAATAACTAAATATAAGGAAAAGGCTGAGCTACTTAACACCTTGTTTGTCTCAATGTTCAATATTAGGACAGGTTGCCCTCAGGACAAGTAGGGCACACTGGTAGATGGGCACAGGGAGCAGAACAGCCCCCTGGAATCCAGGAGGAAGCAGCTGGGGACCTGCTGAGCCACTCAGGTGCTCACAGGTGTCTCTGGGAGCAGATGGGATCCATCCTAGGGGCTTAAGGGAGCTGGTGGATGAGCTCCCCAAGCTGCTCTCCATCATTTATTTACCATCAGTCCTGGCTCAGCAGGGAGGTCCCAGAGGAGTGGAGGTGCCAATGTGAGCCCATCCCCAAGAGGGGTTGGAAGGAGGATCTGGGGAACTCCAGGCCTGTCAGCCTGACCTGGGTGCCTGGCAAGGTTATAGAACAGATCAGCTTGAGAGCCATCACAGGGCACCCACAGGATGGCCAAGGGATCAGAGCCAGCCAGCATGGATTCCAGTATCTGCAATGATGATCTGCATGAGGGGATTGAGTCCAGCACCAGCAAATTTTCAGATGACACCAAGCTGGGTGCAAGTGCAGATCTGCTGGAGGGTAGGAGGGCTCCGCACAGGGCCCTGGACAGGATGGATCCAGGGCCCAAATCCAGCAAGGTGAGGTTGAACAAGTCCAAGTGCTGGGTCCTGCACTTTGGCCACAACAACCCCTGCAGTGCTACAGGCTGGGGACAGAGTGGCTGGACAGCAGGCAGGCAGAAAGGGACCTGCAGGGACTGATGGACAGCAGGCTGGACATGAGGCAGCAGTGTGCCCAGGTGGCCAAGAAGGCCAATGGCTCCTGGCCTGGATCAGGAATGGTGTGGCCAGCAGGAACAGGGCAGTGATTCTTCCCCTGTGCTCAGCACTGGTTGGGCAGCACCTCAAGTGCTGTGTCCAGTTGTGGACCCCCAATTTAGGAAAGACATGGAATGGAGGGGCTGGAGTGTGTCCAGAGAAGGGCAACAAGGCTGGTGAGGGATCTGGAGCACAAGGCCTGTAAGGAATGGGTGAGAGAGCTGGGGTTGTTTATCTTGGAAAAGAGGAGGCTCAGGAGGGACAAGTTGGTGTCAGGGCACAGGTTGGACTTGATGATCTCCAAGGTCTTTTCCAGTCTTGATGATTCTGGGATTCTCTGAAACCACCCTTGCAGCAGTTCCACAATTAGCCCTGGGCCTTCTCTTCAGAAGCTCCAGCAGCCCAGGTCCCTCAACTTCTTCTCCGAACCCCAAAGCCCATCCTGTCAGTCCTGCAGAGCCTCTGCAGCTCCTCCTCATTGCCCAGAACAGGGAGCCCCACAGGCAGACACAGCAGCCCAGATGTGCCCCCCTGGCCTGGGGTGCCTCTGGCAAGGGAGCAGCACCAGGCACTGCAGGAGCCTGCAGACAATTCCTGCAGCACTTGGAGGATGATCCTGCTCCCCAAGGGATGTTCCCATGGTGCCAGGTCAGGAACTGGAATGGGGAGTGGGGCCAGAGAGGAAAGGGCAAACAGGGATGGGCTGTTTACAGGGGAGGGAACAGGGGCGGCAAAAGGAAGAAATTTGTGGCGGGAAGAGTAAAGAAAGCAAAGGTGAAGCCAAGGAAATGCTGAGGGCAGTTTGGGGGTGGCTGCCAGGCAGCCCTGGCTCTGAGCAACAGTGTCTGCAGTGGGACAAGACACTCCCAGCTCATAGGATCAAACTTTCTGGCTGACTGCACAGGCCAGGACAAAGCTGAGTGGTTTCCCTGGTGTCCCCCAGCCCTTGCTGGCCCCAGGGGCTGATGGCATTTGTGCTCCCTCAGGTTCATGTCCCCACAGCAACAGCATGGGGGTGCTCCTGCCTGCTCTGTGCAATGCAAACAGGGGCTCCTGAGCCAGTGCTGCCGTGGCTGTGCCTGCAAGGATGCGGCACCTGTGTGAGCTGGGAGAGAGGCCAGGGCTGCAGAGGGGGGATGTTGTTGGCAGCTCCATGAGGATGCTCTGGGACGCTGCCCTGGGCTGTGCAGCACACTGGGGATGGATCAGCCCCTGCTCTGCTGCTCCTTCCCGTCTCCCCCAGGGCCCTTGCAGAGCCCCAGCCATGCTGTTTGCCCCCAGCCTGCCCACGGCCAGCCTGGGGCTGCTCACCCTGGGGCTTTTCTGTGCTGAGCATTGGCCTGGCCGTGTTCTTGAGAGAGCCTGGGCAAGGAGCCTGCAGCCCCCAGGGCCTGGCCTGAGGCGTCAGCGCTGCCCCAGCAGTGCCCATGGCCTGTCCCTGCTGCAGCCCCGGCACTGCCACCCCCAGGACTGTGCCCGGCCCCGAGAGCACTCAGGCCCTGCAGCAACACCAGGGCCACCAGGGCAGCGGGGCAGGGCCACGGCAGCAGCACTGGCAACACCAAGTGCTGCTGCTGCTGCTGGGCACAGCTGCTGTGCCAGCACTGCTCTGGCCCCAGCTCTGCACACAGACATTGCTGCTGCAGCTCCAGAGAAGGCAAGAATAGTGGGATCTCTGCAGTAAACTCTGCTGGGTGATCCTTTAGTTCCTTTAAAACCTTTGAGACTGCAGCCCATCATTGTCACAGTCTGTGGCCACAGGGAAGGTGGAGAGAAACAAAGTCAGAAATGGCAGAAACAATCGTCTAGCTTTAGGAAGAATATTTAAAAAGGAAAACGACAGGGAAATCAAAGAACCAAAGCAAAAGAGCTATAAAAGGTGACTTTTATTACAAGTGATTTGCCGAAATTGGCAATCAGTTTAATGCTTCCTAAGATGTCCAGTCATCAGTCTCCTCACTGCAGCCTTGAGCTCCTGGTTCCTCAGGCTGTAGATGAGGAGATTCAGGGCTGGAGGCACTAGTGAATACAGAACTGACACTGCCAGATCCAGGCATGGGGAGGAAATGGAGGAGGGTTTCAGGTAGGCAAGTACTGCAGTGCTGAGAAATGCATTTCTCCTGCATTTTTCCTTTACAGATTATTTCAGTCATCTCCTGAGAGGTACAGTTTATTCTGGTGCTTTTAATGAACTGATTGTACTCTTGATTTAGATGGAGACTGTGGAATTGTTTTCAGATGTAGAAGTATCTGGACTGAAGACAGAAACAAACTCCCTGTCAGCCCATTTTCATCTTCTAGATCATTTTCAAGATGTCCTTGGGGGTGTTGGAATGATGATCACACAGCTCTCCACTTCTGGCTGCAGGCTCTGCAGATTCTTTCTCTGCATTCAGTCAGGCTTGCATTCCCTAAGAGTTCTTGGTAGCCTGTCATGTTTCTTAGGGTAGAACAGTAACAATGAAAACCTTACCAATGGCACAACTGCCCAGCCCACAAGGAAAAGAAAAGAACAAGCTGTCAAATTCTTCAAATATTTGTCCTGCTTTGCTGCAAGTGTTGTGCTGCACACACAGTGTGGAAAGCTGCAGTTGGTGGCAACCTTGTGATAGAAGCTGCACCTCGTTCTCCAGGCAAGGTTCTTGGAAAAAGCAAACAGGACTGAGGAGAAGATTCTGGAAAAACTGAAAGAGCTTTTAAGAAAATAAATGAAAATTGAAACAATTCAAGACGTTTTTCTCAATTTATTTTTATGCTCCCCTTTTCCATCTTACACTAGTTGTCCATCCCATTAATTCCAAACAGATCTCACCGCTAAGATCCACGAGTTGGCAAGTTTTAGACATTTTAAGATACCATGACCTGCACACAGTTTGACTTCCCCTGTTTTTCTTGGAAAGCAATGTTGGAGAGGTAAGTGCAGTGTTTGTGTCAGGTACAAATTCTGCAATCAGGGAACACGCTCTGAGAGTGTTTGACCCTCAGCAGGGACAATGCACAGCAGGGACCGAGGGGATTCCTGAGCCACTGTGCAGGAGTCCAGACTCTGGCTGAACTCGGCAAAGTTCCCGTGTTTGGACAGGCTCAGGGGCTGCCCTCGGGGAACGTGGGGCTCGGGGCGGGGGTGAGCGGGCAACGGACAAACGGACACGGGGACAAACGGCCCCGGAGCTTCAGTTGCAGCAGCGGCAGCAGCAGCAGCAGCAGCGGCAGCGGCAGCAGCGGCAGCAGCAGCAAGAGAAAAAACTTTAGATTCCGTTCTCCTCTCCCTCTCTCTCCCCGCTGTCCCGTACCTCTCCCGCTCTCCCTTTCCCGGTCTCCCCTCCTCTCCCCGCCTCCCTCTCCCCATGCCCGGCCGGGCCATGCCCCCGGCCCGCCCCCGGCCCCGGGCGGGGCTGCCCCGTGCCCGCCCCCGGCCGTCCCACCGAGGTCTGGTCCCAGCCCGGCTCTGGCCGTGCTGGCAGTGGCGCTGCTGGGCGGGGTTCAGTGCCTGGGGCTGGGGCGGCATCGCCGGCTTTTGGCTCCGCCTGGCCCGGCCCCGACCCCGGCCCCGACCCCGGCCCCGGCCCCGGCCCCGGCCCCGGCCCCGGCCCCGGCCCCGACCCCGGCCCCGGCCCCGGCTCCTCCCGGGGCCCGCGGAGGACACAGGCGGCCCCGCCGCTCCCGCCGCCTCCGCTGCGGCTTGCCCGGCCCGAGCTCCGCCGCTCGGCAGCGCGGCCCCCGGCCCCGCGGCTCCCGGGTCGCGTTCCAAGGAGCGAACGCCGGGGGATGGCCGGGCCGGGGCGGGTGAGGGGCGCTCGGGGGCCGTTGCTGGCCCCGGGCCGAGCGCTGACAGCCGCGTCCCGCCCGCAGGGAAGGCGCAGGAGGCCCTGCAGGAGCGGTACCGGCTGGGTTCCCTGCTGGGGTGCGGCGGATTCGGCAGCGTCTTTGCAGCAACGCGGCTCTCGGACGGCGCCCCGGTGAGCGGCGGGGCCGGCGGCGGGCGGAGGAGGAGGGGGCGCAGGAGGAGGAGGAGGAGGATGGGGCTGGGCAGGGGCGGGCGTTGAGCTGAGCCCGCTGCTCCCCTTGGCTTGCAGGTGGCCATCAAAAGGGTGCCTCGGAACCGCATCTGGCATTGGAGCGAGCTGGTGAGTGAGCCGGGACAGCGGGAGAAGCCGGGCCGTGCCGGGCGGGGATGAGCCGAGCCCCGGCAGGGTGGGAGCTGCCAGGACATCCCGAGGGAGAGCGGGCGTGGGGCCAGCGCAGGGCGCAGAGCATCCTGGACTGGCTGAGGGGTTGCCCAGCCCTGGCCCAGCATCGGCCCCACTGACGGCATCGTGCTCCTCCCGCAGCCCAATGGCACCAGCGCTCCCCTGGAGGTTGTGCTGCAGGACAAGGTGTCCACAGGCTTTCCCGGTGTCGTCCAGCTGCTGGAGTGGCTTGAGCTGCCCAGCGACATTGTGATGGTGCTGGAGCGGCCAGAGCAGTCTCAGGACCTCCTGCATTTCATTCGGGCACGGGGGTTCCTGCGCGAGGAGGTGGCGCGGCAGCTGTTCCACCAGGTGCTGGAGGCCGTGCGGCACTGCACCAGTTGCGGGGTCCTGCACCGCGATATCAAACCAGAGAACATCCTGGTTGACCTGGCCACCGGGCAGGCCAAATTGATTGACTTTGGCTGTGGCACCTACCTGCAAGAGACAGCCTACACTCACTTTGCAGGTGAGCCTACACAGGACTGTGCTCCTGCTCCTGGCATCTCACCGCCCAAGATCTCACAGCCCAAGCTGGGTGTGGCAGCGGGGATTCTCCCTTTTGCTGCCACTCATGGGACTGAATCTGCAGCTGAGTTGCTTTAGAGCAGGGCTGGGTGGGGAGCCATCTTCCAGCCCTGCTGGCAGCCTTTGCCCACCACTGTGCCCAGGACTGGGACTGGGCTGGTGCAGCCAGCCTGACAAAAACAGTCGTGGGTCAGGGTAGCAGAGAGGGAGGTCAGAACCTGTGCCCCAGCTGGTTTGGTGTGCAGGCAAGAGGAAGGGCTTGGACTGCTCCACTTGCCCTGTTTGTCTTGCCTTTATAATATGTTTGGGGCAATGCAGGCAGGGAGAATGAGGGCATGGTTTTTCCCCAGCACGCAGTGGGTATTTCCTTTGCATGTCATGGTCAGGCCTAGCCAGGGCTTCCACTGTCCCCTTCCCACACCAGTGGCTTCTTTTGCAATCCCAAGTTTGTACACCAGTCCCAGATGCTGGTGAGAGGGCAGTGGTCACCCTCTGTGCCACTGATGCAGCCCCCACACGCCCAGGGATGCTGGGGCCAGGCTCTGGGAGCTGCAGCATCCCCCTGATGAACTCCATCTGTATTCCACAGGAACACCATCATACAGCCCCCCGGAATGGACCCGCTTTGGCTGGTACCATGGCGAGCCAGCTACCATCTGGTCCCTGGGCATCCTGCTGCACGAGATGGTCTGTGGGAAGATGCCTTTCAGGAGGGGCTGGAACTTCAGCTGGGGCCAGCTCTCACTGCCACAACGGCTCTCTCCAGGTGAATCCTCTTCTCTGGGCACGGGGGGAATACCAGTGCTGGGAGACAGCAGCGGGCTCGGGAGCATCCCGCTCTGGCAGCTGCTGAGGAGGTGGCACATGTCCTGCTCTCCCCCAAAACCAAGAATTGATGGGAAAGTTCAGGCCCAGCTCTGAGCGCATCCAGCATGGCCTGGGCATGGGAATAGTGGGGCAAAGCAGACAGGAGCCTTCTCCAGCTGACGGGCAGTTTCTGGTTTCTCTCCCCAGAGTGCCAAAATCTGATTGCGTGGTGTTTATCCATGCACCCCTTGGCCAGACCCTCATTAGAAGAGGTGTTCTGTCATCCTTGGATGCAGGATATTCATCTGCCCTAGAAGAAGGGAGAGAGCCACAGGCACACTGTGCTGCAGGGCCCTGGTAAGTTACAGCTGCACACATGCCTTGGCAATGAGAAGCAAAGAAAGCCAGCCCGTGTCACTGCACCAGGGTCATGGGATGGGAACATGCAGCCCTTGTGCTGGAGCTGAGCTGCTCTGCCCAGCCCTGGTGGCTGCCATCCAAGCAGGTTTTGCTTGTCCTGGTTCCCTGACAGCTGGGGCCCTGGGCAGAGCCCTGACAGCCTGGTCTCACCCCAGGGAAGGAGAAGGAGCCCCCAGAGAAGCTGTACCGGGTGGGGCTGCTGCTGCAGGAGACAGCGAGGATGACATCAAGGATGACATGAAGGATGACAACCTCTTCCTCAACCTGGCCACCAGCAGTTGAAGGTGATGCACTTTGATTGTGGCACCTTCTTCAAAGCCAAACTCCACAGGGAATTTGCAGATGAGTCCACACCTGGGGAAATGCTCCCAGATTTGGGTATTGCCCAGCCTGGCTGGGAAGCAAAGGTTCCCCCCTTTGCTGAGGCAGATGCAGCTGATCCTTCAGTCGGCTGCCCAGCTGCTTTTGGCAGGGCTGGGGGCATGGGCTGGGGTGGGTACGAAATGGGAGTGGGCTCCTGGTCCTGCCAACAGCCCCCAGCACCCACCGTGCCCCAGGCTGGGGCTGGGGCTGGGGCAGCCAGCCCAACACAAACAAACCCCCATGGTGGGAGCAGAGGTGGGACTCCCAAATCTGTGCACAGGTGCTTTGCTGTGCAGGCAAGGAAGGGCTTGGGCAGCTCCACTGCCCTTGTTTGCTTTGGGATCACAGTTATTGTGGGGGACAGTGCAGGGGGAAGGGAGAAAACCTGGGCTTTGCTCAGACATGGCTGGGTTTTTTCCTGGCTTGCAGGGCTTGGGCCTTCCTCAATCCCCTCACAGAGATATGATTTTTCCCTTTGTTCTTTTTTTCCCTTTTTGTCTGTAATCTATTTTCAACAATTTGTTGTTTGTTTTTCTAGAGGAAGCATTCTGGTTGGTCCAGTCTGGATCGGGAAGTTCTTGGGAGCAGCTGCGGCGTGGATGGGCCGTGCCCTTGGAGCAGGCTGAGGACATCGTTTGGGACCAGCTTTTTTTCCAGCCATGGATGGCATGAGGTGGGTCCCCGTCTGCTTGGCAGGGTGGGATCAGAGCTTTTGGGAGATGGCAGCGAGCACAGGAGCATCCTGCTCTGGGCAGCTGCTGAGCAGGTGGATGTGCCATGGCTGGCTGCAGGCTGGGCACATGTCCTGCCCTCCTGCCCTGCTCCCAAAGGCAGCACTGATGGGCAGCTCTGGGCACAGCTCTGGGCACAGCCAGCATGGCCTGGGCACCGCGGGCAGCTGGGACAAGGGGACAGGAGCCCTCAGCTGACGGGCAGTTTCTGCTTTCTCTCCTTGCAGCCGGGCTCTGCGGATGCTGAGGCTGCTCTGGGCTCTGCCAGGGCTCTGCTGGAGCTCAGCACGGGGCCGGAATCAGCCAAAGAAGAAATGGTGTCACCTGCAGCACAGACTTGCTTGAGCATTTTGGCAACACAGCTCAAGTTTGCAGAGTGTACATCTCCAAGGGAAAACATGACACCTCCCAAAAATTAAACTTGTTCAATACCTTCTGTAATCAAATCAATCTGGGAGGACTCCAAATGACATTTTTCAGCTTGCTCAAGCTGTAGCTCAGCCCTTCTCTGAACAGTTCTCTCCCCCACCTGCCTTTTACTTCTCAACTGCTCCCTTTTTTTCCCCCCAGTGAATTCCCAGCCCATTGCTGTCTCCATCACTCTGTTGCCTATCTTGATGCCTCTGACCACAAGGAAGGCCGAGCCCCAGGTTTAGGGACTCATGCTGTCACTGGCTGAGGAGCAGCAATGTCTCAGAGGTCTAGTGGCATTTTAGTATCATTCAGAGCCACTCTCCAGCCCTCAGCTCTCCTCACTGCTGAGTTCCAACTCCCTTCATCCTTGCAGCAGGATGAGCTCTGTGAATCCCCTTGAGCCTCCCCACTCTTCCCAGCCCACGCAGGCACCTCAGTGAGGCTGAAGCTGAAGCTTCTCTGTCTCCTCTGGCACACCAATCCAGTCCTCTGTGTGGGGAGCCCCAGCCCCAGAGCACAGCACACAGCAGTGCAGTCCGGGCTGGAGCAGCTGCCCTGCAGCCCTGGCTTGGCTGTTTGTGGCAGCTGAATGCTCCCTGTTTCCAGCCTTCCCTGCAGGATGGCCCCAGGGCAGAGCCCAGCCGGGCTCCCACTGCAGCCCCTGGAGCTTGGGGCAGACAGTGCTCCCAGAGCTGAGGTTGATGGGGAGCACCCGGAGCTTTGCCTCGCACTCAGTGCTGGCAAGTGTTGTGTTCTCATCTCCTGCAGCCTGAGGGGAAAACAACCTGTGCTGCCAGGCCAGCACTGCCTCTCTGGGCAGGGAGAAGGCTGAATGGCTTTCCCATTCCAGAGGATCCTGCACTGAGCCTTGGCAGGGCCTGGCAGGGCTGGAGCCGGGTCTGGCCTGCTGTCCGGTACTCGCTGCCCTCCAACCGCCCCCACCCACCACGCTCCGTCCTCCAGAGACAGAAGGATCTGTGTGTGCCAGGGGCTCTTGGATGTCTCTGTATCCATGGAGAGAAGGGTCTGTGTGTGCCAGGGGCTCTTGGATGTCTCTGTATCCAGGGAGAGAAGGGTCTGTGTGTGCCAGGGGCTCTTGGATGTCTGTGCATCCATGGACAGAAGGGTCTGTGTGTGCCAGGGGGTCTTGGATGTCTCTGTATCCAGGGACAGAAGGCTCTGTCTGTGCCTGAGTTTCCATAATGTCTCTGTACCCATGGGTATGGGATGAACACGGACAGTGAAAGTGTCAGTACCGTTGCTTGCACACTCCTTCCTTTGTGTACAAGACACATCCATGCACGCCTCCACATATTGGTATATTAATAGGATAGGAATGGATAGAGACTTCGCACAGAGCTCTTACTTTGGCATAACTCACCCTTTAGCCAGAGACCAGGAGATTTTTTCCCCAGCTCTGTGTGAGAAGGTGTCCAAGACCTGAAGGAGCAGCATTCAGAAGCAGTTTCAGGATTTCTACGCCGGAAGTAGAGCTCACAACCATCCACAAAACTCACCATATTCATCAGGATGGGTTGCTGCTTCTTTAGGAATATGGCCCAATGCAGACATGAGACTTGGAAAAATCCCAGCTCTCTGTGGGTTTGTGCAAAAGGGGCAGCAGCACAAACACTTTGTGCCTGCCTGGGGACACAAGGTCCAAGGAGCTTTGGCGGCAGAGGGTGACCTGGGCTGGTGGCAGGTGAAGTTCCATTCCATGACATTCTCAGAGTGGCACAGGACAAAGGTCCAAGTACCCCCAAACCCACTGATGAAGACCTTAGAGTGCTGTACATCCTCTAGGAAAAGCTGCTGTCAGACAATCTATTGGGATTTATAACTTTCATTTGCAACACTTTAACTCCAAATTTCAAACTGCAATATTTTTACACTCAAGACAGTCATGCACAATCCATCTTTCAATTTCCTATTGATTCAATCACAATTTAAAATTACTTAATATTGCAAACAAAACCCAGAATCTTTTAAAAAAGTGATGCTGAGGTCAGTAATATGGATCCATGCCATCAGAACCATTACAAAGTAACTGAGTTCTCTTTTTAAAAAGATCAGTTCCCTCTTAATCCAAAGTTAGAGAAGATTTTCACTACACATTTGGTTTTTGTTTTTATCTTTCATATTTTTCTTTTTTCCTTTTTTTTTTAACAGAGAACTCGTAATAAAAAAGGAATGTACAGCAAAAAGAGAAACATTTCTGACAAACAATGAAAATGTCGGCTCCTCCTCTGTTTACTTTTCTCTGGATACCCTGAAGAAAAAAAGCTAGCAGATATGAGCAGAGGTCTGAAGTGTTTCATTTGGACTGTGCTGGAGTTCAGCACTGCTGACATCCTGATCCAGTCAAGAGCTGCAGAATTCTTTTGCCCATCTTGAACTCTGTGTTTGCAGGCACAGCACCTGCAGTGCCGATGCAGCAATGCACATGAATAACTCTGTTATTCCCTCTCAGAATTTGGGCTCTGCCCCAGCACGTGGTGCTGCAGCCCTTTGCTCCTGGTTCCCATGTGGAGCAGCTCCCTTCCTGCTGGCTGAGCTGCTCAGGCAGAGCCCGGCAGCTCCTGGCCCTGCAGGGCTGAGGCTTTTCCCCGTTGCTGGGCACAGACTGATGGAGCAGCACTGCTGAACACTGGCACACAGAGGGACCAGGAGCAGCTGCCTTTGGCCACCTGAAGCTTCAAGGCCCAAACTCTGAGCAGGCAGGGCTGGAAGAGACTCGCAGGCTCCCTGTTGGCTGTGCTGCCCCACTTGTGCCCGGCCCAGCTTTGCTTGGGGCAGAGGGAGAAGAAGGGGCAGCTCCCTCCCAGCCCAGCCCAGGGACCCCTCCAGCCCCGGGGCTTGGGGCACTGTCAGCACGTGCTGCTCCAGCCACCGCTCCTGCTGGCCCTGACAGCAACACCCAAACTGGGGCTGATCCCGAGGGAGCAGCAGCAGGGCCTGGATCTGATCCCTGACTCTGGGCCAAGGCTGGACAAATGACCCCACAGCAGCAGCAGCAGCAGCAGCACATGGAGCTGACTTTCAGCACAGCCCCTGCCACTCTTCCCTCCCGTGTGCAGCAGTGTCACAGCAGCCTGAGGCACCTGGGAGCCCCCAGTGCCAGCAGGGACTTGAGATGGCAGCCCTGGGCTCCTGGAGGTTGTGCAAGGAACAGAGCTGGGGACTCCCTGTCCATGGGGAGCTTCCAGATGGAAAAGCTGCTGTGCCCAGGCAGCTCCAAGGCCACAGCAAGGAGGGTCTTGACCACTGGATCTGTGCCAGTCCCACAGTCCTGGGCAGCAGCCACTGAGCCCTGGGGGAACAGAGGGCACAGCAAGAGGGACAAAACCAGGCAAGGTCAAAGACTGGAGAGAGCCAGAGCCAGGAGCAGGAACAGCTGCTCCATTGCACTCTTGGAGAAAGCTCCTGGCTGGTTCAAAGTGCTGAAAGGCGTGAAGGGCAGAGAGGAGGCCACCGCAAACAATGCTCCTGTTTCCACACCCTCTCCTCTCTGTGTCCCAGAAGGAATTGCATGGACTGTATTCATCTCTCTGAGTCGCCTCGTTCAGCATGAGCAGCTTAGCACCAGCAGCTGAAGGAGCTGCAGCCATAGGCCACATGAGCTGAGCAAGAGGGAACTTTTGGAGCAAAGTAATGCTGCTCAAATAGACCTAGCTGAATGCAGTGGATATAATAATGGAATCACAGCATCCTTTCTGTTGGAAAAGACCTCTGAGCTCATCCAGTCCAGCTGGTCACACAGCAGTGTCAAGCCCAGCACTAAACCACGTCCCTGAAGTGCCAAGGCCTGGACAACAGCCCTGAGTGAGGCCTGAAAAGCAGGCCCTGAGGCAAATGTGACTTCTGGATGAACCTTCCAACCAAAGGTTATCTTTGTATCTGTTCACTGATGAAATATGCATGGTCATTAGCACTGTGATAGATGTAGCGACCCCTTAGTGACAC
Source organism: Passer domesticus (assembly GCF_036417665.1). Taxonomy (NCBI): domain Eukaryota; kingdom Metazoa; phylum Chordata; class Aves; order Passeriformes; family Passeridae; genus Passer; species Passer domesticus. The sequence continues at coordinate 3,486,985 of NC_087481.1, read as the reverse complement.
ATGTATTGATCTTTTTGTATTTGCAAGCCAGACAAGGCCATGAAATCTGACATCTGGCCTTGTTTGGGGCTGAAGGATCAAAGTCACCTCCCTTGGTTCCTCCTTGGGCCCTGGCCAGGCTTTAGGAGGGACCCAAGAGGAGGATGAAACCAGATGTTCCCACACTAGAAGTGCTGTCAGTTTGTTCATTCAGCACTGTCAGAGCTGAGCCCTCTCACAGCGAGGTTGGAGCCTCACCTGTGGCTGGAGGCACCTGCAGGAATTCCCAGTGTCCAGGAGTGGCTCTGCAGCCCTTGGCTGGGACAGCTTCCCCCAGCTGCTGTGCGGATCTGGGGGATGGTGAAGTCTGAGGGTAACTGGTGCTGGATCTTTCTGCAAGCAGTCTTTGGTTCTGATGGTTGGGTGCATTGCTGAGCTGCTCCTTTTGTGATCCTTTGCTGCTTTGAGCTGCAGTAAATGACACTGATTCCTTCAGTTGCAGTCTGTGTCTTGGTGCTGACCCTGCCCACTGGTTAAAAAAAACTGGCAGAGTCTGGCCAGATCACAGCAAAATGTCACTTGTTAAATGCAAATGTGAGGAGTCAGTGCCATCAGAAATTCCCAGATGGGAAGCCCTTCCCTGGAGTTGGCTGGCTCTGGAGTGGGCTGAGGTCGCAGCACCGTGTGAGCAGTGGGGCAGTTGGTTAAAAGAAGCTGAACCCCTGGATGTCTTAAAAGGCATCCAAAAATTGCATACAGAAAAGGAAAAGAACTTTTGGGTTTGGGCAGACAAAGATGAATTTGTTAACAGTACATTGGAAACAGCACCTTCAGGAGGGACAGTTATTGTTGGAATGCTCCCACATGGAGCAACAGAAGAAGGTTTTAATCTTGAGCTCCGATGCATTTGTGCAAGTGAAATATTAATATAATAAATAACTATGTACATATTTATAGTGTAATAAGACCTTAATATATATATTGATATATATATATTATATGTATGTCTATACCTATCTAGCTATATCTATATTTCTATATCAATATCTATATCTACATATAAAATAGTAATAATGTGAAATAGTCCTGACAATACTAATTTGGTAGCTTTGGCTGCCCAGGGATGTAACATTAAACACTCTACAGAAAAGGATTGGCCAGGACCCTAATGTTAGAGGTCAACTTTGTGAGATTGTATACAATGAAAAAAGGAGGAGGGGATAGAATTGTCTATTTTTACAGGGTTTGCTGATACTGTGATGCAGAGTGCTTTGTCTGTTACTGTGAAAAACACTGTGAGTAAGACTGCAGGGTTTTTCATGTGCCAGACTATCCTCAAGCTGCAGGATTTGTTGAATGGGTGAGGGGGTTGTTAAAAGAGCATTTGAACAAATGAGGAGATGGGAACCTGTCCCCATGGAGAACCCATCTCCCAGATGTGCTCCATACCCTTAACAATGGCCCACTGGGGAAATGGAAACCCCTGGCTGTGCACAGCTGCACCCAATTTGCAACTACAACCATGGGCAGTGAGACTTGGACTGCCTGGGAAATTGTTGTGGGTGTGATGGCCCCTGGCAGGGCCAGCCCAGAGGCTGCAGGGCTGGACCTTCATGCATTGGAATTAATTAGTATAAATCCAATACAAATGAAAGCTGTCAATACTGACACAGGAATTCAGATTCCTCCAGGACATTTTGGTTTGGTAAGTGCTCATTTGGAGCTTGGTCTTGCAAAGTGTTAATGTCATGGCAGGAGGAAAGGGGGAATTGATGTAGAATATAAAGGAGAAATTACAGTAATTCTGTTAAACAATTGTCAATAAGATTGGGTTATTCAACCCCATGACAGGGTAGCACAATTATTGATAATGCAATTTTAAGCACAATTGTGAAAAATGGAGATCCACCTCCAGTCATTACCATTTGTGGAGATAAACGGTTTGGATCCAGCAGTCCTAACAATGGAGTCAGAGTGTGAGCTCAGAGGCCAAGAGGCCCTCCTGAGGCAGCTGAAGGAACAGCTCTGGGGAAAGACAGCATTGAATCTTGAAACCTGAGCAGGAACAATGGGAATATGTCCCTGCAGCCAAGTGTTCGGTGTGAGAACAAATAGATATTACAGGATACTGTTTTACACATCCTGCCAGACCAAATCTCCCTGTTTGCCCCAATGGCCCCTTTGGAAAATGCTCTGACCCACAGGGCTCCCTGTGAATGCTGCTGTGGCACTGAGGGACTTGCACACAAATTCCAACCAGGAGCCTGGGTGCCCTCAGGGACTGGGACCCGTCCCCCTTCCAGCCAAAGGGGAAAGGGCCCCACCAAGCCTTGTTAAGCCACAGACAACATGGTAAAGCTGAACAGCAAAGAACTTTGGCTGCATTGTTCTGGAATTGAAAAGGCTCCATCTCCATGGACAACAGAATTATTGTTCCTAACTCGAATGAGAGATTGAGAAAAAAGAAGGAAGAACTGTGTCACTAAAGTACTATTGATGTCTATAAGTTGTACCTTGATAGTCAGCCAGAATCTTTGTTTGCCACAAACACCTCCAGTGTTTCACCAAGGGATTAGTCATCAAAATTTAATGATTAGTTCTGAAAATTTCAAGATCAGGGTAGCCAAAGTACTCCATGTCACTAATTGCTGGGTATTTTCTCAGCTGAAGTTGGGAGGAATGGGGCTCCCTTGGAGGGCTCACCCTGTGGGGTGGCCAGAACTCTGTCCATGGGCTCTGACTCGTAACTGTCAATGAAGGGACAGTTCAAGAAAACACAGGAATACAATGATCCGTTTGACAGGACTCACTAAGATTTCCCTTCAGGAGAAACCCAAGCCTGTTCTAGTTACAGAGGCCACAGTGTGAGAGGATTTCTGTGTTTTACCATCACTCCCAACGTCAGTAGAGCTTGGGCTGCTGGAGCTGGTCAGTGTCAGTGTTACCCCACTCCTGGCTGCAGGGCCACCATTTAGGGTCCTTCAGCAACAACCACAAGGAAGAGTTGGGGCCCAGAGAACATTTTCCCCCCAGAGAGTGCCTTGGGCTTCAGAAAGCAAAAGATTCTGGTTCATCCTGTGCCCCATGTGTGCTGCCCCGTCCTGTGGAGTTGACTGGATGGATTATTAAAAGAAGTAGCAAATGATGCTGTTAAAATGTCCAGTAGCACGTCCTATGGGCTCAAACAAACACAAATGGGGACTCCACAGAACCGCATGGCCTTGGATTATCTGCTTGCTGGCCAAGGAGGAGCCTGGGCTGTCATGGGACAGGAATGTTGCACTGCTGTCATTGATGGCTTTGAAGGCCAACAGTCAGCAATCACCTTGACAGAAGGTTCAGGAGAAGAGTGGCAGAAAGAAGAAAATTCTTCTTGGTGGGATTGGCTTCATGGCTGCCAAATTAGAGGCTGCTGTGAAATGCATTTGTGGCAGTGTCTGTCATCATTGCAGTGTGTGCACTTGGTGTGCACTCTAACATTCCACGTTAGAGTTGTTGTGACGCTTTGTGCTGGGAGGTGGAGTATTGAGACTTGTCTTAAAAGAGACAGTCTCAAGAAAAGAGAGCATTTGATAAATAACAGAATAACGGCAACTCTTTAGGCATGTTTGAAAAGGAACGTGAATAGCTCTGAGTAATGAAATTTAACAGCACTTAATTGAAGCACAAGGGGAGATGTGTTTATGCCTAATATCTAATCTAAACTGTGTTATTGAAAGAATTGTTATGAAGCTAGTAGTTCATTGTAGCTCTCCAGACCCATCCAAGTAGCAAGGCCTGAACAGGCTGGGATCAAGGCCTGAATAGGCCCGGAGGCAAAGTTCATCTCTAGATGAACCTTCCAAATACATGTTATATTTGTATCCACTCACTAACAAAGCATTATTAACAACATGATCAGTGGATGTGTTCCTTGATAAAACATGGATTTCTCTTTCTGTATTTAGAAACCAGATAAGGCCCCATCTGGCCTTGTTTGGGGGTGAAGGATCAAAGTCAACTCCCTTGATTCCTCCTCGAGCCCTGGCCAGGCTTTGGGAGAAACCAATCAGGAGAATGAAACCAGATGTTCCCACACTAGCAGTGATGTCAGCTTGTTTGTTTGACAGTGTAAAAGCTGTGTCCTTTCACAGAAGGCTTGGAGGCTCCTTGCCTGCAAAAGTGGAGGCACCTGCAGGAATTCCCAGTGTCTGGGAGTGGCTCTGCAGTCCTTGTCTGCCCCAGCTGAAGTGTGGATCTGGGTGATGGTAAAGTCTGAGGGTAACTGGTGATGGATCTTTCTTTAATCACTGCAGGCAATCTTTGTTAGTAATGACTGGATGGATTGCTGAGCTTCTTTTGTAATTCTTTGCTAATGATTATGTGCTTTGCTGAGCTTATCCTTTTGTAATTCTTTGCAGCTGTGCATTATATAAATTACAGGATTCCTGAAGTTGGTGTCTGTCTTCGGTACTGACACTGCCCACTGGTGAAACAGGGCCCCCTCTTGCCTAAGAGTTACCTGGGAAGGCAAAGACCCTCACTCCAACACTCCCCGCTTCCTCCTTGCTCCCTGCACTTCATACACTGAGCATGATGTCCTGTGGTCTGCGGTATCCCCGGGGTCAGCTGGGGTCACCTGTCCTGGCTGTGTCCCCTGCCAAGCTCCCCACAGCCCCAGCCCCTGCCCAGGGTGGCTGGAGGAGGGGCAGGACAGGCCTTGGCTCTGTTGCAGCTCAGCAAGAACAAAACCATCTCTGCGTGCTCAGCCCTGTGCTCAGCACCCGACCCAGCAGTGTCTCAGTGCCAGTGTCTGTGCCCTCAGTCCCTGCCAGGGCTTTCCATGGCAGCTGCCAGGACAGGTGACCCAGGTGTCACCCCCAGTGAGGGCTGCCATGGAAACAGTGCCAGCACTGCCCCTTTCTGTCTGGCTGAGCTGGCCTTTGGCCCTGGCAGTGCCCTTTGCTGCTGGTTCCTGGTGCCTGAGCGGCCAGCGCGGCACAGGGCAGGTGGCCATGGCACAAGCCCCCAGCAAGGCATCCCCTCTGGCCCTGCGCAGTGACACCAGCCCTGAGCAATGGGCTGGCGCGCTGGGGTCGGTGCAGTGTCCATCCAACAGTGTCTTGCAATGGCCCAGTGCAGACTGGGATGATGATCCACCCTCACAGCTGGCCCAGGGCAGCTCTGCAGTGCCCTTCCCCACAGCCTGTCTGCACAGAAGCACTTGATGGGTGCTCTGCATTTCCCTTCCCTCACTCTTGGGTCTCTCCCACACCTCCCAACTCAGAGCTTTCAGCTGCAAGGAGTTCAAAGCTGGTCTGTCCTTCAGGAGTTGGTCTAATTCTGCCCTGAGCAAACTCTGGATTTGTGTTTATTGCAGAACTTCCTGTGTGTCTAAAATATTCCTTGCAGGGTTCTGCCTTAGGGAAGGGGAACCTCCTTGGTGGCAGCTTGGGCTTGGCACACACTTGAGGAGGATGTCTGTTTTCAACGGGGAAACTCAGGAGTTTTAGATTGGTTCAAAAGACAATAGAAGATGACCCCTCTTTGGCTGTGTACAGCCAGTTCTCTGAGCAAAGCAGGTCCCAGGTGAGTGAGGAGAGACAAAATGGGCATGGGGAATGTGGAGCAAGGTTGTCCACGCTGCATCAGACCTCAAGGCACAGCTTCTCTGAGCAGGCCAGAGCTCCTTAGGAGAGTCCCTGCTGGATCAGTATCAGTCACTGAATGCTGCAATCACCTCTTGTGTAATAAGAACAGCAATAAAAGACACCCTTTAAAATAGGAATACATACTTGCTAGAAGCTCTTTGAAATATTTCTCCATAACTGAAAAAGGAAACCCTCCTAATGAACTGCACTAGAGTGGAGGTAAATCAAGGCAGAGCCATGGTTTGTCAGGACTTGCTTGATGCTAACAAGCCCCATGGTGCATTTGGAGCTGAGCCCTGGAACCTCAGGACCTGAGAGGAGATTGTACAAACCTGTCCAGGAGTCAAAGTCAGACGAAAACCCCAAAGTGTGTCAAGGCATGAATGGGTCCCACTGAGGTCCTTCCCAACACAGGCTCCTCATGGACTCGTTGGAGGAGAGAATTGGGAGCCAGGATGGCACCAAAACTTCTCAAAGACTCGGTGTGAAAAGGAAAATCCAAAGTACTTTAAAAACCTTGAGTACCTCAAAGTATTAATGAGCCCCACTGAGTGTTGTTACTGACAAAGCCTCTCCAGGGATTAATTACAGCAGATAATTGGAGGCCATGATTGCACAAACTTCTCAGAAAGTCAAGATAAACCAAAACCCAAAGTCCTTTGAAAAACCTGCAGTTGCTGGGAGCATTCAGGAGCCCCCAGGGCCATTGCTGAGCAAGGCTCCCCAGGGACTCCTTCCAGCAGATCCTTGAGGCCACTGGGATGTGGGCTAGGGGGGGATGCTGAGGGCAGGACAAGGGGCTGACAGTGCCCAGCCTGGCTGGGGCTGTGCCAGGAGGCCCCAGGGCCTCAGGACAAGGTATCTCCTCCCAGCCCTTGGTGGCACAGACCCTGCTGCTGTGCCCCAGGCCACCAAGACTTGGCTTCTCTTTGTCCCCACCTGTCGTGTCCCTCAGTGGGACCCATTAAAAGTCCAAGAAACTTTGGAGTTGGATTCTGCCTTGGAGTTCTGGAGAGGTTTCTTCAGCTGCCTCTGAGGGACTGATGTTCAGGGCCTGAGCACAAAGCCCCAGAGGGTCATTAAAGTCCTGCTGCTGTGTCTGTGCTGCTGAGCTGGGCTGGGCTCCTGGCACAGAGGCAGCTCCTGGTAAGCAAGAAGAGCTTCAAAAGCACATTTCTCTTGATGAGCAGCTCTTCTGCCAGCCCAGCAGGGCTGGGGCTCTGCCTGCAGCCAGCCCGGGCACAGCCCAGAGGCACAGAGAGCTTCAATCAGTCAGGGCTGGGAAGGTGCTGAGAAGTGCCTGGGGCAGAATCACTGCCAGCCCTTGGCACAGGAACCTCTGGCTGCAGGACAATGCAGCTGCAGCTCCTGGAGCCGTCTCCTAAAGCTGGAACATCCCAATGCCTGCAGACCCTGTGAGTACATTCTCTGATTCTCTCTTGTGCAGAGCAGCCAGGGGTGCCCAGGGCTGTCCTGCAGAGCAGGCTCCTGCAGCCCAGGGCGCTGTGCTGGGGCAAGGACTCTGCTGCCTGCCAGGGACAGCTCTCAGCCGGCCCGGGGAGCTGCTCCCAGCACTGGGGAGAAGCTGTGGGGGGAAGGAGCCACCCTGAGCAGGGCAGGTGCTGCTGCTGAGAGGGGCTGGGTGGGGCAGGGCTGCTCCCAGCCCCAGACCAGCCTGGGCAGAGCTCCGGAGGACACTTCCCAAAGAAGGTGAGCCTGGCATTGCTGGAAAGACCAGGAGTTTTCCTGAGAGTGTTTTCAATTTCCTTCCTTGAGAAGGATCGGAAAATTGGGGTGATGTGAAAAAGGTTTTTGCTTTTTATACATTTTTCATATATTTGTAGCCTTGTAAACTACTATTATATAGTTTTAAAAATATAATCCTTACTTAACTCTATTAAACTCTTAATTAACTCTATTAAACAACTATTATATGCTTATATAACCATAATCCTTAATTAACTCTGGTAGGTCTCCTAATCTTTTTCACAGAGTTTAGAGCAGTAGCCTGACTTTCTAAACACATTCCTGAAATACTCTGTAGTCTTATTATAAGGAAGAGGACCTACAAGATGAACGTTTTGGATTTTGACCAGAATGTGAGCAGTCATATCAAAAAGTGAAGGCAAAGAAACCCTTGGACCTACTCCAATGGCATGAGCCAGGGGTGTGTAACTGGGCTAACTGAATGTCCTATTGGATGTTCCTGTTAAATACTGTAATTAATCAACCTTAACAATTGTTGAAATCAGGGGCCAGGTGTGCCCCACTCCCACTGAGACACCTGGAAGCTTCCAATAAATGTCTGTTTTTTACTTTACTGTTCTAACACAGTTGCAAGGGGTTTTTCCTCTTTTGATTACAGAGAACAGGGGGACGAGAGAAGCAGAATAGGAATTGTAATCCCAGAGTCCCAGAACATTCTCAAGTGAAAGGGACACACAAGATCATCAAAGGAATGTTTGATCATTTACAGAGACTCCGGAACTGTAACTTTGGCTGGTCAGTCTCTCTGCCGGGAGCCTCCCAAAGGGCCCTCAGCCACTCCTCAGCCCTGGACAGCAGCAGCATCACCTCTGCAGGGCCCAGCAGGGCTCTCCTGAGCTGCCCTTGCCCACCTGCACACAGAGCCTGCCCCAGCCAGGGCCCTGCACACAGGCAGGTTTCTGTAGGGCCGGGGCCAGGGCACACAGGGTGGGATGGGCTCTGTGAGCGCTGGCAGGGACAAGGCTCCTCTCAGGAGGGAATGTCCAGGCTCAGGGAGATGCTCAGGCAAGGAGAGGGGGCTGAAGAGAGCAGTGCTGGGGCAGGAGGGCACTGTTGGTGTGTGGGAGGTGCCGGGCTCAGCTGGGCACGGGAACACTGTCCTGAGTGCCCGGCTGTCTCTGCCCTGCCCTCCCAGGCACAGCACCACAGCATCTTCTCTTGTTTCTGCAATGCCCTGATATTGTCACTGTTATCTGCTGCTCTCAGGGAGGCTCTGGAATTTGCAGCAGCTGAGTCAGGCACTGCCCTTGGCATTCCTGCCAGGCAGGGGTGTCCATGGGAATGGGGTGTCCAAGCTTCCCTGGGACATGTGGGGCTGTGGGCAAAGCAGTCCATGGGAAAGGGGCATGAGCTGAGCCCCCTCCCTGAGATCCCATCATGGGCACAACTGGGGATCTCCTTGCTGTGCCCTTCCAAGCTCTGAGCTGCCCTCCTGGGTGCAAATCTGTGCCAGAGCCTCTGGCAGTTCCTTGAATGTCCCATGGGGAAGGGCAGAACTGCCACAGCTGAGGAAATGCTGCTGGGTTTGCCAAGGGAGCCGTGAGTGTCCTTGGCACAAGGGGGTGCTGACACCTTTCCCAGAGACCTTGAGAGAGGGTGAGACATTCAGGGATCCCTCTGATCTGGGCAGGGTCTGGTTTATCCCGGGGTGACCCAGGAGTGTGACTGTGCTCTGATTGCAGCCAAAGGTGCAAAGCCAGGGCAGCTGGGAACAAGCCCATGCAGCCCCTCACCTTCCCTCAGCCACATGGAATCCTTTGCCTCTCTCGTCTCTCAGTGGTAAATTTTGAGTGCAGCAGGAATTCTGGGGATTTCTGACCTCAGAGAGCCAGGAATGATGTGTTCGTAGGAAAACAATTCCTAAAACCAGCTTCTGCCATCCTTTAGACCTGGGAATGCAGATGCAACCAAGCCTTTCTGCATTAGATATCCCTGACAAATTCTGAATATCCAGCCTTGTCCACCTACAGCAGGCCCACAAACCCAGGGCAGCAGGGCACGGATGGCTCCTTGAGAGCCCCCAGGCACAGGCCTGGCTGCTCCTGGCACACTCAGCCAGCACAGCTGGAGCTCAAGCAGGGACCTGGGGGAAGGTTTTCCCTGCACAGGAAAAAGGCTGGGTGAGTCCTAGCACGAAAAGCTAAAGGGGATGGCCCAGGTTTGGCTCAAAGCAGCCTCTCTTGACTTGTCACTGTCCTTTCTCCATGAACAGGTCCCTACATGCAGCCCCAGGAAATGTCCAACAGCAGCTCCATCAGCCACTTCCTCCTGCTGGCATTGGCAGACACGCGGCAGCTGCAGCTCCTGCACTTCTGCCTCTTGCTGGGCATCTCCCTGGCTGCCCTCCTGGCCAACGGCCTCATCATCAGCGCCGTAGCCTGCGGCCACCACCTGCACACGCCCATGTTCTTCTTCCTGCTCAACCTGGCCCTCAGCGACCTGGGCTCCATCTGCACCACTGTCCCCAAAGCCATGCACAATTCCCTCTGGGACACCAGGAACATCTCCTACACAGCATGTGCTGCACAGGTTTTTCTGATTATCTTCTTCCCTGGAGCAGAGTTTTGCCTCCTGACCATCATGTGCTACGACCGCTACGTGTCCATCTGCAAACCCCTGCACTACGGGACCCTCCTGGGCAGCAGAGCTTGTGCCCACATGGCAGCAGCTGCCTGGGCCAGTGCCTTTCTCAATGCTCTGCTGGAAACAGCCAATACATTTTCCCTGCCCCTGTGCCATGGCAATGCCCTGGGCCAGTTCTTCTGTGAAATCCCCCCCATCCTCAAGCTCTCCTGCTCAAATTCCTATCTCAGGGAACTTGGGCTTATTGTGTTCTCCCTCTGTTTAGCATTTGGTTGTTTTGTTTTCATTGTTTTCTCCTATGTGCAGATCTTCAGGGCTGTGCTGAGGATCCCCTCTGAGCAGGGACGGCACAAAGCCTTTTCCACCTGCCTCCCTCACCTGGCTGTGGTCTCTCTGTTTATCAGCACTGCCTCATTTACCTACCTGAAGCCCCCCTCCATGTCCTCCCCATCCCTGGATCTGTCAGTGTCAGTCCTGTACTCGATGGTGCCTCCAGCCCTGAACCCCCTCATCTACAGCCTGAGGAACCAGGAGCTCAAGGCTGCCCTGAGGAAAATGATGACTGTATCTTTTCAGAAAGGTTAAACTTTTCTGTTCCAGAACCTTGTGAATGTAACTTTTTAAAATCTTGGCCTTTTTTTCCTATTTGTCCATTTTGTCACTGGGACCTTTTCTTATTATTTTTCTGGTGTTATAATGTTTTTTATAAGATACTGCAGTACTACTCTGAGCATTTCTACATGAACTTCTACTGCTCTTTTGTAACACAAAGGCTTTTAGGTGGCTTGTTCCCTCAGCATTTAAATAAAAACAAGTGGCTGTCCTGACCTGTGTGTCTAAGGCATTTCCACAGCCCTTCTCTGGCTCTGCTGTGGCAGTGCCTGTGAGCAGAGGTGGAGGGAAGGGGCTCCCAGCACAGCAGCACAGCCAGGGACAATGGCCCTGCCTCTTTCCACATCTGCTCCTCCCAGCTCCACACTCCACTTCCCAGCCCTGCTGTGGGTGCCAGGCCGGAGTGCTCTGGCAGCTTGGTCACTGTCCTGCTGCGTGTCCGTGCCGTGCCCGCAGGCAGGGACAGGCCATGGGCACTGCTGGGACACAGCTGGGCTCCAGCACAGCAGCTCCACCAGCAAAGGGCAACTCCTTGAGGGCAGGGCAGGAAGGCTTTGCTCTCCTCCAGAGTCACTCTCAGGACTCTCAAGAGGCTCCTTGTGTTCCTTGTTCTCCCAGGGCTCAGTGGGATGAGATCAGGGTCTCACTGGGGCCTTCAGGGGACTCAGGTCTGAGTCAGGTTTTGCTTGTTGGTGGCCAGTGCCCATCAGATGGTGAATGGTCTGAGCTGAACCTTCCTGGGGCCCTGCAGCTTGTGCCAGGGCTGATGGCAGGGCAAGGTTTGTCTGGAGGGCCTTGGGAGCTGCCAGGAGAACACAGGGGACCTGCAGGGACAGTGTGTGCCAGGGACCAGCAGGGAGTGGAGCTCACTGGGCACAGGCCTGGCCAGGCTGGGCTCACCCCGAGACCGAGGACTGAATGTCTGCTGTGAGCCAGGAGAGCTCTGCAGCCCAGGGACACAGCAAGCCCAGGGAAAGGAGTCTGGGTACTGCCTGCTCTGACCCTCAGGGAACTCCCCCAGGAGGATCCAGGGCAGCCCCAAGCCCCTCTGGCAGCCCTGGCACAAGGCAGGCACCTCTGAGCCCCCTCCTTGGCCCCGCAGAGCCTGTGTGGGAGGGGGTCAGTGCAGGGGGCACCATCAGCTGCCTCTGTGTGCCAGGCTGAGCAGCAGAGCCCAGCAGAGGCAGCCCAGGGCCCCGGGCAGCACAGCCCCCATGCTCTGCAGAGCAGCAGCCCCAGCTCGGGGCTCTGGCCAGCAGGGCAGGGGCTGCAGCAATGGCTGCTGGGGCCAGCCCAGACCTGTTCCCCTGGGACAGGCTCTGGGGGCAGCTGGCATGGGCCAGGAGCAGAGCAGGAGGCCGTGAGTGTGCAGAGGAGCCCTGGCAAGAGGCTGGCCTGTCCCTGGGCCAGCAGGAGCTGCCTGAGGAGCCCCGGGGCCAACTCTGCTGCTGGGCTGGGCAGCGGGGCTGGCCCTGGCGCTGCAGGAGCTGCCCGAGCTGAGCATCTGCTGAGCATTCCAGACCCAGAATGGCTGTCCCTGACCTCCAGTGTCTGCAGTTCCTGCTGTAGGGCCAGACAGGGCTAGGCTGGGTAAGGGAGAGGAAAACAGTGGGCCCTGCAGTGTCAGAATGATCTCCATGGTTCCATGAGGCACAAAGTGTCACTCTGGTCCCCTTGGTCACAGGAGGCCTGCAGTGTAACAAGGCACCTTTGGTTCTGTGGGCCTGCAGTGTCTGTTTTGCTGGTGGGCAGGGTCAGAACCAAAGACACAGACACCAAGTTCAGGAATTGTGTGATTTATTGTAATGCAAACTGCAAAGAATCACGAAAGGAGCAGCTCAGCAATGCACCCAATCATCACCACCAAAGACTGCCTGCAGTGATTAAGAAAGATCCAGCACCAGTTCCCCTCACACTTCACCATCCCCCAGATCCACACAGCAGCTGGGGGAAGCTGTTATAGCCAAGGGCTGCAGAGCCACTCCTGGACACTGGGAATTCCTGCAGGTGCCTCCAGCCACAGGTGAGGCTCCAACCTCGCTGTGAGAGGGCCCAGCTCTGACAGTGCTGAATGAACAAACTGACAGCACTTCTAGTGCAGGAACATCTGGTTTCATCCTCCTCTTGGGTCCCTCCCAAAGTTTGGCCAGGGCTCAAGGAGGAACCAAGGGAGGTGACTTTGATCCTTCAGCCCCAAACAAGGCCAGATGTCAGATTTCATGGCCCTGTCTGGCTTCTAAATACAGAAAGGTCAATACATGTTTCACTAATGAGTGGCTACATCTATCACAGTGCTAATGACCATGCATATTTTATTAATGAGCAAATACAAAGATAACCTTTGGTTGGAAGGTTCATCCAGAGGCCACCTTTGGCTCAGGGCCTGCTGTTCAGGCGTCACTCAGGGCTGTTGTCCAGGCCTTGGCACTTCAGGGATGTGGTTTAGTGCTGGGCTTGGCACTGCTCTGTGACCAGCTCGACTGGGTGAGCTCAGAGGTCTTTTCCAACAGAAAGGATGCTGTGATTCCATTATTATATCAGCTGCATTCAGCTAGGTCTATTTGAGCAGCATTACTTTGCTCCAAAAGTTCCCTCTTGCTCAGCTCCTATGGCCTATGGCTGCAGCTCCTTCAGCTCCTGGTGCTAAGCTGCTCATGCTGAACGAGGCGACTCAGAGAGATGAATACAGTCCATGCAATTCCTTCTGGGACAGAGAGAGGAGAGGGTGTGGAAACAGGAGCATTGTTTGCGGTGGCCTCCTCTTTGCCCTTCATGCTTTTCAGTGCTTTGAACCAGCCAAGAGCTTTCTCCAAGAGTGCAATGGAGCAGCTGTTCCTGCTCTCATGTCTTGACTCACTCCAGTCTCTGACCTTGCCTGGTTTTGTCCCTCTTGCTGTGCCCTCTGTTCCCCCAGGGCTCAGTGGCTGCTGCCCAGGACTGTGGGACTGGCACAGATCCAGTGGTTGAGACCCTCCTTGCTGTGGCCTTGGAGCTGCCTGGGCACAGCAGCCTTTTCCATCTGGAAGCTCCCCATGGACAGGGAGTCCTCAGCTCTGTTCCTTGCACAATCTCCAGGAGCCCAGGGCTACCATCTCAAGTCCCTGCTGGCACTGGGGGCTCCCAGGTGCCTCAGGCTGCTGTGACACCGCTGCACACGGGAGGGAAGAGTGGCAGGGGCTGTGCTGAAAGTCAGCTCCATGTGCTGCTGCTGCTGCTGCTGCTGCTGTGGGGTCATTTGTTCAGCCTGGCCCCAGAGTCAGGGATCAGATCCAGGCCCTGCTGCTGCTCTCTCGGGATCAGCCCCAGTTTGGGTGTTGCTGTCAGGGCCAGCAGGAGTGGTGGCTGGAGCAGCAGGTGCAGACAGTGCCCCAAGCCCCAGGGCTGGAGGGGTCCCTGGGCTGGGCTGAGAGGGAGCTGCCCCTTGTTCTCCCTCTGCCCCAAGCAAAGCTGGGCCGGGCACAAGTGGGGCAGCACAGCCACCAGGGAGCCTGCGAGTCTCTGCCAGCCCTGGCTGCTCAGAGTCTGGGCCTTGGAGCCTCAGGTGGCCAAAGGCAGCTGCTCCTGGTCCCTCTGTGTGCCCCCATGTTCAGCAGTGCTGCTCCATCAGTCTGTGCCCAGCAGTGGGGAAAAGCCTCAGCCCTGCAGGGCCAGGAGCTGCCGGGCTCTGCCTGAGCAGCTCAGCCAGCAGGAATGGAGCTGCTCCACATGGGAACCAGGAGCAAAGGGCTGCAGCACCTCGTGTTGGGGCAGAGCCTGAATTCTGAGAGGGAATAACAGAGTTATTCATGTGCATTGCTGCATCAGCACTGCAGGTGCTGTGCCTACAAACACAGAGTTCAAAATGTGCAAAAGAATTCTGCAGCTCTTGACTGGATCAGGATGTCAGCAGTGCTGAACTCCAGCACAGTCCAAATGAAACACTTCACACCTCTGCTCATATCTGCTAGATTTTTTTCTTCAGGATATCCAGAGAAAAGTAAACAGAGGAGGAGCCTACATTTTCATTGTTTATCAGAAATGTTACTCTTTTTGCTGTACATTCCTTTTTAGGGTGATTTTTCTGTTAAAAAAAGGAAAAAAGAAAAAAATATGAAATATAAAAACAAAAAACAAACGTGTAGTGAAAATCTTCTCTAACTTTGGATTAAGAGGGAACTGGTATTTTTAAAAAGAGAACTCAGTTACTTTGGCATGGATCTATCTTACTGACATCAACATCACTTTTTTAAAAGATTCTGGGTTTTGTTTGCAATATTAAGTAATTTTAAATTGTGGTTAAATCAATAAGAAATTGAAAGATGGATTGTGTATGACTGTGTCTTGAGTGTAAAAATATTGCAGTTTGGAATTTGGATTTAAAGTGTTGGAAATGAAAGTTATAAATCCCAATGGATTGTGTGACAGCAGCTTTTCCTAGAGGATGTGCAGCACTCCAAGGACTTCATCAGTGGGGTTGGGGGTACTTGGACCTTTGTCCTGTGCCACTCTGAGATGTCATGGAATGGAACTTCGCCTGCCACCAGCCCAGGTCACCCTCTGCCACCAAAGCTCCTTGGACCTTGTGCCCCCAGGCAGGCACAAAGTGTTTGTGCTGCTCCCCCTTTTGCACAAACCCACAGAGAGCTGGGATTTTTCCAAGTCTCATGTCTGCATTGGGCCATATTCCTAGAGAAGCAGCAGCCCATCCCAATGAATATGGTGAGTTATATGGATGGTTGTGAGCTCCACTTCCTACCTAGAAATCCTGAAACTGCTTCTGAATGCTGCTCCTTCAGCTCTGGGACACCTTCTCACACAGAGCTGGGAAAAAAATCTCCTGGCCATCAGTTAAATGGCTAGCTATGCCAAAGTTAGAGCTCTGTGGGAAATCTCTATCCATCCCTATCCTATTAATATACCAATATGTGGGGGTGTGCATGGATTTGTCTTGTGTACAAAGGAAGGAGTGTGCAAGCAACGTGATTGACACTTTCACTGTCCGTGTTCATCCCATACCCATGGGTACAGAGACGTTATGGAAACCCTGGCACAAACAGAGTCTTCTGTCCCTGGATACAGAGACATCCAAGAGCCCCTGGCACACACAGACCCTTCTGCCCATGGATACAGACACATCCAAGAACCCCTGGCACACACACAGACCCTTCTGTCCCTGGATACAGAGACATCCAAGAGCCCCTGGCACACACAGACCTTTCTCTACATGGATACAGAGACATCCAAGAGCCCCTGGCACACACAGACCCTTCTGTCTCTGGAGGACGGAGCGTGGTGGGTGGGGGTGGTTGGTGGGCAGCGAGTCCCGGACAGCAGGCCAGACCCAGCTCCAGCCCTGCCAGGCCCTGCCAAGGCTCAGTGCAGGATCCTCTGGAATGGGAAAGCCATTCAGCCTTCTCCCTGCCCAGAGAGGCAGTGCTGGCCTGGCAGCACAGGTTGTTTTCCCCTCAGGCTGCAGGAGATGAGAACACAACACTTGCCAGCACTGAGTGCGAGGCACAGCTCCGGGTGCTCGCCATGAACCTCAGCTCTGGGAGCACTGTCTGCCCCAAGCTCCAGGGGCTGCAGTGGGAGCCCGGCTGGGCTCTGCCCTGGGGCCATCCTGCAGGGACAGCTGGAAACAGGGAGCATTCAGCTGCCACAAACAACCAAGCCAGGGCTGCAGGGCAGCTGCTCCAGCCCGGACTGCACTGCTGTGTGCTGTGCTCTGGGGCTGGGGCTCCCCACACAGGGGACTGGACTGGAGTGCCAGAGGACACAGAGAAGCTTCAGCTTCAGCCTCACTGAGGTGGGTGCATCGGCTGGGAAGAGTGGGGAGGCTCAAGAGGATTCGCAGAGCTCATCCTGCTGCAAGGATGAAGGGAGTGGAAACTCAGCAGTGAGGAGAGCTGAGGGCTGGAGAGTGGCTCTGAAAGACACTAAAATCCCACTGGACCTCTGAGACATTGCTGCTCCTCAGCCAGTGACAGCATGAGTCCCTAAACCTGGGGCTCGGCCTTCCTTGTGGTCAGAGGCATCAAGATAGGCAACAGAGTGATGGAGACAGCCATGGGCTGGGAATTCACTGGGGGGAAAAAAAGGGAGCAGTTGAGAAGTAAAAGGCAGGTGGGGGAGAGAACTGTTCAGAGAAGGGCTGAGCTACATCTTGAGAAAGCTGAAAAATGTCATTTGGAGTCATCCCAGATTGATTTGATTTCAGAAGATATTGAACAAGTTTAATTTTTGGGAGGTGTCACTCTGCAAACTTGAGCTGTGTTGCCAAAATGCTCAAGCAAGTCTGTGCTGCAGGTGACACCATTTCTTCTTTGGCTGATTCCGGCCCCGTGCTGAGCTCCAGCAGAGCCCTGGCAGAGCCCAGAGCAGCCTCAGCATCCGCAGAGCCCGGCTGCAAGGAGAGAAAGCAGAAACCGCCCATCAGCTGAAAGCTCCTGTCCCTTGTCCCAGCTGCCCGTGGTGCCCAGGCCATGCTGGCTGTGCCCAGAGCAGTGCCCAGAGCTGCCCATCAGTGCTGCCTTGGGGAGCAGGGCAGGAGGGCAGGACATGTGCCCAGCCTGCAGCCAGCCATGGCACATCCACCTGCTCAGCAGCTGCCCAGAGCAGGATGCTCCTGTGCTCGCTGCCATCTCCCAAAAGCTCTGATCCCACCCTGCCAAGCACACGGGGACCCACCTCATGCCATCCATGGCTGGAAGAAAAGCTGGTCCCAGACGATGTCCTCAGCCTGCTCCAAGGGCACGGCCCATCCACGCCGCAGCTGCTCCCAAGAACTTCCTGATCCAGACTGGACCAACCAGAATGCTTCCTCTAGAAAAACAAACAACAAATTGTTGAAAATAGATTACAGACAAAAAGGGAAAAAAGAACAAAGGGAAAAATCATATCTCTGTGAGGGGATTGAGGAAGGCCCAAGCCCTGCATGCCAGGGAAAAACCCAGCCATGTGTGAGCAAAGCCCAGGCTTTCTCCCTTCCCCCTGCACTGTTCCCCACAATAACCATGATCCCCAAGCAAACAAGGGCAGTGGAGCAGCCCAAGCCCTTCCTTGCCTGCACAGCAAAGCAGCCCCTGCACAGGTTCTGGAGTCCCACCTCTGCTCCCACCACAGGGGTTTGTTTGTGTTGGGCTGGCTGCCCCAGCCCCAGCCCCAGCCTGGAGCACGGTGGGTGCTGGGGGCTGTTGGCAGGGCCAGGAGCCCACTCCCATTTCGTACCCACCCCAGCCCATGCCCCCAGCCCTGCCAAAAGCAGCTGGGCAGCTGACTAAATAATTAGTTGCATCCATCCCAGCAATGAGTGGGGTGGGAACTTTTGGGTTGAGGCCAGGCTGTGCAATGCCCAAATCTGGGAGCATCCCCCTGCATGTGGACTCATCTGTAAATTTGCTGTGCAGCCAGGCTTTGAAGAAGGTGCCAGAATTGAAGTCCATCATCTTAAGCTTACCAGTGGCCAGGTCCAGGAAGAGGCTGTCATCCTTGATGTGATCCTCGCTGTCTCCTGCAGCAGCAGCCCCACCTGGTACAGCTTCTCTGGGGGCTCCTTCTACTTCCCTGGGCTCCGACCAGGCTGTCAGGGTTCTGTCCAGGGCCCCAGCTGTCAGGGAACCAGGACAAGCAAAACCAGCTTGGATGGTGGCCACCAGTGCTGGGCAGAGCAGCTCAGCTCCAGCACAAGGGCTGTGTATTCCCATCTGATGAGCCCTGGGCAGTGACACAGGCAGGACAAAAAAGTCTGGGGTTCCTTTGCTTCTGATGGCCAAGGCATGAGTGCAGCTGTAACTTACCGGGGCCCTGCAGCACAGTGTGCCTGTGGCTCTCTCCCTTCTTCTAGGGCAGATGAATATCCTGCATCCAAGGATGACAGAACACCTCTTCTAATGAGGGTCTGTCCCAGTCCAGCATGGATAAACACCGCCTGATCAGATCTTGGCATTCTGGGCAGAGAAACCAGAAACCGCTGGTCAGTTGGAGAAGGCTCCTGTTGGCTTTGCCCAACCATTCCCTGCCCACTCCATGCTGGATGTGCTCAGAGCTGGGCCTAAACTTTCCCATCAGTTCCCTGTTTTGGAGGTGAGCAGGAGAGCAGGACATGTGCCACCTCCTCAGCAGCTGCCAGAGCGGGATGCTCCCGAGCCCGCTGCTGTCTCCCAGCACTGGTATTGCACCCATGCCCAAAGATGAGGATCCACCTGGAGAGAGCCGTTGTGGCAGCGAGAGCTGATGGTCCCAGCTGATGTTCTGGTCCCTCCTGAAAGGGTGCTCCCCGCAGACCATCTGGTGCAGCACGATACCCAGGGACCAGATGGTAGCTGGCTTGCCATAGTACCAGCCAAAATGGGTCCATTCCGGGGGACTGTATGATGGTGTTCCTATGGAATACAGATGGAGCTCATCAGGGGGATGCTGCTGCTCCCAGAGGCTGGCCCCAGCATCCCTGGGTGTGCAGGGGCTGCCCCAGTGGTACGCAGGTTGACCCACTGCCCCTCTTTCCAACACATGGGGTTGGAAAAGAAGCCATCGGTGTTGGAAGAGGGCAGCAGAAGCCCTGGCAAGGCCCAACCATGACAGAAACACACTTAGTGCTGAGGGAAAACCATGCCTTCATCCTCCCTGCCTACATTGCCCCAAAAAACAAACCCAGAACAAACCAGGTGAGTGGAGGAGCCCAAGCCCTTCTCACCTGCACACCAAACTGGCTGGGGCACAGGTTCCAGGCCCCCCCATCTCTGCTACCCTAACCTACGGGTGTTTTTGTTGGGCTGGCTGCCCCAGCCCCAATCCTGGGCAGAGTGGTGGGCAAAGGCTGCCAGCAGGACTGGAAGCTGGCTCCCCACCCAGCCCTGCTCAAACCCAACTCAGCTGAAATCTCAGGGCCATGAAGGGCAGCAAAAGGGAGAATCCCCGCTGCCACACCCAGCTTGGGCCCTGAGATGCTGGGCCATGAGATACCAGAACCAGGAGCACACCCCTGTGTAGACTCACCTGCAAAGCGAATGTAGGCCGTCTCTTGCAGGTAGGTGCCACAGCCGAAATCAATCAGTTTGGCTTGCCCGGTGGCCAGGTCAACGAGGATGTTCGCTGGCTTGATATCCCTGTGCAGGACCCCGCAGCTGGTGCAGTGCCGCACGGCCTCCAGCACCTGACGGAACAGCTGCCGCGCCACCCCCTCGGACAGGAAGCCCCGTGCCCGAATGAAATGCAGGAGGTCCTGACAGTGCTCCGGGCGCTCCAGCACCATCAAGATGTCGTTGGGGAGCTCAACCCACTCCAGCAGCTGGACCACGCCGGAGAAGCCACTGGACACCTTGTCCAGCAGCACAATCTCCAGGGGAGCGCTGGTGCCATCGGGCTGCGGGAGGAGCACGATGCTGTCAGTGGGGCTGATGCCGTGCCGGGGGTCAGGAAGCCCTCAGCCAGCCCGGGATGCTCTGCACCCTGCTCTGGCCCCATGCCCGCTCTCCCTCGAGGGAGGGCCTCGGCTCATCCCTGCCCACCACAGCACCTCGCTCACTCACCAGCTCACCCCAGTGATGGATGCAGTACCGTGGCACCCTCTTGATGGCCACCTGCAAGCCAAGTGCAGAAGTGGGCTCAGCTCCCTGTCCACCCTGCCCAGCACCATCCTCCTCCCGCCTCCTTCCCCCTGCTCGTCCTCTTCCACCCCCTCCTCCTGCGCCCGCCGCCGGCCCCGCCGCTCACCGGGGCGCCGTCCGAGAGCCGCGTTGCTTCGAAGACGCTGCCGAATCCGCCCCGGCCCAGCAGCGAGCCCAGCCGGTACCGCTCCTTCAGGCGCTGCTGTGCCTTCCCTGCGGGCGGGACGCGGCTGTCAGCGCTCGGCCCGGGGCCAGCAACGGCCCCCGAGCGCCCCTCACCCGCCCCGGCCCGGCCATCCCCCGGCGTTCGCTCCCTGCAACGGGACAGCGGCGGCTCGGGGCCGGGGGCCGCGCTGCCGAGCGGCGGAGCAGGGGCCGGGCAAGCCGCAGCGGAGGCGGCGGGAGCAGCGGGGCCGCGTGTGTCCTCCGCGGGCCCCGGGAGGAGCCGGGGCCGGGGCCGGGGCCGGGGCCAGGCTCGGGCTCGGGCTCGGGCCAGGCGGAGCCAAAAGCCGGCGATGCCGCCCCAGCCCCAGGCACTGATCCCCGCCCAGCAGCGCCACCGCCAGCACGGCCAGAGCCGGGCTGGGACCAGACCTCGGTGGGACGGCCGGAGGCGGGCACGGGGCAGCCCCGCCCGGGGCCGGGGGCGGGCCGGGGGCATGGCCCGGCCCAGCATGGGGAGAGGGAGGTGGGGACTGGAGGGGAGACCGGGAAAGGGAGAGCGGGAGAGGTACGGGACAGCGGGGAGGGAGAGGGAGAGGGAGAGGGAGAGGAGAAGGGAATCTGAAGTTTCTTCTCTCGCTGTCGCTGCCACTGCCGCTGCTGCTGCTGCTGCCGCTGCCGCCGCTGCTGCAACTGAAGCTCCGGGGCTGTTTGTCCCCGTGTCCGTTTGTCCGTTGCCCGCTCGCCCCCGCCCCGAGCCCCACGTTCCCCGAGGGCAGCCCCTGAGCCTGTCCAAGCACGGGAACTTTGCCCAGTTCAGCCAAGAGCCAGAGTCTGGACTCCTGCACAGTGGCTCAGGAATCCCCTCAGTCCCTGCTGTGCATTGTCCCTGCTGAGGGTCAAACACTCTCAGAGCGCAATCCCTGAATGCAGAATTTGTACCTGACACAAACACTGCACTTACCTCTCCAGCATTGCTTTCCAAGAAAAACAGGGGAAGCCAAACTGTGTGTAGGTCATGGTATCTTAAAATGTCTAAAACGTGCCAACTCATGGATCTTAGCGGTGAGATCTGTTTGGAATTAATGGGATGGACAACTAGTGCAAGATGGAAAAGGGGAGCATAAAAATAAATCGAGAAAAACGTCTTGAATTGTTTCAATTTTCATTTAATTTCTTAAAAGCACTTTTAGTTTTTCCAGAAACTTCTCCTCAGTCCTGTATGCTTTTTCCAAGAACCTTTCCTGAAGAATGAGGTGCAGCTTCTGTCACACGGTTGCCACCAACTGCAGCTTCTCTTGGCTTTCCACACTGTGTGTGCAGCACACTTGCAGCAAAGCAGGACAAATATTTGAAGAACTTGACAGCTTGTTCTTTTCTTTTCCTTGTGGGCTGGGCAGTTGTGCCATTGGTAAGGTTTTCATTGTTACTGTTCTACCCCAAGAAAACATGACAGGCTACCAAGAACTCCTGGGGAATGCAAGCCTGACTGAATGCAGAGAAACAATCTGGAGAGCCTGCAGCCAGAAGTGGAGAGCTGTGTGATAATCATTCCAACACCCCCAAGGACATCTTGAAAGTGATCTAGAAGATGAAAATGGGCTGACAGAGGGAGTTTGTTTCTGTGCTCTGTTCAGATTCCTCTACATCTGAAATCAATTCTAAAATCTCCATCTAAATCAAGAGTACAATCAGTTCATGAAAAGCACCAGAAAAAACTGTACCTCTCAGGAGATGACTGAAAGAATCTGTAAAGGAAAAATGCAGGAGAAATGCATTTCTCAGTGCTGCGGTATTTGCCTGCCTGAAACCCTCCTCCATTTCCGCCCCATCCCTGGATCTGTTGGTGTCAGTTCTGTATTCGGTGGTGCCTCCAGCCCTGAATCCCCTCATCTACAGCCTGAGGAACCAGGAGCTCAAGGCTGCAGTCTGGAGACTGATGACTGGACATCTTAGGAAGCATTAAACTGATTGCCAATTTCTGCAAATCACTTGTAACAAAATTAATTTTTGATAGTTCTGCTGGCTTGGTTCTTTGATTTCCCTGTCTTTTTTTTTTTTTTTTAATATTCTTCCTAAAGCTAGATGATTGTTTCTGCTATTTCTGACTTTGTTTCTCTGCACATTCGGTGGCCGTAGACTGTGACAATGAGGAGCTGTGCACTCAGTGGCTTTAAAGTAACTAAAGGATCTCTCAGCAATGTTTCATGCAGAGATCCCTCTATTCTTGCCATCTCTGGAGCTGCAGCAGCAATGTCTGTGTGCAGAGCTGGGGGCAGATCAGTGCTGGCCCAGCAGCTGTGCCCAGCAGCAGCAGCAGCACTTGGTGTTGGCAGTGCTGCTGCTGTGGCCCTGCCCCGCTGCCCTGGTGGCCCTGGTGTTGCTGCAGGGCCTGAGTGCTCTCGCGGCCGGGCACAGTCCTGGGGGTGGCAGTGCCGGGGCTGCAGCAGGGACAGGCCATGGGCACTGCTGGGGCAGCGCTGACGCCTCAGGCCAGGGCCTGGGGGCTGCAGGCTCCTTGCCCAGGCTCTCTCAAGAACACGGCCAGGCCAATGCTCAGCACAGAAAAGCCCAGGGTGAGCAGCCCCAGGCTGGCCGTGGGCAGGCTGGGGGCAAACAACATGGCTGGGGCTCTGCAAGGGCCCTGGGGGAGACGGGAAGGAGCAGCAGAGCAGGGGCTGATCCATCCCCAGTGCGCTGCACAGCCCAGGGCAGCATCCCAGAGCGTCCTCATGGAGCTGCCAACAACATCCCCCCTCTGCAGCCCTGGCCTCTCCCCCAGCTCACACAGGTGCCGCATCCTTGCAGGCACAGCCACGGCAGCACTGGCTCAGGAGCCCCTGTTTGCATTGCACAGAGCAGGCAGGAGCACCCCCATGCTGCTGCTGTGGGGACATGAACCTGAGGGAGCACAAATGCCATCAGCCCCTGGGGCCAGCAAGGGCTGGGGGACACCAGGGAAACCACTCAGCTTTGTCCTGGCCTCTGCAGTCAGCCAGAAAGTTTGTTCCCATCAGCTAGGAGTTTCCTGTGCCACTGCAGACGCTGTTGCTCAGAGCCAGGGCTGCCTGGCAGCCACCCCCAAACTGTCACAAGCATTTCCTTTGCTCCACCTTTGCTTTCTTTACCCATCCCTGATCCAGATTTCTTCCTATTGCCCACCCCTGTCCTCTCCCCTGCAAACAGCCCATCCCTGTTTGCCCTTTCCTCTCTGGCCCCATTCCAGTTCCTGACTTGGCACCATGGGAACATCCCTTGGGGAGCAGGATCATCCTCCAAGTGCTGCAGGAATTGTCTGCAGGCTCCTGCAGTGCCTGGTGCTGCTCCTTTGCCAGAGGCAGCCCAGGCCAGAGGGGCACATCTGGGCTGCTGTGTCTGCCTGTGGGGCTCCCTGTTCTGGGCAATGAGGAGGAGCTGCAGAGGCTCTGCAGGACTGACAGGATGGGCTTTGGGGCTGGGAGGAGAAGCTGAGGGAGCTAGGCTGCTGCAGCTTCTGGAGAGGAGGCCCAGGGCTCATCCTGCAACTGCCCCAAGGGTGGTTTCAGAGAATCCCAGAATCAGCAAGTTTGGAAAAGACCTTGGACATCATGAAGTCCAACCTGTGCCCTGACACTGCCTTGTCTCCCTGGAGCCTCCTCTTCTCCATAATAAACCAACTCAGTTCCCTCACCTGCTTATCACAGGACTTGTGCTGCAGACCCCTCATCAGCCTTGTTGCCCTTCTCTGGACACGCTCCAGCCCCTCCATGTCCTTCCTAAATTGGAGGGCTCAGAACTGGACACAGCACTCAAGGTGCTGCCCAGCCAGTGCCCAGCACAGGGGAAGAATCACTGCCCTGCTCCTGCTGGCCACACCATTCCTGATCCAGGCCAGGAGCCATTGGCCTTCTTGGCCACCTGGCCACACTGCTGCCTCATGTCCAGCCTGCTGTCCATCTGTCCCTGCAGGTCCCTTTGTGCCTGGCTGCTGTCCAGCCACTCTGTCCCCAGCCTGTAGCACTGCAGGGGTTGTTGTGGCCAAAGTGCAGGACCTGGCACTGGGACTTGTTAAACCTCCTCTTGTTGGATTTGGGCCCTGGATCCAGCCTCTCCAGGTCCCTCTGCAGAGCCCTCCTACCCTCCAGCAGATCCACACTCACACCCAGCTTGGTGTCATCTGCAAATTTGCTGATGCTGGACTCAGTGCCCTCATCCAGACCAACAATGCAGATACTGAAATCCACGCTGGCTGGCTCTGATCCCTTGGCCATCCTGTGGGTGCCCTGTGATGGCTCTCAAGGTTATCTGTTCCATAACCCTACCGGGCACCCAGGTCAGGCTGACAGGCCTGGAGTTCCCCAGATCCTCCTTCCAGCCCTTCTTGGGGATGGGCTCACATTGGCACCTCCACTCCTCTGGGACCTCCTTGCTGATCCAGGACTGATGGTAAATAAATGATGGAGAGCAGCTTGGGGAGCTCATCCACCAGCTCCCTTAAGCCCCTAGGATGGATCCCATCTGCTCCCAGAGGCACCTGTGAGCACCTGAGTGGCTCAGCAGGTCCCCAGCTGCTTCCTCCTGGATTGCAGGGGGCTGTTCTGCTCCCTGTGCCCATCTACCAGTGTGCCCTACTTGTCCTGAGGGCAACCTGTCCTAATATTGAACATTGAGACAAACAAGGTGTTAAGTAGCTCAGCCTTTTCCTTATATTTAGTTATTTTATTCTCCACTGCGTCCAATAAAACGTAGAGGTTCTCCTTATCCCTCCTTTTGCCATTAATTTTTAAATATTTTTTTTTTAATATAAGCCACCATGTGAAGTTCTAACTGAGTTATCACCGCTCCACTTTTCTTTCTGTGTAACCTAACATCATCTTTGGAAACTTCCTGAGTTTTAAGTAATTTTTTCCCATGAGTCTCCACAAAAGCTCCATGGGCAGCCAGGACAGTAATTTTTCTCACCAGATCATCTTTTGCCATACACTGTCCAGCCTGCTCCTTTCTTCTTAAGATTATTTTCTTGAAATGACTCTCTCCTTCCTGGACCCTATTGTTTTTAAGGGCTGTTTCCCTTTAAAAGATCAGTACCTGATTCAGTACTCCCCAAATATGCATCCTAAACAGGCCAAAGTCTGCCCTTCCTAATTTTAGTGCAGAAGTTTTGTTGCTGCCCCTCCTGCTTACCCAGAATATTGAAAACTTGATTATTTCATGGTCACGGTGCCCCAGGCAACCTCTGACCCCCACATCTGCACCAGCCCTTCTCTGTTTGTGAAAAGCAGGAGACAGAGCTTTCCTTGGCCTACGGAGTGTTACCAGAAATTTGGTAAAACAGAAAACTCCATAACCCCAATGTAGCATTAAGAAGCAGCATTCTTTATTCAGACGGATGCACAGGGGATGGCTCCTTCCAAAGCCGTGCAGGCTGAGTACAGGAAAGTTTCTGTTTCTTTTCTGTATTTTGCACACATATTCGTTGATTGTCCTGGACTAAGCACTCATATGATAATCATTTCCCAGAATCATTAAAATATTTCCCCTCCCCTTTACCCATGTGTTCTTCTGTCCTGGGGGTCTCTCTGGTGGTCCCTGGTGGTCTGGACCCCAATGTTCCAGTGGGCCTGGCTGAGCTAGCAGGACACTGAGGCTGGTGAACTTCCAGTTCCCCTTCTCACACAAATGGGCATTGTGTGCTTTCCATAGGGCTGGGGTTTTGGAGAACAAGCTCCAGGTGTGAGCTCACCTGGTGGAGACAATTGATCATCTGGGAGCATGAGGTCACAGAGTGGGCTATGATATCACAGAGTAGGGTATGTGAGGTCATCGAGCAGCTATGACATCATAGACTGCCTCTGTGACATCACAAAGCCTGCTGTGACATGACAAAAAGAGGTCTGACATCATAGAGCAGACTATGACATCACAGAGTTGGCTGTGATGTCACCAACCAGCTGTGTGACATTAGAGAATGGGCTATGACCCCACAGAGCAGGCTGTGACATCCCAGCAGGGCTGTGTGAGGTCACTGCGTTGGTCACTCTGCCCCAGCTCCTCCTCACAGTTTCTCCCAACAACTCCAATGCTGTTCATGCCCAGCGGGGTCCCTGTCCCCCGGTGTCCCCCCGCTCCATCTGGAGCCACAGATTCCACCAAAGGATGTTCCACAGGATCCACCCCAGTCTCTTCACCAAGGGGCCTGGTGGGAGACAAAATGGGTGGAAGGGGAAAGAGGACAGATCAGCCAGAATGGGAGGAGATGAAATGAGTCAGGCTGGTTTCAGCATTTCCTCAACACCAAAAGCAGCCTGACCACCCTTCTCCATCCACCACTGACAGCTTTGCAAATCAGGAATTCTTCTGAGCTGTTTTGCCCCCACTCCAGGATGAGCATTCTGATACAGGAACTTAATTGTGTTTATATCTACCACAGAACCACTTTTCTTTAAAATTAATTTTATATGGAAATCACTTGTGGATGGTGGACTCATCAGACGCTGCTGGAACGTTGCACATAGCTCAGGGAAGAGCATGATTGTTATTAAATTGTGAACTGTTCAACCATGGTCTGTTGGCCATGAAGAGAAACTTTCTGTGCCTCTGAGTCTCACCAGTTCCTGACCTCCAAAGGACACAAACCTGATGAGTTCTGATTCCCACTCCAGAGGCTGCACTTGGACCTCCCTCCACAGCCAAAACAGAGCTCCCTTGTCCCACAAAGTCCCTGGCAATGCAGGGATGAAGGAAACAAGACAGGCTGTGGGGATCAGGGACAGGGCACAGACAAGGATCTGGGGTGGTTGTGAGCCCAGGGCAGGACCCAGCCCTTGGCCTTGGTGAACCTCATCCAATTGTCCTGGGCCCATGGCTCCAGCCTGTCCAGATCCCTCTGCAGAGCTTCCTGCCCTCCAGCACAGCCACACTCCCACCCAGCTTGGGCTCACCTGGGAACTGACTGAGGGTGCCCTCGATGGCCTCGTCCAGATCAGCAATAAAGAGATTGAACCGACCTGGCCCCAGTCCTGAGCCCTGGGGACACCCCTGGATGGGACTCCATTCCTCATCTGCTCTGAGTGCCAAAGGTTGGATGAGGGAAATGGTGGAGAGGGGGAAGGGACAAAGCCTGATTGATTGTCAGCCATGAATGGTATTGATTTTGATATCTGTTCACACTGCATTAGAAAGTGCTGGGGGTCAATATGAATTGGGCATTGCTGATAGCAATCTATAAACAGGAAAAGAAAACAGGACAAACAAGTCCTATCTGCTTTGTTTTCAATATAAAATGTTCACTTTAAATACACTTCTGAAATCTGTCTAATTAGCCACAGAACAATTGAAAACTTCAATTTTTCCCATGGGCTTTTCTTATTTGGGTGTTTTCAACAAATGTTTAATTGCTTTTTTTCACTCAGTTCCTGAAGTGAGGAGCTCAAGAAAGAAAAGGCCTGTGGAGGAGTAAAATTCATCACCAACCCCCAAGTGGCTGAGGATCCATCCCCATCAGAGCAGCAATGAACAGAAATGGGCACAGCTGTGTGGCTACCCCAGTTTTGGGATGGGCCCTGGGCCTGGAGCAGGAGCAGCTCTTGAGGGCCCCAAGGCCGGGGCTCTTGTGCTGCCCTGGGCACATGGGATGGCAGCAGGGGCTGCAGAGCTCTCAGCACCTGAGCCAGAGGGGAGCAGGGCAGCCAGGGAGCCTCCTTTGGACTTGGCCCAGCACCTTCCCCCATGGCTGGGGCTGAGTCCTGTGTGAGCTGCAGCTGCTGCTGTGCCCTTGGCAGGGGCTGAGGCCGTGGGGCCAGTGGCCAGAGCAGCCTGGCCTGAGCAGAGCTGTGGGGCCAGAGCCGGCTGGGCTGGGCTGGGGAGAGGCCCTTGGTGCTGCCCAGAGCTCAGGGCAGCTGGCAGAGCTTGCAGGGAGCTGGGCTGGGCTCAGAGAGCCTGCCTCAGAAACCATCAGTGTCCATCTCAGCCTGGCTGAGCGTGCAGGGGCAGGACTCAGCCCAGGCCGTGTGGGACAGGGCCAGCGTCTGTGCAAGGCATTGAAAACAGGCAAGTGCCCCAGAGAGGAGGCTGCTCTGTGCCCTTGGGGGCATGGACAGAGCAGGGAGGGGGCCCAGGACATTTGTCAGTGCCAGCCTCTGTGCCCAGCCCTTGGCAGCCCTGGCTGCTGAGCCCAGCTTTGCCCTGGGCTGAGTTTGGCTGTGGCCCAGCTCCATCCTCCTGCGGGGCTCAGGGCCTGTTCCCGGCCATGGCCAGCCCTGGCCGGCCTCTCTGCTGGCCCAGAGGCCGGCAGAGCCCGGGCCAGGGCTGTCTGTGCAGGCCCACAGGGGCCAGGGGCTGTGCAGGAGCTGGCAGAGGCTGCCCAGCAGGGAGGCCATGGGGCACAGAGCCCCAAGGCTGCTGTGGGCAGCACGGCACAGGGGCCGTTCCCAGCCACAATGCTCCTGGCCTGGGCTGGGCCTGCACAGGGGCTGGGCCACCATGGCTGGCCACGCACCCACTGCCGGGGCTGACAGCAAGGCCAGGCACACACAAGCAATTGCTGAGCATGGCCTGCGCTGGCCAGGGCTGACTGTGCCACAGGCAGAGCTCAGCTGCCCTTGGGGGCTGCAGGAACAGTCAGGAGCCCAAGAGCCTCCATGGCTGTGCTGGAGACCCAGGCTGGAGCAGGGAAATGCAGGGCTGCTGCGGGATGGGGAGGGCATTGAATTCCAGCACACACCTCAGCTCTCTGATGATCCCAGCACCATGCTGGGCCCTGTTTCAGACTGGGGCAGAGCAGATGTTGATGGCACAGGAGCCCTGTGGGGCTGTCAGGGACAATCTGCAGCTTGCAAGGTGCTCTGCTCTCCCTCAGGTGCTCTTGGAGGGATGCAATCCCAGCTGGACACCTCAGGGCACAAGTGGCACTGCCTGTTTATGGGCACACAGCTGATGTCTGCCTGGAAAGGGGCACAGGTTTTAATATTTGTACATTTCATAATATACAAGGAAATCTTTATTATCTGGGTCATTTGAGTACTTTTAAGAAATGGCCACGTTTTCCCACCAGGAGCAGAAATTTCCTGATTCTACTAGATTCTTCTACTTATGGCAAGTAGAGAAATACGGATCTTCCCCTCTATCTTTGCCATGAACATCATTCACTCTAATATTTCATGACCCCCTCCTTTACGTGTTTCCAGCTCTCCTTTTGAAATGGCCATGTCTAAGGACATCTCTTCATTTAGAGCAGCTGGATCCTTGTCCTTCACATTGCTCCCAGAAGTCTTCCTCCAGATGCTCTCTGCTGATTCCAATGTATCATCCTTGATTGGCTTCATGATTTGAGCATTAGGGAATTGCCCAATCTTTCAGAAGTTTAAATACCTCCTTAGTCAGCATCTTAGTTGTAGTTTTATCTTTTCTATCACCTCTTTTTATGTCTTTGTCTAAAATCCTTCCTGTATGGCAATCCCTTGTGGATGGTGCACATGTCAGATGTTGCTGGGATGTCACAAGAAACTGAATGAAGGCTTTTGATGTTTATTAAATTTTATCATGTTCACATTTTTTGTTTTCCATGAAGAGAAACCTTCCTGTGCCTCTAGTCTCACCAGTTCCTGGTCCCTCCAAGGACACAAACCTGATGTGCTGGGGAAATGTGGCAGAAATGCTGCTCTCGGAGGGGTTTGAGTGCCTTGGATAGCTGAGTCAGTCAGGCCTGTAAGAAAGGTTAAGTCGCAAGGTCTAAGTGACATTAAATGCTGCTAAGAGTTGTTCTTTTGCTAAGTTGTTATGTTTAATATGTTATAAGCTAAGCTGAACATCATTAAGTGTTATTCCTCTATTAAATTGAAAAATCATAGGTTATAATTTAGGTTAAATACTGTTAAGCTCTGTTCTTTTGCTAAATTGTGAAGCTGAAGTTATCACTTAAGGTTGAGGTACAAGTTAAGTCCTGTTACGTTTGAGCTCTGTTACGCTTTTAGGCCGTATTCCTTTTACCATTGCCCTCACTGTCCTTGTGTCACACACAGAGTCAGGGACAGTTCTCAGTTCATCTCTGGTTCGATTGCCTGGATTTTGTTTGGGTTTTTTGTTGCTTTGTTTCTTTGGTGTGCCTGAAGTGTCCAGTCAACAATGTGTCTTGCCAAGGAAGTTTGTGGTGCTGTCCCTTAATATTAAATCTGATTGTTGCTGCTCCCTTGCTGGGGATATTTTCAGCGCTCTCAAACCCTCATTCAGAACAGGGTGAAGGAGCCCTGGCCCAGGGTCTGGCCCTGGGGGACACAGGGATGCTGCCGGGGGGTCCCTGTCCCCCTGTCCCACCCCCCAGGGCCCCGGCCCCCCGTCCCCGTGTCAGGCTCTGGGGTCGATCTCGTGGAACATCCTCTGGGGGAGGCTGCAGCACCGGGAGCGGGGGGACCCGGGGGGACAGGGGACCCCGCTGTGCACGAGCAGCGTTGGACTGCTCTGGGGGAACTGTGAGGGGAGCTGGGGCAGAGTGACCTCCCCAGTGACATCACACAGCCCCTGTGATGTCAGAGCCCCCTATGATGTCACACAGTCAGCCTGTGATGTCACACAGCATCATGTGATGTCACAGAGCCCCCTATGATGTCACACAGCACCCTTTTGGTGTCACAGAGCCAACTCTGGGATGTCACCCTGGAATGTCATGCAGCTGCACTGAGATGTCACAGAAGAGTCTGCGATGTCACAATGTCACCATGTGATGTCACAGCCTGCTCTATGATGTTACACAGTCACCTAGAATGTCACAACCCACTCTCTGATGCCACAGAGCCACCCTCTATGATGGCAGGATCTGCTCTATGGCCTCATACTCTACTCCATGATATCACAGACAGCTATGTGATTTCACAACTCCCTCAATGATGTCACAAAACCCTCTCTGTGATGTCATATTGGCACTCTTAAATGCTACAGCACACACTTTGACCTCACAGCCTGCCCTATGATGTCATACAGCCATGCCATGAAGTCACAGCCTGCTCTGCGATGTCACAGAATCCCCTCTATGACCTCACACAACAAACTCTGTGATGTCACAGCCCAGTCTGTGACCTCACCCAGCCCACTCTGTGCTGTCACACAGCCCCTTGCTGACATCACAGCTGCTCTGTGCCTCTAGGACACAGCCACAGAGGTGCCGTTGTGACACAGCCCCCTCTGTGACATCCCCCAGCCCCTGCCAGTGCTGAGCCCCTGTCAGCTCTGGCTGTGCCCTGCTGGTGTCCCTGAGCTGCCCTGGCAGTGCCCCAGCCCTGCTGGGCTGTGCACAGGAGCTGCTCCTGGCCAGAGCTGTCTCTCTGCAGCGCTGCCCTTGCCAGGAGCTGCCTCTGGGCCAGGAGCCCGGCCCAGCTCAGCAGCACAGACACAGCACCAGGACTTTAATCAGCCTCTGGGGCTTTGGTGCTCTTTGCATCAGACTGAGTCCCTCAGAGTATCCTCAAAGAACTTCTCAAGAACTCCAAATCAGATTCAAACTTCAAACTTTCTTTAACTTCTAATGGGTCCCAAGGAGGGACACAACTCATGTGAATGTGTTCCCAGGTTCCAGGTAGAGCAGAACACTGGAGGCAGTGATCACAGGTGGAAACAAGCAAGGGAGAGGTGTCTCTGGTGCTGAGCAAACCTGGATGTGTTTCTTGAATGTAAAGGGCCAAGGCCTGAGTCCCAGCCCCTGGCAAGGCACATCCTGTCCCTCCCTCCTTCCTCAGGGCTCTTCCTGGGATGGGCTCTGGCATGTGGGGATGTGCAATGCCAAGGGCAGGACCATGGGGCGGCCCCTGCCAGGCTGCTGAGCAGGGACAAGGAGGCAATGAGGCTCCAGGCCTGCAAGGGTCACTTATCTCCTGGCTCAGGTCCAGGGCCAGCAGCCATGGCCAAAGTGCTGCCCAAGTTGGCTCTGTCAGGGCCTTGCAGCTGCTGCCCATCCCTGTGCCCTGTGCAGCCCAGGCTGTCCTACGGTGTCCCTGCCCTGCGCCTCTGTCCCTGCAGGCTGTCGTCATCCCCCGGCTGCCCCACCTGGCTGGCCCCTTCCTTTGCTGGCAGCTCTGCCTCCTGCCTGCCTCTGCCTGCCCACACAAAGCCTTGGGCTGCTCCAGGCTCCTTCTGCACCACAGCCCTGCCCTGGGGGAGGAAATTCCTTTCTCCAGCTGTCCAGTCTGGGCCTCCCCAGCTGCCCTTGTGTTGTGTTCCACTGCAGTAAGCAGCAAAACGACTCCCCCAGCCCCCAGAGTCTCAGACCTCAGGCAGGCATCGATGACCAACAGGGAAAGGAAGGCAACAGGATGGGTCTTGGTTTAGCAAAGCCCAGGATCCTTTATTGTGCCAGGTACCAAAACAAGAAATGAAGGGGGACAGGGAGTGGTGGCTTGTCATGCATTTTATATGACAGGGTAGGGGTGGAGTTTAGGGTCGGGGTCCAATAGCAGAAGGAGCAGGGCACTGCAATGGAGTGGATCGAGAAGGACAACCAATGGAAAAATGTGTGGCAGGGACTTTGCAGTAGAATTTGAACCAATGAGGTTACAGAAAAGGAAAAATATTCTGTGGCCACTCCTTATTTGACCAGATGGGGTGGAGTGTCTTTTCCTGTGCTTGCAGAGGCACACCCCACATGGTGGAGGGGCGGAATCCTCTTTAAATCACGCCCCTCACTTGATGCTGTCTGTCTGGGTAGAATGCCTGCTTCCTGGGGCCGGGGAACTCCACACCCTTGGTGTCATTATTTCTTTCTCTGGATGTTTTATACAAAGAAGAAAAACTCCAGCCTCTCTGAAACCACCCTTCAATCCCTCTCGGGCTGCTCCTGTTCTGTCTTCAGTCTCCACACCACTGAGCCGAGAGCCACCACCTTCTACCTGCTGGTTATGTGATGAGGCATCCAAACCCCATCTTGGGAGATTTTTGGTTACTTTCCAAGGTCTGTGAAAATGGAAAAATAGTGGTCAACATTATTTAGTCCCACATCTTGCAGTAACAGGACATGAGTCAATATTGCTCAACTGAATGAGGGTGGATTTACATTTGTTACAAGGAGAAATATTTTACAATGATGAGAGTGGCACAAAACTGCAACTGTTTTTCCAGAGAACTGGATTCCCCATCACAGGAATTGTCCAAGAGCAGGAGCTTTGTGCAACCTGACCCAGCGAAACAACCTCATCCCCAAGGACAGAATTCCTGTTGTGTGGGTGTTCTGGTGTGCTGGGTGCCTTCACACACTTCTGGCCAGAATGTCTGCTGAGGGCAGCCAGGCTGCTGCAGGAGCAGTGACCTCACAGCCATCACCATGGCAGCCCTGTCCCCTGGGCCTGGCTCTCCCCTTTCCTCTGCCCCTGCCTTGTCTCTGCTGGCATGGAGAGTTTTGTCACTCATATCTTGTCCCCAAGGTGCAGGGGCCAATGGCTTCCCAGGCAGGCTCCTGGAGCAGAAGTGGCTTTTCAGAGCCCAGGCAGAAATGAGCCCTGAGGCAGCAGCTCTGCAGTGCTGGCCACCAGGCCGGGCTGCCAAGGGAGGCTTCTGGCCATGGCCTGCAAGCAGCTGCTGCTGCCAAGGTGCCTTTGGTGCCTCAGGCTCTGCCTGGCACAGCTCCCAGCACGGCACTCTGCCCTTGTGCCCGAGCCCTTCCCTGTGCTGGGGCTGGCCTGAGGCTTTTCCTGCAGCGGGACCTGCCCTGCTCCTGGCACAGGAAAGGCAGTTCCTGCTGGAGCAGGAGGCTCTGCCTGCAATGGGCTCCAACAACTCCAGCAAGGCCCTGTTGACTTCAGAATTGCTTCCTGGAGCACTATATTCAAATAATTGTTATAGTTCCCGTATTGTGGAGTAAATAACTGGGTTTTTTAAAATTTACTCTGCGGTGTAAATAAGGCATGTTATCTAATCATGATCAGAATCAATCAGAGCTGTATTTATATAAATATATCTGGTATTCCATTGTTAATCCTGTGGGACAAATTGAATTAAGGTTTAGTTTTACCTGTCCAATCTTTTACACCTTTGATGAAGTCTGGGCCTGGGATTCGATCCAGCCGCTCCCAGTCTCCTCTTTCAGAAGGAATTTTAGAAGTCTAGGGGTCCTGCAGGCGTTTGAGGATCCATGGTGGGTGTTGGGTGTTCTTGTTTAGGCTGCCCCTTGTGTGAGGACATGAAGCTTGACTCCATTTTCATCAGAAGGCTGATTTATAATGTTATATATTATATTAAAATACTACATTACAACTATACTAAAAAAACAGAGAGAAGAAGATCAGAAGGCTACCAAGACAAGAATAGAATTGGAATCAATAACAAAAATCCTGTGACTGCTCACAGCCTTGGCACAGGTGGCTGTGATTGGCCACTAATTGAAAACAATCCACATGGACCAATGACAGATGCACCTGTGGCATTCCACAGCAGCAGATAGTTATTGTTTACATTTCTTTCCTGAGGCTCTCAGCTCCTCAGGACAGGAAAAATCCTAGCACAGGATTTTTCACTAAAATATCATGGCTACATCTCACCCTTTAAAATTTATTAAATTAAATAGAAAAAGAAATGTTTGCAATCTCTTCTACTGGGCCCTTGCAGAAGAGAGAACAAACACCCCTTTGAGGTTCATCTGTTGCCAATCAAAATCTCAATCAACTGCTGATGTGGAATGGTCAGGGAAATTCTTCACCTGTAGAACATTCAGGGAAATTCTTCACCTATCAAACATCAAATTCTATCATATCACTAAAACAATCTTGAAAAATATAAGAAAATGCAAAAACTCATGCAAACAAAGTTCATTGTTTCAAGTCCAAACAGCTGAGTTTCAGGACAGAGTCCATGGACTGAAGATGTTCTTCTTTGAAATCTCTGGAAGTCCCCTTTGGTCCTGAAACAGGCTTGCAGAATTCTGAAACAAAGAACTGCTAAAGAGAACAAGAATTATCAAAAAATCCATTGACAGTCATCAAACAATTCAGAGAGAAAATTCTGGAATGCTCTGGCCACAGCCCTTCATTGAACCACTTGGGCTGAGGCTAATTTTTGGCTTTTCAATGCTTTTGAGCTGCTAGCTCTTTCCACTTTTCTTGATTTTTTTTTCTTTTTTTTTTTTTTTTTCCAAAAGAAGAGCAGCAGCAGCAGAGGGTTTCTAGGACCCTTGGGTGGCCCTGGTCCTGGTGGACGGACTAGAGAACCCAGACCTGGTCCACAGAACGGTGGCCCAGGTCCAGGCAGGGAGCTGAAAGCTCCCAAACCCAACACTGGACGGGGCGGTGGCCCCAGCCCAGGGAAATGAGCCAAACGGCCCAGAACCAGCCTGTGAGGCGGCTCTGTGTGCTCAGAACCTGGCAGGACCATGCTGCCAGTGTCTTGAGAGCAGAAATGACCCAATGCTTCCTCTCCCCAGCAGCACCAGTGCACACCGGCAGCTCGGGAAGAGAAGCTTTCTCAGGAATTTTCATCCCAGATCTGAGGGTTTCTTGTCCCCAGAGCAAGCGAGCAATGCTTGCTTTGCACTGTTTCTCTTGCTCCTGCAAGGCAAACGCCACTGCTCCTGCTTTCTGCCCCTCGGCACCCCCATCCCCTCCGGGCTGGGGACCAGAGGCAGATACCACAGGAGCCAACTCCCCCACGCCGCTGGGGCGCTCGGGGGGAGGCAGGCACCCCAACCCCCAGGGACAAGCCCCTGACCACACGCGAAATGACCCGTGAACCACGCTGAGTTTGAAAACAGGCAGCCGAACTGCAGCCGTAGTCACCTGGCGAGCCATGCCCCCTCCACGGAAGGACAGGCTCTTCGCAGGGTCTGATGCGAAGGACAGAGCTTCGGAAGCCAGTGGGACAGCTGGGGTGGGTGGTGCGGGCAGCATGGACACTGGTGTCGGCTCTTGAGACGGTCCCATGGGCTCAGCACCATTCTCGGCAAGCTCTTGCACTGCAATCGGGTCGGCTGGAAGCAGCGGGATTGGCATGGGCCGCGGGGGCGCATCCCCCGCCGGGCTGGGCACAGCAGCCGAGTCTCCTCCAGAGTCTGGACAGTACAGTGCAGGGGCAGACATCAAGGCCGGCTGAGCTGGCCCGGGCAGCGGCAGGACCACGGGCGGAGCCGCAGGGTCCAGTGCCTCCCGTGGGGCTGGCTGGGGCGGAATCGGTTCTGCGCCCTCCCGGAGTGGGGGGAGCGGAGAATGCAGCGGTGGAGTGGGCGGAGCCGGCCTGGAAAGCGGCGGAGCCGGCTCCCCATCCCTCCCAAGAGAAAGAGCGGGGGGGAAAGGCAGCTCTGTCTGCTCATACTCCAAGGGAGCGGAGAAAAACTTTTGCTCAGCCGTGGGCAATGCAGGGGGGCTGCAAACCCGCGGTTCGTCTTCTTTGAGAGGCTTCTCTCGTGCCGAACCTGGTGGGAACGGAGTGCGACCACGCCACCGAGTCACGATGTCCTCCGCAGCCTCCCTTTTTTCCAAATTACAGAAAAAAAGCCATACGTGCACTCCATACATTATTGGGGGTGTAACACCCTGGTCCATTGTCCACTTAAAAGCAGCGCCCATGAACTCTCAAAGATCTAAATCAAGGGAGTATACGACATTTGTAAAAAATCTATGAAATTTTGCCCATCTGAAAAACTCATAACACAGTCTCTCCCACTGACAATAATTAACTCCGTCCTCACGTCCCCATCTGTGCCAGAATTTAATAACTTTCTTCTCTGACGCAGTAAACGGAACCTGAGCTTCTGAAGGTACATTTTCCCAACTTTCCTCCCACCTTCTGCAAATGGCAGGATCTTCAGGAAGGGAAAAAATAACAGTACCTTTAGACAGTGTCCTTGTGGATCCAGCTGTGCAGCTCTGCTGCTCTGCGGTCTCTGGACACAATGTCCAGGAAAGTCCAACAGGTTCTCCTGTTTGCCTTGGCTGTGAACTCTGCCCATCTTCAGGGTCTCGTTTCTTCAGCTCCAGGCTGGACTCCGTGGTCACTCTTGGGGTGACCATCAGTTTCACACATCCAGGGGTCACCAATTCTTAGACAAGAACCCCTTGTGTGAGGACAGGAGGTTTGACTCCATTTTCATCAGAAGGCTGATTTATTATGTTATATATTATACTAAAATACTACATTACAACTATACTAAAAGAACAGAGAGAAGAAGATCAGAAGGCTACAAAGACAAGAATAGAATAGGAATGAATAACAAAAATCCTGTGACTGCTCACAGCCTTGGCACAGGTGGCCATGATTGGTCACTGATTGAAAACAATCCACATGGACCAATGAAAGATGCACCTGTGGCATTCCACAGCAGCAGATAGTTATTGTTTACATTTCTTTCCTGAGGCTCTCAGCTCCTCAGGACAGGAAAAATCCTAGCAGAGGCTTTTTCACTAAAATATCATGGCAACAGTGAGATATTACGATCATGAAATATCAGACTGCATGTTGGCGGCAAAGGTAGAGGAGAAGATCAGAATTTCTCCTCCTGTCACCAGTAGAAGAATCCAGTAGATCCAGGAAATTCCTGTTCCTGGTGGGAAAACTTTGCCATTTCTTAAAAGTACTCAAGCAACCCAGATAATAAAGGTTTGCTTGTATATTATGAAACTATCAGTTATTTAAACCTGTGCCCCTTTCCAGGCAGACATCAGCTGTGTGCCCATGAACAGGCAGTGCCAATTGTGCCCTGAGGTGCCCAGCTGGGATTGGATCTCTCCGAGAGCACCTGAGGGAGAGCAGAGCACCTTGCAAGCTGCAGATTGTCCCTGACAGCCCCACAGGGCTCCTGTGCCATCAACATCTGCTCTGCTCCAGTCTGAAACAGGGCCCAGCATGGTGCTGGGATCATCAGAGAGCTGAGGTGTGTGCTGGAATTCAATGCCCTCCCCATCCCTCTGGGCTAGCAGAGAGGCCGGCCAGGGGTGGCCATGGCCGGGAACAGGCCCTGAGCCCCGCAGGAGGATGGAGCTGGGCCACAGCCAAACTCAGCCCAGGCCAAAGCTGGGCTCAGCAGCCAGGGCTGCCAAGGGCTGGGCACAGACGCTGGCACTGACAAATGTCCTGGGCCCCCTCCCTGCTCTGTCCGTGCCACCAAGGGCACAGAGCAGCCTCCTCTCTGGGGCACTTGCCTGTTTTCAATGCCTTGCACAGGCGCTGGCCCTGCCCCACAAGGCCTGGGCTGAGTCCTGCCCCTGCACGCCCAGCCAGGCTGAGATGGACACTGATGGTTTCTGGGGCAGGCTCTCTGAGCCCAGCCCAGCTCCCTGCAAGCTCTGCCAGCTGCCCTGAGCTCTGGGCAGCACCAAGGGCCTCTCCCCAGCCCAGCCCAGCCGGCTCTGGCCCCACAGCTCTGCTCAGGCCAGGCTGCTCTGGCCACTGGCCCCACGGCCTCAGCCCCTGCCAAGGGCACAGCAGCAGCTGCAGCTCACACAGGACTCAGCCCAGCCATGGGGGAAGGTGCTGGGCAAGGCCAAAGGAGGCTCCCTGGCTGCCCTGCTCCCCTCTGGCTCAGGTGCTGAGAGCTCTGCAGCCCCTGCTGCCATCCCATGTGCCCAGGGCAGCACAAGAGCCCCGGCCTTGGGGCCCTCAAGAGCTGCTCCTGCTGCAGGCCCAGGGCCCATCCCAAAGCTGGGGCAGCCACAAAGCTGTGCCCATTGCTGTTCATTGCTGCTCTGATGGGGATGGATTTTCAGCCACTTGGAGGCTGCTGATGAATTTTCCTTCTGCAGAGGCCTCTTCTTTCGTGAGTTCTTCAGTTTAGGAATTCAGTGAAAAATGCTCATAAATATTAGTTCAAAAAAACACAAAAAGAAAAGCCCCTTGGAATAATTGATGTTTTCAATTCTTCTGTGGCTAGCTAGACAGATTTCAGAAGTGAATTCAAAGTGAATATACTGTATTGAAAACAATGCAGAGAGAACAGTTTTGTCCTCTTTCTTTTACTTTTCCTTTTTACAGTTTTTTTTAATTTATATCAGCAATCTGCAATTGATATTGAACACAGCACTTTCTAATGCAGTCTGAATAGATATGAAAATCAAGACCCTTCTTGGCTGACAATCAATCAGACTTTGTCCCCACCCACTCCCCACCATTTCCCTCATCCGACCCCTGCCACTCGTATGCATCAGGAATGGTGTGGCCAGCAGGAACAGGGCAGTGATTCTTCCCCTGTGCTCAGCACTGGTTGGGCAGCACCTCGAGTGCTGTGTCCAGTTCTGGGCCCCCCATTTAAGGATGGGCATAGAAGGGCTGGAGCGTGTCCAGAGAAGGGCAACAAGGCTGGTAAGGGGTCTGGAACACAAGTTTTGTGAGGAGCAGCTGAGGGAGCTGGGTTTATTTATCCTGGAGAGGAGGAGGCTCAGGGGAGACAAGGCAATGTCAGGGCACATATTGGACTTGATGATCTCCAAGGACTTTTCCAACCTCGCTGATTCTGGGATTCTCTGAAACCACCCTTGCAACAGTTGTATGAAGAGCCCTGGGCCTCCTCTTCAGAAGCTCCAGCAGCCCAGGCGCCTCAGCTTCTCCTGCCAGCCCCAAAGCCCATCCTGTCAGTCCTGCAGAGCCTCTGCAGCTCCTCCTCATTGCCCAGAACAGGGAGCCCCACAGGCAGACACAGCAGCCCAGATGTGCCCCCCTGGCCTGGGGTGCCTCTGGCAAGGGAGCAGCACCAGGCACTGCAGGAGCCTGCAGACAATTCCTGCAGCACTTGGAGGATGATCCTGCTGCCCAAGGGATGTTCCCACGGTGCCAAGTCAGGAACTGCAATGGGGAGTGGGGCCAGAGAGGAAAGGGCAAACAGGGATGGGCTGTTTGCAGGGGAGGGAACAGGGGTGGGCAAGAGGAAGAAATTTGTAACAGGAACAGTAAAGAAAGCAAAGGTGAAGCCAAGGAAATGCCCAGGGCTGTTTGGGGGTGGCTGCCAGGCAGCCCTGGCTCCGAGCAACAGCGTCTGCAGTGGCACAGGAAACTCCCAGCTGATGGGAACAAACTTTCTGGCTGACTGCAGAGGCCAGGACAAAGCTGAGTGGTTTCCCTGGTGTCCCCCAGCCCTTGCTGGCCCCAGGGGCTGATGGCATTTGTGCTCCCTCAGGTTCATGTCCCCACAGCAACAGCATGGGGGTGCTCCCGCCTGCTCTGTGCAATGCAAACAGGGGCTCCTGAGCCAGTGCTGCCGTGGCTGTGCCTGCAAGGATGCGGCACCTGTGTGAGCTGGGGGAGAGGCCAGGGCTGCAGAGGGGGGATGTTGTTGGCAGCTCCATCAGGACGCTCTGGGACGCTGCCCTGGGCTGTGCAGCGCACTGGGGATGGATCAGCCCCTGCTCTGCTGCTCCTTCCCGTCTCCCCCAGGGCCCTTGCAGAGCCCCAGCCATGCTGTTTGCCCCCAGCCTGCCCACGGCCAGCCTGGGGCTGCTCACCCTGGGGCTTTTCTGTGCTGAGCATTGGCCTGGCCATGTTCTTGGGAGAGCCTGGGCAAGGAGCCTGCAGCCCCCAGGGCCTGGCCTGAGGCGTCAGCGCTGCCCCAGCAGTGCCCATGGCCTGTCCCTGCTGCAGCCCCGGCACTGCCACCCCCAGGACTGTGCCCGGCCGCGAGAGCACTCAGGCCCTGCAGCAACACCAGGGCCACCAGGGCAGCGGGGCAGGGCCACGGCCGCAGCACTGGCAACACCAAGTGCTGCTGCTGCTGCT
This sequence comes from Passer domesticus, assembly GCF_036417665.1. Classification (NCBI taxonomy): domain Eukaryota; kingdom Metazoa; phylum Chordata; class Aves; order Passeriformes; family Passeridae; genus Passer; species Passer domesticus. Next base: position 3,446,022 of record NC_087481.1, on the reverse strand, counting down.
GGGCACAGCTGCTGTGCCAGCACTGATCTGCCCCAGCTCTGCACACAGACATTGCTGCTGCAGCTCCAGAGGAGGCAACAAAAGGGCATCTCTGGAGAAAACTCTGCTGGGAGATCCTTTAGTTACTTTAATGCCACTGAGTGCACAGCTCCTCATTGTCACAGTCTGCGGCCACTGAATGTGGAGACAAACAAAGTCAAGAATAGCAGAAACAATGATCTAGATTTAGGGAGAATATTAAAAAAAAAAAAAAAAAGACAGGGAAATCAAAGAACCAAACCAGCAGAACTATCAAAAATTAATTTTGTTACAAGTGATTTGCAGAAATTGGCAATCAGTTTAATGCTTCCTAAGATGTCCAGTCATCAGTCTCCACACTGCAGCCTTGAGCTCCTGGTTCCTCAGGCTGTAGACGAGGGGATTCAGGGCTGGAAGCACCACCGAATACAGAACTGACACTGCAAGACCTACGCATGGGGAGGAAATGGAGGAGGGTTTCAGGCAGGCAAATACTGCAGTGCTGAGAAATGCATTTCTCCTGCATTTTTCCTTTACAGATTATTTCAGTCATCTCCTGAGAGGTACAGTTTTTTCTGGTGCTTTTCATGAATTGATTGTACTCTTGATTTAGATAGAGATTTTAGAATTGATTTCAGATGTAGAGGAATCTGAAGTGAGCACAGAAACAAACTCCCTCTGTCAGCCCATTTTCATCTTCTAGATCACTTTCAAGATGTCCTTGGGGGTGTTGGAATGATGATCACACAGCTCTCCACTTGTGGCTGCAGGCTCTGGAGATTCTTTCTTTGCATTCAGTCAGGCTTGCATTCCCCAGGAGTTCTTGGTAGCCTGTCATGTTTTCTTAGGGTAGAACAGTAACAATGAAAACCTTACCAATTGCACAACTGCCCAGCCCACAAGGAAAAGAGAAGAACAAGCTGTCAAGTTCTTCAAATATTTGTCCTGCTTTGCTGCAAGTGTGCTGCACACACAGTGTGGAAAGCCAAGAGAAGCTGCAGTTGGTGGCACACCTTGTGATAGAAGCTGCACCTCATTCTTCAGGAAAGATACTTGGAAAAAGCAAACAGGACTGAGGAGAAGTTTCTGGAAAAACTGAAAGAGCTTTTAAGAAATTAAATGAAAATTGAAACAATTCAAGACGTTTTTCTCGATTTATTTTTATGCTCCCCTTTTCCATCTTGCACTAGTTGTCCATCCCATTAATTCCAAACAGATCTCACCTCTAAGATCCATGAGTTGGCACGTTTTAGACATTTTAAGATACCATGACCTACACACAGTTTGGCTTCCCCTGTTTTTCTTGGAAATCAATGCTGGAGAGGTAAGTGCAGTGCTTGGGTCAGGTACAAATTCTGCATTCAGGGAATGCGCTCTGAGAGTGTTTGACCCTCAGCAGGGACAATGCACAGCAGGGACTGAGGGGATTCCTGAGCCACTGTGCAGGAGTCCAGACTCTGGCTCTTGGCTGAACTCGGCCAAGTTCCCGTGTTTGGACAGGCTCAGGGGCTGCCCTCGGGGAACATGGGGCTCGAGGCGGGGGCGAGCGGGCAACGGACAAACGGACACGGGGACAAACGGCCCCGGAGCTTCAGTTGCAGCAGCGGCAGCGCCAGCAGCAGCGGCAGCGGCAGCAGCGGCAGACAAAACTTTAGATTCTGTTCTCTTCTCCCTCTCCACTGCCTCGTACCTCTCCCGCTCTCCCTTTCCCGGTCTCCTCTCCTCTCCCCGCCTCCCTCTCCCCGTGCCGGGCCGGGCCATGCCCCCGGCCCGCCCCCGGCCGTCCCACCGAGGTCTGGTCCCAGCCCGGCTCGGGCCATGCTGGCGGTGGCGCTGCTGGGCGGGCGTCAATGCCTGGGGCTGGGGCGGCATCGCCGGCTTTTGGCTCCGCCTGGCCCGAGCCCGGCCCCGGCCCCGACGCAGGGTCCAGTCCCGGCCCCGAGCCCGAGCCCGAGCCCGGCCCCGGCCCCGGCCACGGCCCCGGCTCCTCCCGGGGCCCGCGGAGGACACAGGCGGCCCCGCCGCTCCCGCTGCCTCCGCTGCGGCTTGCCCGGCCCCTGCTCCGCCGCTCGGCAGCGCGGCCCCCGGCCCCGCGGCTCCCGGGTCGCGTTCCAAAGACCGAACGCCGGAGGATGGCCGGGCCGGGGCGGGTGAGGGGCGCTCGGGGGCCGTTGCTGGCCCCGGGCCGAGCGCTGACAGCTGCATCCCACCCGCAGGGAAGGCGCAGGAGGCCCTGCAGGAGCGGTACCGGCTGGGCTCGCTGCTGGGGCGTGGAGGATTCGGCAGCGTCTTCGCAGCAACGCGGCTCTCGGACGGCGCCCCGGTGAGCGGCGGGGCCGGCGGCGGGCGGAGGAGGAGGGGGCGCAGGAGGAGGAGGAGGAGTATGGGGCTGGGCAGGGCGGGCGTTGAGCTGAGCCCGCTGCTCCCCTTGGCTTGCAGGCCGTCAAAAGGGTGCCACGGAACCGCATCTGGCACTGGAGCGAGCTGGTGAGTGAGCCGGGCCAGCGGGAGAAGCCGGGCTTTGCGGGGCGGGGATGAGCCGAGCCCCGGCATGGTGGAAGCCGCCAGGACGTCTCGAGGGGGAGCGGGCGTGGGGCCAGCGCAGGGCGCAGAGCATCCCGGGCTGGCTGAGGGGTTGTCCAGCCCTGGCACGGCATTGGCCCCACTGATGGCATCGTGCTCCTCCCGCAGCCCGACGGCACCAGCGCTCCCCTGGAGGTTGTGCTGCTGGACAAGGTGTCCACTGGCTTCCCAGGTGTCATCCAGCTGCTGGAGTGGCTTGAGCTCCCCAGCGACATTGTGATGGTGCTGGAGCGGCCAGAGCAGTCTCAGGACCTCCTGCATTTCATTCAAGCACGGGGGTTCCTGCGCGAGGAGGTGGCGCGGCAGCTGTTCCGCCAGGTGCTGGAGGCCGTGCGGCACTGCACCAGCTGTGGGGTCCTGCACCGTGACATCAAACCAGAGAACATCCTGGTTGACCTGGCCACCGGGCAGGCCAAATTGATTGACTTTGGCTGTGGCACCTACCTGCAAGACACAGCCTACACTCACTTTGCAGGTGAGCCTATGCAGGGCTGTGCTCCCGCTCCTGGCATCTCATGGCCCAAGATCTCACAGCCCAAGCTGGGCGTGGCAGCAGGGATTCTCCCTTTTGCTGCCACTCAGGGGACTGAATCTGCAGCTGAGTTGCTTTAGAGCAGGGCTGGGTGGGGAGCCATCTTCCAGCCCTGCTGGCAGCCTTTTCCCACCACTGTGCCCAGGACTGGGGCTGGGCTGGGGCAGCCAGCCTGACAAAAACAGCCGTGGGTGGGGGTAGCAGAGAGGGAGGTCAGAACCTGTGTCCCAGCCGGTTTGTGTGCAGGCAAGAGGAAGGGCTTGGACTGCTCCACTTGCCCTGTTTGTCTTGCCTTTATAATATGTTTGGGGCAATGCAGGCAGGGAGAATGAGGGCATGGTTTTTCCCCAGCACGCAGTGGGTATTTCCTTTGCATGTCATGGTCAGGCCTAGCCAGGGCTTCCGCTGTCCCCTTCCCACACCAGTGGCTTCTTTTGCAATCCCAAGTTTGTACACCAGTCCCAGATGCTGGTGAGAGGACAGTGGTCACCCTGTGTGCCACTGATGCAGCCCCCACCGACCCAGGGATGCTGGGGCCAGGCTCTGGGAGCAGCAGCATCCCCCTGATGAACTCCATCTGTATTCCACAGGAACACCATCATACAGCCCCCCGGAATGGACCCGCTTTGGCTGGTACCATGGCAAGCCAGCTACCATCTGGTCCCTGGGCATCCTGCTGCACGAGATGGTCTGTGGGAAGATGCCTTTCAGGAGGGGCTGGAACTTCAGCTGGGGCCAGCTCTCACTGCCACAACGGCTCTCTCCAGGTGAATCCTCTTCTCTGGGCATGGGTGCAATACCAGTGCTGGGAGACAGCAGCGGGCGCGGGAGCATCCCGCTCTGGCAGCTGCTGAGGAGGTGGCACATGTCCTGCTCTCCCCCAAAACCAAGAAAGTTCAGGCCCAGCTCTGAGTGCATCCAGCATGGCCTGGGCATGGGAATAGTGGGGCAAAGCAGACAGGAGCCTTCTCCAGCTGACGGGCAGTTTCTGGTTTCTCTCCCCAGAGTGCCAAAATCTGGTTGGGTGGTGTTTATCCATGCACCCCTTGGCCAGACCCTCATTAGAAGAGGTGTTCTGTCATCCTTGGATGCAGGATATTCATCTGCCCTAGAAGAAGGGAGAGAGCCACAGGCACACTGTGCTGCAGGGCCCTGGTAAGTTACAGCTGCACACATGCCTTGGCAATGAGAAGCAAAGAAAGCCAGCCCATGTCACTGCACCAGGGTCATGGGATGGGAACATGCAGCCCTTGTGCTGGAGCTGAGCTGCTCTGCCCAGCCCTGGTGGCCGCCATCCAAGCAGGTTTTGGTTGTCGTGGTTCCCTGACAGCTGGGGCCCTGGGCAGAGCCCTGACAGCCTGGTCTCACCCCAGGGCAGGAGAAGGATCCCCCAGAGAAGCTGTACCGGGTGGGGCTGCTGCTGCAGGAGACAGCGAGGATGACATGAAGGATGACAAGCTCTTCCTCAACCTGGCCACCAGCAGTTGAAGGTGATGCACTATGGCACCTTCTTCAAAGCCAAACTACACAGGGAGTTTGCAGATGAGTCCACACGTGGGGAAATGCTCCCAGATTTGCGCATTGCCCAGCCTGGCTGGGAAGCAAAGGTTCCCCCCTTTGCTGAGGCAGATGCAGCTGATCCTTCAGTCGGCTGCCCAGCTGCTTTTTTGGCAGGGCTGGTGGGATGGGGTGGGGTGTGTACGAAATAGGAGTGGGCTCCTGGCCCTGCCAACAGCCCCCAGCACCCACCATGCCCCAGGCTGGAGCTGGGGCTGGGGCAGCCAGCCCAACACAAACAAACCCCCATGGTGGGAGCAGAGGTGGGACTCCAGAACCTGTGCACAGGTGCTGCTTTGCTGTGCAGGCAAGGAAGGGCTTGGGCAGCTCCACTGCCCTTGTTTGCTTTGGGATCACGGTTATTGTGGGGGACAGTGCAGGGGGAAGGGAGAAAACCTGGGCTTTGCTCACACATGGCTGGGTTTTTCCCTGGCTTGCAGGGCTTGGGCCTTCCTCAATCCCCTCACAGAGATATGATTTTTCCCTTTGTTCTTTTTTTCCCTTTTTGTCTGTAATCTATTTTCAACAATTTGTTGTTTGTTTTTCTAGAGGAAGCATTCTGGTTGGTCCAGTCTGGATTGGGAAGTTCTTGGGAGCAGCTGCGGCGTGGATGGGCCGTGCCCTTGGAGCAGGCTGAGGACATCGTTTTGGACCAGCTTTTCTTCCAGCCATGGATGGCATGAGGTGGGTCCCCGTGTGCTTGGCAGGGTGGGATCAGAGCTTTTGGGAGATGGCAGTGAGCACAGGAGCATCCTGCTCTGGGCAGCTGCTGAGCAGGTGGATGTGCCAAGGCTGGCTGCAGGCTGGGCACATGTCCTGCCCTCCTGCCCTGCTCCCCAAGGCAGCACTGATGGGCAGCTCTGGGCACAGCTCTGGGCACAGCCAGCATTGCCTGGGCACCGCCGGCAGCTGGGACAAGGGGACAGGAGCCATCAGCTGACGGGCAGTTTCTGCTTTCTCTCCTTGCAGCCGGGCTCTGCGGATGCTGAGGCTGCTCTGGGCTCTGCCAGGGCTCTGCTGGAGCTCAGCACGGGGCCGGAATCAGCCAAAGAAGAAATGGTGTCACCTGCAGCACAGACTTGCTTGAGCATTTTGGCAACACAGCTCAAGTTTGCAGAGTGAAACCTCCCAAAAATTAAAGTTGTTCAATACCTTCTGAAATCAAATCAATCTGGGATGACTCCAAATGACATTTTTCAGCTTTCTCAAGATGTAGCTCAGCCCTTCTCTGAACAGTTCACTCCCCCACCTGCCTTTTACTTCTCAACTGCTCCCTTTTTTCCCCCCAGTGAATTCCCAGCCCATTGCTGTCTCCATCACTCTGTTGCCTATCTTGATGCCTCTGACCACAAGGAAGGCCGAGCCCCAAGGTTTAGGGACTCATGCTGTCTCTGGCTGAGGAGCAGCAATGTCTCAGAGGTCTAGTGGCATTTTAGTATCATTCAGAGCCACTCTCCAGCCCTCAGCTCTCCTCACTGCTGAGTTCCCACTCCCTTCATCCTTGCAGCAGGATGAGCTCTGTGTATCCCCTTGAGCCTCCCCACTCTTCCCAGCCAATGCACCCACCTCAGTGAGGCTGAAGCTGAAGCTTCTCTGTCTCCTCTGGCACACCAGTCCAGTCCCCTGTGTGGGGAGCCCCAGCCCCAGAGCACAGCACACAGCAGTGCAGTCTGGGCTGGAGCAGCTGCCCTGCAGCCCTGGCTTGGCTGTTTGTGGCAGCTGAATGCTCCCTGTTTCCAGCTGTCCCTGCAGGATGGCCCCAGGGCAGAGCCCAGCCGGGCTCCCACTGCAGCCCCTGGAGCTTGGGGCAGACAGTGCTCCCAGAGCTGAGGTTCATGGGGAGCACCCGCAGCTGTGCCTCGCACTCAGTGCTGGCAAGTGTTGTGTTCTCATCTCCTGCAGCCTGAGGGGAAAACAACCTGTGCTGCCAGGCCAGCACTGCCCCTCTGGGCAGAGACAAGGCTGAAAGGCTGTCCCATTCCAGAGGATCCTGCACTGAGCCTTGGCAGGGCCTGGCAGGGCTGGAGCCGGGTCTGGCCTGCTGTCCGGGACTCACTGCCCACCAACCAGCCCCACCCACCACGCTCCATCCTCTAGAGACAGAAGGGTCTGTGTGTGCCAGGGGCTCTTGGATGTCTCTGTATCCAGGCACAGAAGGGTCTGTGTGTGCCAGGGGCTCTTTGATGTCTGTATCCATGGACAGAAGGGTCTGTGTGTGCCAGGGGCTCTTGGATGTCTCTGTATCCAGGCACAGAAGGGTCTGTGTGTGCCTGGGTTTCCATAATATCTCTGTACCCATGGGTATGGGATGAACATGGACAGTGAAAGTGTCAATCACGTTGCTTGCACACTCCTTCCTTTGTACACAAGACAAATCCATGCACACCCCCATGTATGGATATATTAATAGGATAGGGATGAATAGAGATTTCCCACAGAGCTCTAACTTTGGCATAACTCACTGTTTAGCTGTTGGCCAGCTCTGTGTGAGAAGGTGTCCCAGAGCTGAAGGAGCAGCATTCAGAAGCAGTTTCAGGATTTCTAGGCAGGAAGTAGAGCTCACAACCATCCACATAACACACCATATTCATCAGGTTGGGCTGCTGCTTCTTTAGGAATATGGCCCAATGCAGACATGAGACTTGGAAAAATCCCAGCTCTCTGTGGGTTTGTGCAAAAGGGGGAGCAGCACAAACACTTTGTGCCTGCCTGGGGGACACAAGGTCCAAGGAGCTTTGGTGGCAGAGGGTGACCTGGGCTGGTGGCAGGCGAAGTTCCATTCCATGACATCTCAGAGTGGCACAGGACAAAGGTCCAAGTACCCCCAACCTCACTGATGAAGTCCTTAGAGTGCTGTACATCCTCTAGGAAAAGCTGCTGTCACACAATCCACTGGGATTTATAACTTTCATTTGCAACACTTTAGATCCAAATTCCAAACTGCAATATTTTTACACTCAAGACACAGTCATCCACAATCCATCTTTCAATTTCCTATTGATTCAACCACAATTTAAAATAACTTAATATTGCAAACAAAACCCAGAATCTTTTAAAAAAGTGATGCTGAGGTCAGTAATATGGATCCATGCCATCAGAACCTTTACAAAGTAACTGAGTTCTCTTTTTAAAAAGATCAGTAACCTCTTAAACTAAAGTTAGAGAAGATTTTCACTACACATTTGGTTTTTGTTTTTATCTTTCATATTTTTCTTTTTTCCTTTCTTTTTTTAACAGAGGACTTGTAATAAAAAAGGAATGTACAGCAAAATGAGAAACATTTCTGATAAACAATGAAAATGTAGGCTCGTCCTCTGTTTACTTTTCTCTGGGTACCCTGAAGAAAAAAAGCTAGCAAGTATGAGCCGAGGTGTGAAGTGTTTCATTTGGACTGTGCTGGAGTTCAGCACTGCTGACATCCTGATCCAGTCAAGAGCTGCAGAATTCTTTTGCCCATCTTGAACTCTGTGTTTGCAGGCACAGCACCTGCAGTGCTGACGCACCAATGCACATGAATAACTCTGTTATTCCCTCTCAGAATTTGGGCTCTGCCCCAGCACGAGGTGCTGCAGCCCTTTGCTCCTGGTTCCCGTGTGGAGCAGCTCCATTCCTGCTGGCTGAGCTGCTCAGGCAGAGCCCGGCAGCTCCTGGCCCTGCAGGGCTGAGGCTTTTCCCCATTGCTGGGCACAGACTGACAGAGCAGCACTGCTGAACACGGGCACACAGAGGGACCAGGAGCAGCTGCCTTTGGCCACCTGAAGCTCCAAGGCCCAGACTCTGAGCATCCAGGGCTGGAAGAGACTCGCAGGCTCCCTGGTGGCTGTGCTGCCCCACTTGTGTCCGGCCCAGCTTTGCTTGGGGCAGAGGGAGAACAAGGGGCAGCTCCCTCCCAGCCCAGCCCAGGGACCCCTCCAGCCCCAGGGCTTGGGGCACTGTCAGCACCTGCTGCTCCAGCCACCACTCCTGCTGGCCCTGACAGCAACACCCAAACTGGGATTGATCCCGAGGGAGCAGCAGCAGGGCCTGGATCTGATCCCTGACTCTGGGGCACGGCTGGACAAATGACCCCACAGCAGCAGCAGCACATGGAGCTGACTTTCAGCACAGCCCCTGCCACGCTTCCCTCCTGTGTGCAGCGGTGTCACAGCAGCCTGAGGCACCTGGGAGCCCCCAGTGCCAGCAGGGACTTGAGATGGCAGCCCTGGGCTCCTAGAGGTTGTGCAAGGAACGGAGCTGGGGACTCCCTGTCCATGGGGAGCTTCCAGATGGAAAAGCTGCTGTGCCCAGGCAGCTCCAAGGTCACAGCAAGGAGAGTCTCAACCACTGGATCTGTGCCAGTCCCACAGTCCTGGGCAGCAGCCACTGAGCCCTGGGGAACAGAGGGCACAGCAAGAGGGACAAAACCAGGCAAGGTCAGAGACTGGAGAGAGCCAGACCTGGGACGAGGAGCAGCTGCTCCATTGCACTCTTGGAGAAAGCTCTTGGCTGGTTCAATGCACTCAAAGCCATGAAGGACAGACAGGAGGCCACAGCAAACAATGCTCCTGTTTCCACACCCTCTCCTCTCTGTATCCCAGAAGAAATTGGATGGACTGTGTTCATCTCTCTGAGTTGTCTCATTCAGCATGAGCAGCTTAGCATCAGCAGCTGAAGGAGGTGCAGCCATAGGCCATAGGAGCTGAGCAAGAGGGAACTTTTGGAGCAAAGTAATGCTGCTCAAATAGACCTAGCTGAATGCAGTGGATAAAATCCTGGAATCACAGCATCCTTTCTGTTGGAAAAGACCTCTGAGGTCATCCAGCCCAGTCATTCACCCAGCAGTGCCAAGCCCAGCACTAAATCACGTCCCTGAAGTGTCCAGGCCTGAACAGCAGCCCTGAGCCAAAGGTGACTTCTGGATGAACCTTCCAACCAAAAGTTATCTTTGTATCTGCTCATTAATGAAATGTGTATGGTCATTAGCATTGTAATAGATGTAGCCACTCATTAGTGAAACATGTATTGACCTTTCTGTATTTAGAAGCCAGACATAGGCCATGAAATCTGACATCTGGCCTTGTTTGGGGCTGAAGGATCAAAGTCACCTCCCTTGGTTCCTCCTTGAGCCCTGGCCAGGCTTTGGGAGAAACCCAAGAGGAGGATGAAACCAGATGTTCCCACACTAGAAGTGCTGTCAGTTTGTTCATTCAGCACTGTCAGAGCTGGGCCCTCTCACAGCGGGGTTGGAGCCTCACCTGTGGCTGGAGGCACCTGCAGGAATTCCCAGTGTCCAGGAGTGGCTCTGCAGCCCTTGGCTGGGACAGCTTCCCCCAGCTGCTGTGTGGATCTGGGGGATGGTAAAGGCTGAGGGACACAGGTGCTGGATCTTTCTTAATCACTGCTGCAATCTTTGGTGGTGATGGTTGGGTGCATTGCTGAGCTACTCCTTTTGTGATCCTTTGCTGCTTTGAGCTGCAGTAAATGACACTGATTCCTTCAGTTGGAGTCTCTGTCTTTGGGGCTGACCCTGCCCACTGGTAAAACAAAACTGGCAGAGTCTGGCCAGATCACAGCAAAATGTCTCTTGTTAAATGTAAATGTGAGGGATCGGTCCCATCAGAAATTCCCAGATGGGAAGCCCTTCCCTGGAGTTCTCTGGCTCTGGAGCGGGCTGAGGTCGCAGCACCGTGTGAGCAGTGGGGCAGTTGGTTAAAATAAGCTGAACCCCTGGTTGTCTTAAAATGTATCCAAAAATTGCATACGGAAAAGGAAAAGAACTTGTGGGTTTGGGCAGACAAAGATGAATTTGTTAACAGTACATTGGAAACAGCACCTTCAGAAGGAACAGTTATTGTTGGAATGCTCTCACGTGGAGCAACAGAAGAAGGTTTTAATCTTGAGCTCCGATGCATTTGTGCAAGTGAAATATTAATATGATAAATAACTATGTACATATTTATAGTATAATAAGACCTTAATATATATATTGATATATATATTATATGTATTTCTATACCTATCTATCTATATCTATATTTCTATATCAATATCTGTATCTACGTATAAAATTGTAATAATGTGAAATAGTGCTGACAATACTAATTTGGTAGCTTTGGCTGCTCAGGGATGTAACATTAAATACTCTACAGAAAAGGATTGGCCAGAACCCTAATGTTAGAGGTAAACTTTGTGAGATTGTATACAATGAACAAAGGAGGAGGGGATAAAATTGTCTGTTTTTACAGGGTTTGCTGATACTGTGATGCAGAGTGCTTTGTCTGTTACTGTGAAAAATACCATGATTAAGACTGCAGGGTTTTTTCATGTACCAGACTATCCTCAAGCTGCAGGATTGGTGGAACGGGTGAAGGGGTTGTTAAAAGAGCAGTTGAAAACACAAGGAGATGGGAACCTGTCCCCATGGAGAACCCATTTCCCAGATGTGCTCCATGCCCTTAACAATGGCCCACTGAAGAAATAGAAACCCCTGGCTGTGTATGGCTGCACCCAATTTGCAACTACAACCATGGGCAGAGAGGCTTGGACTGCCTGGGAAATTGTTGTGGGTGTGATGGCCCCTGGCAGGGCCAGCCCAGAGGCTGCAGGACTGGACCTTCATGCATTGGAATTAATTAGGATAAATCCAAAGCAAATGAGAGCTATCAATACTGAGACAGGAATTCAGATTCGTCCAGGACACTTTGGTTTCATAACTGCTTGCTTGGAGCTTGGCCTTGCAAAATGTTCATGTCATGGCAGGAGGAAAGGAGGAATTGATGCAGAATATCAAGGAGAAATTACAGTAATTCTGTTAAACAATTGTCAATAAGATTGGGTTATTCAACCCCATGACAGGGTAGCACAATTATTAATGTTGCAATTTTAAGCACGATTGTGAAAAATGGAGATCCACCTCCAGTCATTACCATTTGTGGAGACAAAGGGTTTGGATCCAGCAGTCCTAACAATGGAGCCAGAGTGTGGGCCGGGAAGCCAAAAGGCCCTCCTGAGGCAGCTGAAGGAACAGCTCCTAGGAAAGACAACACTGAATCCTGAAACCTGGGCAGGAACAATGGGAATATGTCCCTGCAGCCAAGTGTTCTGTGTGAGAACAAATAGATATTACAGGAGATTGTTTTACACATCCTGCCAGACCAAATCTCCCTGTTTGCCCCAATGGCCCCTTTGGAAAATGCTCTGATCCACAAGGCTCCATGTGGAGGCTGCTGTGACACTGAGGGACTTGCACACAAATTCCGTCCAGGAGCCTGGGTGCCCTCAGGGACTGGGACCCGGCCCCCTTCCAGCCAAAGGGGAAAGGGCCCCACCAAGCCTTGTTAGCCACAGACAACATGGTACAGCCTAACAGCAAAGGACCTTGGAGGCATTATTCTGGAATTAAAAAGGCTCCATCTCCATGGACAACAGAATTATTGTTCCTAACTCGAATGACATTGAGAAAAAAGAGTGAAGAAAGGTGTCACTAAAGTACTATTCATGTCTGTAAGTTGTACCTTGATAGTCAGCCAGAATCTTTGTTTGCCACAAACACCTCTCGTGTTTCACCACGGGATTAGTCATCAAAATTTAATGATTAGTTCTGAAAATTTCAAGATCAGGGTAGCCAAAGTACTCCATGTCACTAATTGCTGGGTATGTTCTCTGCTGAAGTTGGGAGGAATGGGGTTCCCTTGGAGGGCCCACTGTGTGGGGTGGCCAGAACTCAGTCCATGGGCTCTGACTCGTAACTGTCAGTGAAGGGACAGTTCAAGAAAACACAGGAATACAATGATCCGTTTGACAGGACTCACTAAGATTTCCCTTCAGGAGAAACCCAAGCCTGTTCTAGTTACAGAGGCCACAGTGTGAGGATTTCTGTGCTTTACCATCACTCCCAATGTCAGTAGAGCTTGGGCTGCTGGAGCTGGTCAGTGTCAGTGTTACCCCACTCCTGGCTGCAGGGCCACCATTTAGGGTCCTTCAGCAACAACCACAAGGAAGAGTTGGGGCCCAGAGAACATTTTTCCCCCATGGAGTGCCTTGGGTTTCAAAAAGCAAAAGATTCTGGTTCATCCTCTGCCCCATGTGTGCTGCCCCGTCCTGTGGAGTTGACTGGATGGATTATTAGAAGTAGCAAATGATGCTGTTAAAACGTCCAGTAGCACATCCTATGGGCTCCAACAAACACAAATGGGGACTCCACAGAACCACATGGCCTTGGATTATCTGCTTGCTGGCCAAGGAGGAGCCTGGGCTGTCATGGCACAGGAATGTTGCACTGCTGTCAGTGATGGGTTTGAAGGCCAACAGTCAGCAATCACCTTGACAGAAAGAGCAGGAGAAGAGTGGCAGAAAGAAGAAAATTCTTCTTGGTGGGATTGACTTCAGGGCTGCCAAAATGGAGGCTGCAGTGAAATGCATTTGTGGCAGTGTCTGTCATCATTGCAGTGTGTGCACTTGGTGTGCACTCTAACATTCCACGTTAGAGATGTTGTGACACTTAGTGCTAGGAGGTGGAGTATTGAGACTTGTCTTAAAAGAGACAGTCTCAAGAAAAGAGAGCATTTGATAAATAACAGAATAACAGCAACTCTTTAGGCATGTTTGAAAAGGAATGTGAATAGCTCTGAGTAATGAAATGTAACAGCACTTATTTGAAGCACAAGGGGAGATGCTTTTATGCCTAATATCTAAATCTAAACTGTGCTATTGAAAGAATGGTTATGAAGGTTTTACTTCATTGTAGCTTTCTGGACCCATCCAAGTAGCAAGGCCTGAACAGGCTGGGATCAAGGTCTGAACAGGCCCGGAGGCAAAGTTCATCTCTAGATGAACCTTCCAAATAAATGTTATATTTGTATCCACTCACTAACAAAGCATTATTAACAACATGATCAGTGGATGTGTTCCTTGATAAAACATGGATTTCTCTTTCTGTATTCAGAAACCAGACAAGGCCCCATCTGGCCTTGTTTGGGAGTGAAGGATCAAAGTCAACTCCCTTGATTCCTCCTTGAGCCTTGGCCAGGCTTTGGGAGAAACCAAAGAGGAGAATGAAACCAGATGTTCCCACACTAGCAGTGATGTCAGTTTGTTTGTTTGACAGTGTAAAAGCTGTGTCCTTTCACAGTGGGCTTGGAGGCTCCTTGCCTGCAAAGGTGGAGGCACCTGCGGGAATTCCCAGTGTCTGGGAGTGGCTCTGCAGTCCTTGTCTGCCCCAGCTGATGTGTGGATCTGGGTGATGGTAAAGTCTCAGGGTAACTGGTGATGGATCTTTCTTTAATCACTGCAGGCAATCTTTGTTAGTAATGACTGGATGGATTGCTGAGCTCCTTTTGTACTTCTTTGCTAATGATTATGTGCTTTGCTGAGATTATCCTTTTGTAATTCTTTGCAGCTGTGAATTATAGAAAATACAGTATTCCTGAAGTTGGTGTCTGTGTCTTTGGTACTGACCCTGCCCAGTGGTGAAACAGGGCTCCCTGTTGCCTAAGAGTTACCTGGGAAGGCAAAAACCCTCACTCCAACATTCCCCCCATGTTCCTTGTTCCCCCCACTTCATACACTGAGCATGATGTCCTGTGGTCTGGGGTATCCCCGGGGTCAGTTGGGGTCACCTGTCCTGGCTGTGTCCCCTGCCAAACTCCCCCACAGCCCAGCCCCTGCCCAGGGTGGCTGGAGGAGGGGCAGGACAGGCCTTGGCTCTGTTGCAGCTCAGCAAGAACAAAACCATCTCTGCGTGCTCAGCCCTGTGCTCAGCACCCGGCCCAGCCGTGTCTCAGTGCCAGTGTCTGTGCCCTCAGTCCCTGCCAGGGCTTTCCATGGCAGGGGCCAGGACAGGTGACCCAGGTGTCACCCCCAGTGAGGGCTGCCATGGAAACAGTGCCAGCACTGCCCCTTTCTGTCTGGCTGAGCTGGCCTTTGGCCCTGGCAGTGCCCTTTGCTGCTGGTTCCTGGTGCCTGAGCGGCCAGCGCGGCACAGGGCAGGTGGCCATGGCACAAGCCCCCAGCCAGGGATCCCCTCTGGCTCTGGGCAGTGACACCAGCCCTGAGCAAGGGGCTGGCGCGCTGGGGTCAGTGCAGTGTCCATCCAACAGTGTCTTGTAATGGCCCAGTGCAGACTGGGATGATGATCCACCCTCACAGCTGGCCCAGGGCAGCTCTGCAGTGCCCTTCCCCACAGCCTGTCTGCACAGAAGCACTTGCTGGGTGCTCTGCATTTCCCTTCCCTCACTCTTGGGTCCCTCCCACACCTCCCAACTCGGAGCTTTCAGCTGCAAGGAGTTCAAAGCTGGCCTGTCCGTCAGGAATTGGTCTAATTCTGCCCTGAGCAAACTCTGGATTTGTGTTTATTGCAGAACTTCCTGTGTGTCTAAAACATTCCTTGCAGGGTTCTGCCTTAGGGAAGGGGAACCTCCTTGGTGGCAGCTTGGGCTTGGCACCCACTTGAGGAGGATGTCTGTTTTCAATGGGGAAACTCAGGAGTTTTAGATTGGTTCAAAATACAAAAGAAGATGACCCCTCTTTGGCTGTGTACAGCCAGTTCTCTGAGCAAAGCAGGTCCCAGGTGACTGAGGAGAGACAAAATGGGCTTGGGGAATGTGGAGCAAGGTTGTCCACACTGGGTCAGAGCTCAAGGCACAGCTTCTCTGAGCAGGCCAGAGCTCCTTAGGAGAGTCCCTGCTGGATCAATATCAGTCACTGAATGCTGCAATCACCTCTTGTGTAATAAGAACAGCCATAAAAGATACCCTTTAAAATAGGAATACATACTTGCTAGAAGCTCTTTGAAATATTTCTCCATAACTGAAAAAGTAAACCCTCCTAATGAACTGCACTAGAGCAGAGGTAAATCAAGGCAGAGCCATGGTTTCTCAGGACTTGCTTGATGCTAACAAGCCCCATGGTGCATTTGGAGCTGAGCCCTGGAACCTCAGGACCTGAGAGGAGATTGTACAAACCTGTCCAGGAGTCAAAGTCAGAAGAAAACCCCAAAGTGTGTCTCAAGGCATGAATGGGTCCCACTGAGTTCCATCCCAACACAGGCTCCTCATGGACTCCTTGGAGGAGAGAATTGGGAGCCAGGATGGCACAAAAACTTCTCAAAGACTCAGTGTGAAAAGGAAAATCCAAAGTACTTTAAAAACCTTGAGTACCTCAAAGTATTAATGAGCCCCACTGAGTGTCAGTACAAAGCTCTCAAGGGACTCGTTAAAGCAGATAATTGGGGCCATGATTGCACAAACCTCTCACAGAGTCTGTATCAAAAGGGAAACACCAAGTACCTTAAAATAACTGAAGTACCTTGAAGTATTAATGAGCCCCAATGAGTGTTGTTACTGACAAAGCCTCTCCAGGGACTAATTACAGCAGATAATTGGAGGCCATGATTGCACAAAACTCTCAGAGAGTCCAAGGCAAAAGCCAAACCCAAAGTCCTTTGAAAAACCTGCAGTCCCTGGGACATTCAGGAGCCCCCAGGGCCATTGCTGAGCAAGGCTCCCCAGGGACTCCTTCCAGCAGATCCTTGAGGCCACTGGGATGTGGGCTAGGGAGGGATGCTGAGGGCAGGACAAGGGGCTGACAGTGCCCAGCCTGGCTGGGGCTGTGCCAGGAGGCCCCAGAGCCTCAGGACAAGGTGTCTCCTCCCAGCCCTTGGTGGCACAGACGCTGCTGTGCCCCAGGCCACCAAGACTTGGCTTCTCTTTGTCCCCACCTGTCATCACTGCCTCCAGTTCTCTGCTCTGCCTGGGGCCTGTGGACACTTTCTGAGTCGTGTACCTCAGTGGGACCCATTAAAAGTCCAAGAAACTTTGGAGTTGGATTCTGCCTTGGAGTTCTGGAGAGGTTTCTTCAGCTGCCTCTCAGGGACTGATGTTCAGGGCCTGAGCACAAAGCCCCAGAGGGTCATTAAAGTCCTGCTGCTGTGTCTGTGCTGCTGAGCTGGGCTGGGCTCCTGGCACAGAGGCAGCTCCTGGTAAGCAAGCAGAGCTTCAAAAGCACATTTCTCTTGATGAGCAGCTCTTCTGCCAGCCCAGCAGGGCTGGGGCACTGCCTGCAGCCAGCCCGGGCACAGCCCAGAGGCACAGAGAGCTTCAATCAGTCAGGGCTGGGAAGGTGCTGGGAAGTGCCTGGGGCAGAATCACTGCCAGCCCTTGGCACAGGAACCTCTGGCTGCAGGACAATGCAGCTGCAGCTCCTGGAGTGATCTCCTCAAGCTGGAACATCCCAATGCCTACGGACCCTGTGAGTACATTCTCTGATTGTCTCTTGTGCAGAGCAGCCCGGGGTGCCCAGGGCTGTCCTGCAGAGCAGGCTCCTGCAGCCCAGGGCGCTGTGCTGGGGCAGGGACTCTGCTGCCTGCCAGGGACAGCTCTCAGCTGGCCGGGGGAGCTGATACCAGCGCTGGGGAGAAGCTGTGGAGGGAAGGAGCCACCCTGAGCAGGGCAGGTGCTGCTGCTGAGAGGGGCTGGGTGGGGCAGGGCTGCTCCCAGCTCCAGAGCAGCCTGGGCACAGCTCCGGGGGACACTGCCCAAGGAAGGTAAGCCTGGCATTGCTGGAAAGATCAGGAGCTTTCCTTTTCCTGCTTGGAGAAGGATGGGAAAGTTGGGGTAAGGACAAAAAGATTTTTTATTTTGATACATTTTCATATATTCATAGCTCTGAAAATTACTATTATATAGTTTTAAAATTATAATCCTTACATCACTCTATTGAACTCTTTATTAAGTCAATTAAACAATTATTACATACTTCTTTAACTATAATCCATAATTATCTCTAGTACATTTCCTTACCTTTCTCCTTGAATTTAGAACAATAGGATGAATGTATAAATACATTCCTGATACTGTATAGTCTTATTATCAGGAAGAGGCCCTACTAGAAGAACATTTTGTTTTTTGACCAGAATGTGAGCAGTCACAACAAAAAGTGATGGCAAAGAAACCCTTGGACCAACTCCTATGAGTTGAGCAACTGTGTGTAACTGGGGAAACAGAATCTCCTATTGGATGTTTCTGTTAAACATCCTAATTAATCCACCTTAATGAACTGTTGAAATCAGTTGTGCCCAATCCCCACTTGGACACCTGAAATCTTCCAATAAATGTCTGGTTTTTTCCTTTACTGTTCTAAACACCTTTGCAAGATTTTTTTTTCTCTTCTGATTAGAGACAACAGGGGAATGAGAGAAGGAGACCAGGAATTGTAATTCCAGAATCACAAAACATTCTGAGTTGAATGGGACACACAGGATCATCAAAGCAGTGTTTGAACATTTACAGAGACTCCGGAACTGTAACTTTGGCTGGTCAGTCTCTCTGCTGGGAGCCTCCCAAACGGCCCTCAGCCCTGGACAGCAGCAGCATCACCTCTGCAGGGCCCAGCAGGGCTCTCCTGAGCTGCCCTTGCCCACCTGCACACGCAGCCTGCCCCAGCCAGGGCCCGGCACACAGGCAGGTTTCTGTAGGGCCGGGGCCAGGGCACACAGGGTGGGATGGGCTCTGTGAGCGCTGGCAGGGACAAGGCTCCTCTCAGGAGGGAATGTCCAGGCCCAGGGAGATGCTCAGGGAAGGAGAGGGGGCTGAAGAGAGCAGTGCTGGGGCAGGAGGGCACTGTTGGTGTGTGGGAGGTGCCGGGCACAGCTGGGCACAGGGAGCACTGTCCTGAGTGCCTGGCTGTCTCTGCCCTGCCCTCTCAGGCACAACACCACAACATCTTCTCTTGTTTCTGCCTTGCCCTGATATTGTCACTGTTATCTGCTGCTCTCAGGGAGGCTCTGGCATTTGCAGCAGCTGAGTCAGGCACTGCCCTTGGCATTCCTGCCAGACAGGGCTGTCCATGGGAATGGGGTGTCCAAGCTTCCCTGGGACCTGTGGGGCTGTGGGCAGAGCAGTCCATGGGAAAGGGGAATGAGCTGAGCCCCCTCCCTGAGATCCCATCATGGGCACAGCCAGGGATCTCCTAGCTGTGCCCTTCCAAGCTCTGAGCTGCCCTCCTGGGTGCAAATCTGTGCCAGAGGCCCTGGCAGTTCCCTGAATGTCCCATGGGGAAGGGCAGAGCTGCCACAGCTGAGGAAATGCTGCTGGGTTTGCCAAGGGAGCCGTGAATGTCCTTGGCAAAAGGGGGTGCTGAGACCTTGCCCAGAGATCTTTAGGGAGGCTGAAACATTCAGGGATCCCTCTGCTCTGGGCAGGGTCTGGTTTATCCCAGGCTGACCCAGGATTGTGACTGTGCTCTGATTGCAGCCAAAGGTGCAAAGCCAGGGCAGTTGGGAACAAGCCCATCCAGCCCCTCACCTTCCCTCAGCCTCTCCCATCCCTCAGTGGCAAACTCTGAGTGCAACAGAAATGCTGGGGATTTCTGACCTCAGAGAGCCAGGAATCATGTGTGGGTAGGAAAACAATTCCTTATAGCAACTCCTGATATCTATTTCCTTTAGAACTGTGATCGCAGATGCAACCAAGCCTTTCTGCATTAGGAGAGATTTCCCTGATAAATCCTGAATATCCAGCCTTGTCCATCTGCCACATGGCCACAAACTGAGGGCAGTGGGGCAGGGAAGGCTCCTCCAGAGCCCCCACACACAGCCCTGGCTGTTCCTGGCACACTCAGCCAGCACAACTGGAGCTCAGGCAGGGACGTGGGGGAAGGTTTTCCCTGAGCAGGAACAAGGGTGTGTGAGTCCCAGCAGGACAGGCTAAAGGGGATGGTCCAGGACTGGCTCGGAGCAGCCTCTCCTGACTTGGCACTGTCCTTTCTCCATGAACAGGTCCCCATGTGCAGCACCAGCAAATGTCCAACAGCAGCTCCATCAGCCACTTCCTCCTGCTGGCACTGGCAGACACACGGCAGCTGCAGCTCCTGCACTTCTGCCTCTTGCTGGGCATCTCCCTGGCTGCCCTCCTGGCCAACGGCCTCATCATCAGCGCCGTAGCCTGCGGCCACCACCTGCACACGCCCATGTTCTTCTTCCTGTTCAACCTGGCCCTCAGCGACCTGGGCTCCATCTGCACCACTGTCCCCAAAGCCATGCACAATTCCCTCTGGCACACCAGGAACATCTCCTACACAGGATGTGTTGCTCAGCTCTTTTTCTTTCTGTTCTTCATCTCAGCAGAGCTTTCCCTCCTGACCATCATGTGCTACGACTGCTACGTGTCCATCTGCAAACCCCTGCACTACGGGACCCTTCTGGGCAGCAGAGCTTGTGCCCACATGGCAGCAGCTGCAAGGGCCAGTGCCTTTCTCTATTCACTGCTGCACACGGCCAATACATTTTCCCTGCCCCTGTGCCATGGCAATGCCCTGGGCCAGTTCTTCTGTGAAGTCCCCCAGATCCTCAAGCTCTCCTGCTCCAAATCCTATCTCAGGGAACTTGGGCTCATTGTGTTTTCAGTCTCCTTAGCAATTGGCTGTTTTGTGTTCATTGTTTTCTCCTATATGCAGATCTTCAAGGCTGTGCTGAGGATCCCCTCTGAACAGGGACGGCACAAAGCCTTTTCCACCTGCCTCCCTCACCTGGCTGTGGTCTCTCTGTTTATCAGCACTGCAGCATTTGCTCACCTGAAACCCCCCTCAATCTCCTCCCCATCCCTGGATCTCTCAGTCTCTGTTCTGTACTCAGTGGTGACTCCAGCACTGAACCCCCTCATCTACAGCCTGAGGAACCAGGAGCTCCAGGATGCCCTGCAGAAAATGATGACCCTATCTTTTCAGGGACAATAAAGTCCGTCTTTTCTGCTCCAGAACATTCAGAATGTAACTCCTTACAATCTTGGCCTTTATTTTTCTATTTGTCAATTTTTTCATTGGGACCTTTTCTTATTCTTTTTTCCTGTGTTTAAATTTTTTTTTATACAATATTGTAGTACTACTCTGAGTATTTCTACATGAACATCTACTTTTCTTTTGTAACACAAAGACCTTCAGGAGGCTTGTTCCCTGTGCATTTGAATAAAAACCAGTGGCTGTCCTGAGCTGTGTCTCCAAGGCATTTCCTCAGCCCTTCTCTGGCTCTGCAGGGGCAGTGCCTATGAGCAGAGGTGGAGGGAAGGGGCTCCCAGCACAGCAGCATGGCCAGGGACGATGGCCCTGCCTCTTTCCACATCTGCTCTGCCCAACTCCACACTCCCCTTCCCAGCCCTGCTGTGGGTGCGAGGCCGGAGTGCTCTGGCAGCTTGGTCACTGTCCTGCTGCGTGTCCGTGCTGTGCCCTCAGGCAGGGACAGGCCATGGGCACTGCTGGGACACAGCTGGGCTCCAGCACAGCAGCTCCACCAGCAAAGGGCATCTCCTGAGGGCAGGGCAGGAAGGCTTTGCTCCCATCCAGAGTCACTCTCAGGACTCTCAAGAGGCTCCTTGTGTTCCTTGTTCTCCCAGGGCTCAGTGGGATGAGATCAGGGTCTCACTGGGGCCGTCCGGGGACTCAGGTCTGGGTCAGGTTTTGCTTGTGGGTGGCCAGTGCCCATCAGATGGTGAATGGTCTGTGCTGAACCTTCCTGGGGCTCTGCAGCTTGTGCCAGGGCTGATGGCAGGGGAAGGTTTGTCTGGAGGGCCTTGGGAGCTGCCAGGAGAACACAGGGGACCTGCAGGGACAGTGTGTGCCAGGGACCAGCAGGGAGTGGAGCTCACTGGGCACAGGCCTGGCCAGGCTGGGCTCACCCCGAGACCAAGGACTGAATGTCTGCTGTGAGCCAGGAGAGCTCTGCAGCCCAGGGACACAGCAGGCCCAGGGAAAGGAGTCTGGGCACTGCCTGCTCTGACCCTCAGGGAACTCCCCCAGGAGGATCCAGGGCAGCCCCAATCCCCTCTGGCAGCCCTGGCACAAGGCAGGCACCTCTGAGCCCCCTCCATGCCCCGCAGAGCCTGTGTGGGAGGGGGTCAGTGCAGGGGGCACCATCAGCTGCCTCTGTGTGCCAGGCTGAGCAGCAGAGCCCAGCAGAGGCAGCCCAGGGCCCCGGGCAGCACAGCCCCCGTGCTCTGCAGAGCAGCAGCCCCAGCTCGGGGCTCTGGGCACCAGGGCAGGGGCTGCAGCAATGGCTGCTGGGGCCAGCACAGACGTGTTCCCCTGGGACAGGCTTTGGGGGCAGCTGGCATGGGCCAGGAGCAGAGCAGGAGCCCGTGGGTGTGCAGAGGAGCCCTGGCAAGAGGCTGGCCTGTCCCTGGGCCAGCAGGAGCTGCCTGAGGAGCCCCGGGGCCAACTCTGCTGCTGGGCTGGGCAGCGGGGCTGGCCCTGGGGCTGCAGGAGCTGCCCGAGCTGAGCATCTGCTGAGCATTCTAGACCCAGAGTGGCTGTCCCTGACCTCCAGTGCCTGAGGTTCCTGCTGCAGGTCCAGATCTGACTGTGCTGCTTGGCTGGGCTGGGGCAGGGAAAGGCTGAACTGGGCAGTGCCAGGGAGAGGAAAATGATGGACCCCTGTCCCCACGAGTTCCCACAGTGTCAGAATGGGCTCCATGGTTCCATGAGGCCCCAGGGTCAGGGGTCACAATGGCCCCTTGGCTTCGTTAAGCCCCACCGGGTCACAATGTCACAGGAGGCCCTGCAGTGTCACAAGGGCCCCTTGGCTCTGTGGAGCCCACAGGGTCAGTTTTGCCAGTGGGCAGGGTCAGCACCAAAGACACAGACAGCAGCTGAAGGAATTGTGTCATTTATATAAGGTAAATCTGCAAAAATTACAAAAGTAAAGCACATAATTATTAGAAAATAATTACAATAGGAGCAGCTCAGCAATGCACTCAATCATCACCACCAAAGATCAAAGATTGCCTGCAGTGATTAAGAAAGATCCAATACCAGTTCCCCTCAGCCTTTACCATCCCCCAGATCCACACAGCAGCTGGGGGAAGCTGTCCCAGCCAAGGGCTGCAGAGCCACTCCTGGACACTGGGAATTCCTGCAGGTGCCTCCAGCCACAGGTGAGGCTCCAACCTCGCTGTGAGAGGGCCCAGCTCTGACAGTGCTGAATGAACAAACTGACAGCACTTCTAGTGTGGGAACATCTGGTTTCGTCCTCCTCTTGAGTTCCTCCCAAACCCTGTCCAGGGCCCAAGGAGGAACCAAGGGAGGTGACTTTGACCATTCAGCCTCAAACAAGGCCAGATGGGGCCTTGTCTGATTTCTAAATACAGAAAGGTAAATCCATATTTTACCAATGATCACATACAGAGATCATACTGCTAATAATTATTCATTAATGAGCAGATACAAAGATAACCTTTGTTTGGAAGGTTCATCTAGAGGTCAGCTTGGCCCAGGGCCTGCTGTTCAGGCCTCACTCAGGGCCTGGTGTTGAGGACGCAGGACTTCAATCATTACTTTAACCTGCAGATGAACTACAACCTTCTTAACAACTCTTTCAACAACACAGTTTAGATTTAGGAATTAGGCATAAAGGCATTGCCTCTTGTTTTTCAATTAAGTGCTGTTCAAATTCATTACTCAGAGATATAATTCGTATTTCTTATAAAACAGCCTTAAATAGTTGTTATTCTCCGTTATTTTATCAAATGTCCCTTTTTTTTTTGAGACTGTGTCTCTTTCTAGACAAGTCTCAGTACCTCATTTCCAGCACAAGGTGTCACAACAACTCTAACATGGAATCATAACACACCAAGTGCTCACACTGCAATGATGACACACTGCCACAAATTCATTTCAGAGCAGCCTCCAATTTGGCAGCCATGAAGCCTATACCAGCAAGAAAAATTTTCTTCTTGCTGCCACTCTTCTACTGCCTTTTCTGACAAGGTGATTCCTGATTGTTGGCCTTCAAATGCAGCACTGATAGCAGTGCAACATTCATGTCCCATAAGAGCCCAGGTTCCTCCCTTGTTGAGATGAACTCTCTGTGTGTAGAGACACAAGGCTTGGCTCCATGTTTCTCAGAAAGCTGATTTATTATGTTATGATATATTAAAATACTACATTAAAACTATACTAAAAGAACGGAGATAAAAGATCATCGGAAGGCTACAAAGAAAAAGAATAGAATAGAATGCATAACAAAATCTTGTGACTGCTCACAGCCTCGACACAGGTGGCTGTGAATGGTCATCAAGTGAAAACAATCCACATGGATCAGTGGAAGATGCACCTGTTGCATTCTACAGCAGCAGATAGTTATTGTTTACATTTCTTTCCTGAGGCCCTCAGCTCTCAGGAGGGGAAAAATCCTAGCAAAGGATTTTTCATAAAATATCATAGCTACAAACAGGCTCAGCACAGAGGTGGCTGTTGCAGGTGCCCAGGTTTGGAGGGAAGGCTGCAGCTCCTGGGGATGTGTTGGTGTGGGGCTATAAGGTTTGTGCTGGGTCCCTGGAGCAGTGGGAACACCCCACAGGGAGATGCACATCAGGAAATGGGTGCAGAAAGGGCCTGAAGTGTGACCAGCTTTGGTGAAGGGTTCCATAGGAAATAATATTTGTACTGAAATTTCGGACAATTTGAGGCTCCTTCTCATATCCTTTGCTCGACGAACATTCCCCCTTTGCAAGAGCTTGGGGAATCCTGAGCTCACACAATGAAAATCCCTGATCATTATATCTCTTTTCTCTTTTCTGATGTTGTCATCCCAGCAGGAGTCAGAGGAAGAGAATATGTGTGACCTGCCTGGCTTTAACGTTGTGCCAGGAACAATGCCATGGGGAAGCTGGTCAGAGGAGCATCTGAGAAGTGTGTGGTACATCAGTGATGTCCTACTACTGATCTTTGCACAGAGATGAAAACTTGTCAGTTTGCATGGCCTGAATGTCTGGCTCTGGACATTCTGCATTACACAAGATGTGCTGAGCTCATCTGGCTCTGAAATATCATCTCTGCACCTTAGCCAGGAACAGCATCAGAGTTCTGAACAGATTCATCAAATTCAGTCAAAAGCCAGAAGCAAAACCTTGGCAATACACATCAGTGGCAGGTGAGGAGACCAAAAGCTTCCATTCTTGTTCTTGCAGAATGCATTCAGCGATAAAAAAATCCTCTCTCTTGGCATTAAAATACTTTACTTTCAGCTCTGCCCCAGACTATCAGTGTCAAGTATTTCTCTGGGTGCTTGGGGATAGGTTCTCCCCCTGGAGCTCTCTGCAGGTTGGTGCTAATTCAAGATGTTCCCTCAGGTTCAGATGTTTTGCTGCCTAAGCAGAGTGTGCAGAACAGGGATTACAAGCACTGACATTTGCTGTGCTAGAAAGTGCAAGGGACACATTTGTGCCAATGAAGGTCACACCTTGAACTAGGAGGATCAATTCTTGTTGTGCTCAGCAGAGTCTGGGGACAGAGGGGGTTTCCAAAGGAAATCTTGGTCCATGTGGGGCTGAGGCTCCCTCCAGGCTGGCTCCAGCCCCTCAGGGTGCCCAGGAGCAGGGCTTGTCCACAGCCCAGTGCTCCCTCCTTAGCCCTGGGGCTGCCCAGGGAAGAGCCATGGCTGAGGCTCTGCAGGAGCACACAGGCTCAGCCCTGCTCCAACATGGGATCCATGGGCCAGGGCATGCTGGGCTTTGCTCCTACAGCTCCCAAGTGTGTCCAGAGAAACTGCAAGGAGAGGCTCACCTCTGTCAGTGGGACCCCTCTGTGCACAGGGACCCCCACTCCTGGGGTGGCTGTGCCAGGGACCTCCAGCCCTGGGAACCTGGAGCAAGTGGAAACTACAACTTTGCAAAATGCTGCCTGTGCCTGAAGCAAATGCAAGGAGAACTGGGGTGTGAAAAATAAAATTTGTTTATTACAGAAGAACAGCAGGAAAAATACTGAACATATTTACATTGTAAGAACATTTGTAACAACAACAATCGATAGAACATATAGACATAAAAACCTACCTAACAAAAATATCTGAAATGTATTTACAGAAGTCAAAAATAGCCCTAAAATCTACATTCTAAAGAACAACAACAAACTGTAGAACATATATACAAAGGTTGGCGTCTCTGTCTGTGCTGTCCATCGCACCTGGAAGAAAAGCAAATGCCATGGTCACTCCAGTCAGGCACAGAGGGCTCTTGCATGTGCCCCCAGGCTGGCCATGCTGGCCCAGCAGCAGGACTCTGCTACCAGAACTGAGCCTGGCTGGGTCTGGGATGGAGCTTGTGTGGAGCAAAGCAGGCACAGGACAGGCTGCGGATGGCCACCAGAATCCAGTGCCCTGGGTACAATGTCCCTGAGCAGGGAGCACCCAGCCCAGCCGCAGCCTGGCAGCAGGAGACCCACTCTGCCTGTCCTGCTGCTGGCATTGCTCTTCATCCCAAGATCAGGGCCTCTTCCTCACCTTTTTAATCAATATCCATGTCCTCAATGGACTCTTCCATATCCACATCCATCTCTTCTTCCTCATCCACATACACGTCCATCTCTTCTTCCTCCTCCACATCCACATCCATCTCTTCCTCTCCAGGGTCTTCTCCGTCTATTTCCATCTTCTCCTCCATATCAATCTTTGTATCTACCTCCATCTCCTCCTCTCTGTCTGGGACAGCCTGCAGAGGTAGCAAAACCTCAGAGTGGGGTCCCTGTCCCACTCCATCCCCACAGAGCTCCAGCCCACCCGGGCAGGTGGGGGATGTCCACCTCCATGGAATGGCACCATACCATCGTCAGGAGAAATGGGAGCATCCTGCAGGGCTGGATGATGAAATCCAGACACTAAGGATCTTTCAGGACTGAAAGGGTTATCAGGGGGCAGGTGAAAAGCAGAGTGGGCAGGAGCACGGTGAAGAGCATGCGAACACAATGAACAACGGTTGTGTTGTGCCCTTTGCTGGGCGCTGGACGTTCCAGCTGGAGCGTGGGCTGTGACATCACAGTTCCCAGGCTCCATCTGAAGTGGACACTGGAGACCATGGAATGATGGAGTCCCTGAATGGTTGGGCTTGCAAGGGAGCCTGAAGAACAACATCTTGTTCCCAGCTGAGCAGTCTTCCCCCAGAGCATGCTGCTCAGAGCCCTGTTGCCAAGGATGGGGCATGCACAGCCTCTGTGCACAGCCTGGGCCAGTGCCCCACCACCCCCAGTGGAAAAGAGCAGCTTCCTTAGATGCAGCTTCAATCAACCTGCTGCAGTTGAAAGCCATCCCCCCTTGTCCTGTCACCACAGGCCCTGCTGAACACTCTGTCCACTTCTTTCCTGCAGGACCCTTCCAGTCCTGCACAGCCACAGTGAGGTCTCCCAGTGTCTCCTCTCTCCAGGCTGAGCATCCCCAGCCCCACTTGCCCAGCAGTCAGTCACATCAGGGCCAGTCAAGGCTGCAGGGTAGCAAATAGCATCAGGAACTGAGAGATGCAAGCTTTAGACCCAGGTTTGCCTCTAAATGTTCAAAATTAATAACAGCGGAGAGGAAGATGGTGGGACACTAGTTCTGTTCTAACTGGTGATTTCTTTTTGTTCTTTTCTGTCATTCTGTCCCAGGTTTTTCTGTTTGAAAGGAAGCTTGGCACAATGTCCATTGTCTTCTCCATTTGTGAAAGACCAAGCGGAGTCTGGGCAGGCTGATATGCAGAGCAAAGCCTGGAAATATACTAGTGATCCTGAGCCTGGGGGATGCAGCTAAACCCAGCCAAAAGCAATTTCTGGAAAGCTGATCCTGGTTTACATTATCTTGAGTTTGGCTTTGCCAACTTCACCAGTCATTTATGAAATACCAAAAAAAAACTCAAACCAAATCAGACAAAAACCCAGTCAATTAAACAAACAAACCCATGAAGCAAACCAATCAAACAAATAGATAAAAAACCCCAAATAAAACCAAAGGAAATGAGGAGTTAGTATTAGTTGTGAGGATAGCACAGCAGGCAAATGGCTGCTTGCCACAGGATCACCATCAAAAGCCACATAGAACAGCTGCTCCAAAATATAGCCAAGAGGAGAAAAAGAAAAAGTGATCCATGCCAACTTTGGGGGCAACTCCACATTCAGGTGAAGGATGAGCACGCAATGGTACAGATCCAGCATTGCCCACCCTCCAGGCTGCTGTTTGCTCCTGGTGAAAGACCCTTGCAGGACTGTGGCCCCTCTCAGTGCAGTGTCAGTCACTCCCAGAGCTCTCAGCTGAGCCACTGGCATTTGCAGAGTGACATCCAGGCACAATCCTGCTGCCTGCTGAGCACCTGTGGAAGACCCTGAGCATCTTCATGCCTAGGACCACAAACCAGCTCAGGCTTTCTCTCAACTGCTTTTCAAGGGGGGTTGGTTTCCATATCCCGTGAGATCTGCTCATCCTTCAACATGTATGACTTGATGTACAATGATGCATTTGGGTTCCTTCCTTCCTCCTGTGTGCCAGTGAGAAACCATCCATGGGAATGGAGGACATTGTGTGCAGGGAAATTGATTCCTGGCTTGCCATTTTGCTTCACTGTCACTCAGCCGAATGTGGTCCTTATCTAAGAAAGACTTAGAACTTGCAACAAGTGATAAATTAACCTGCTCCACTCTCCTTAGCATGGGTATGATGAGTGTTAAGGAAAGCAGCGAGCGCTTGCCAGGATGGGAGCTTGTTCTTTGCCAGGGAGGAGGGAGAAAATCTTGCTTGGAGTAAAGAAAGCAACTCTGCTTCCCCAGGAAGAGAAGCAATTAAACATGTGAGTGCTGCATGGGATGATTTGCACAAGGATTGTCTACTATGCAGGAATGTTCCCAATAAACCATGCTTCTCCTGACCTTTATTTTTCTGGGTTTCCACCACATGGTAGAAGAGTCTCTCAATGAAAAAAATCAAAACATCTTGTGGGGAGACGTTTTTTCATTTCTTCAGACTTCCTCTTTCTTTTGTTCCCTCCAGAGCTCTCACTTCATTTCTGCTGTTGTTTGGAGCACGTGCTTCCCTCTTTCCTGATGCCCTGGGCTTCTTTTGGCTCTGGGTGTCATGGACACTCTTAATTGTGGATTTTTTCCCCTTCATCTACTTGTGATCTCCAGCCCTGGGAACCTGGAGCAAGTGGAAACTACAACTTGGCAATATGCTGCCTGTGCCTGAAGCAAATGCAAGGAGAACTGGGGTGTGAAAAATAACTTTTGTTTATTACAAAAGAACAGCTGCAAAAATACAGAAGATATTTTCATTGTAAGAATATTTGTAACAACAACAATCGATAGAACATATATACAGAAAAACCTATCTAACAAAAAATATATGAAACGTATTTACAGAAGACAAAAAGCCCTAAAACCTATATCCTAAAGTCAACATCAAAGTGTAAAACGTATGTACAAAAATGTGGCATCTTGCCGGGGTCGGCTGTTGCTTGTCTCTGCCCCAGCACGGGAAAAAGTGGTTCTGGGTAGGCCGCGCTCTCGAAGAAGGAGTCTGGACTCTTGCTTTCGGTCTTCAGTCGAGTTTATTATTTCTTATCTACAAAGATTTTCTGTCTGTTCAGCCGAGGTCTGTTCAGCAGGACAGCCAAAGGCACTCTCCCCCGCCCACGAGGCGGTTGTCTCTTTTATAATGAAAATTACGTATTCGATATTTACCTTTACTTCCCAATACTTTCTGCCCTTGTTGGCAAGTGTCCTCTTTCTATGAACCAATCCACACATGCCAACATCATCCTGAAAATGGATGCCAAGGAGAAGAAAGAAGAAGGACAGGGCACACCCAAATTCCTCCATCTTGGGACTCCTGATCCATGTACAGAATTCTAGACCCCCCTGTACAACACATAAAACCCCCTTGTACAGTGCATTCTAACTTAAGTTCTAACAAGTGAATAACATCCCCTCACCATTCAGACCTGAAATTCTCTCATCTCCTCACCTTCAGGTGTCATTTCTTTAAAAGGATCAAAGTCAAGCCACCAGGTACTTTTGGCAACATTCCAGGGTCTCCGAGCCCCCCAAGGGTTGTCTCGGTAGCTCTGGACATCCGGAGTGATGTACTGAGCTCCCACATCTCCCCCTTCTGTTTGCACCAAAAGCACCCTCTTTACAACTCGACTCATGACACCCCGCACACACAAAAGAATGCATGGGATTACAATCAAGAGGACTATGAGAATCACCAAAATTTTTAAAACCCTATCTTTCTGACTAAATATCACCATTTTCCACCCAAAGTTTTTCAGAAAACCCCCCAAAGTCTTTTATTCTTCTGTTTCTTCTAGATTATTGCTTGTAGTTTGAGTCTCCTCCTCTGTCTGAGTACTTGTCTCTCTGTTTCCGGGATCTGTGTTCTTTTGTTCTTGAGTTCGAAACGGCTTCACGTGTCGTGCCGACACCCACTTCGGACCTTGCTCTGTGGAAACACAAGCGAAACCCTTGCCCCAAGTGATTAGTTTGAAAGGACCTTCTATCTGTCCTGATTCTGGGTTTCTGACCAAAACTAAAGGATTCTCCCTTAATCTTGCCTGTGAACTATTTGAGAAATGTCTCAAGATTGGAGGATTGGGTTCTGAGGATGAACTATTTAGGAAAATCAACACATACAATGCTTTATTTAGTTTCATGTGTGGCGTCGCCTCTGGCTCCCCCCTCCTCTGTCTATCTAGAAGGGATTTTAAGGTATGGTGTGTTCTTTCAATGATTGCTTGACCTGTGGGTGTGTGTGGAATACCAAAGGTATGTCTGACACCCCATTTTTTCAAAAATTTGTCAAGCACCCTGCCTGTATAAGTTGGACCATTATCTGTTTTTATTTCCTGAGGCACGCCCAATGACGCAAATGCTTGTAGAAAGTGTCGACAAGCATGGTCTGCTGTTTCTCCTGCATGTGCTGAAGCAAAGACTGCTCCCGAAAATGTATCAACTGAAACATGAACATTTTTGAGCCTCCCAAATGAGGGATATTTTGTGACATCTGTTTGCCATAGTTGAAGACTTTCCAGTCCTCGTGGATTGACCGCTCCTGTTGAGGCTGGCAGCTGTACAAGTTGACAATCTGGACAAGCATTGATGATCTCTCTCGCCTGAGTTTTTGTGAGACGAAAGGATTCCATCAATGCATGTGCATTCTGATGAAAAAACTATGACTTAATTTTGCCTGCTCAAAAATGTCTGGGAGTGTCTGTGAAATGGGCATTGTCAACCTGTCTGCTTGAGCATTCCCCTCTGCTAAAAATCCTGGAAGTGTTGTGTGAGCTCTGATGTGTGTGATAAAATATTCATGTTCCCTATTTTCCAACAAAGTTTTCATGCTCACCAAATATGAATACAATACTTCATTGTTGGCCTCTTTCAAGAGTGAACCTTCCAAGCGTCTGACTACCCCCGCGACATATGCGGAATCCGTAATCAAATTGAGAGGTTGTTCAAACAACTGAAATGCTCGAGTGACTGCTGCCAATTCCACAATTTGTGGAGAACCCTGAATCATCCTCACATCCGAGTCCCATTTCCCTGTTTCTGAGTTCACCCATGTGATCACTGACTTGTGTGTCTTCCCTGAGCCATCAGTGAATACTGTGATCCCGTCTAGAGGTTCTTCACTTATTCTTGGCTTTGCCCTATAACATATTTGTGACTGCAGCACTCTGTGTTGTGGAAAATGAATTGTGCAAGTTCCTGGGAAAGCTAACAATGCAATTATTAAATCTTTTGATTTCTGCATCGCCCATTTAAAATAATCTTTTTTCAATGGTAAATGAATGATTGAAAATTCTCGTCCTGCCATTGTCAACAATCTTGTTCTCCCCTTGATGATGATTTGCGCCATCATTTCTAGATCTGTAAGAATTGTTTTTGAAGGCCTGTGTCACTGTCCTCTTGGTGGATTGTTTTTCTTTTGGATGGTTGCAAGAATTTCATTCTGCTGTTGAAATATTTTGTCCAGCATCTCTTCTTCTGATCGCTTTCCCGAGTGTTCTCTCAGCTGGTTTTCCCACTCTCCTCTCAATTCATCTCTCACGATTGATGCAACATGCTGAGGTGTTCCCACCTTGCTGCATGCTTCCACCATCTCTGCCAAGGATGGTCTTCCTGGCATTGCAGTGATGACCCGTTGGCAATCCGGGTTGGCATTGCCGAATGCGAGACTTTCCAAGAGTGGTCGCTTCGCAGCTTCGATGCTCACCTGCCGATCCACCGCTTGCGTGAGTCGATCTATGAATGATGAATATGGTTCTGTGGGACCTTGCCTGATGGTTGAAAATGGGACATCTGGAACTCCTGCTGGAGCGATCTGCAAGATCGCTTTCCGCGCCGCTTCCTTGATGTCATTCAACACTCGCCTTGGAAGACGTACCGCTTGTTCTGCTGGATTGTCATCTGGAGGATCTCCTGCCAACTGTGCTTCAGTGAGGTTTGCGTTTGGCCCGCCTTGATAATTGTTCCTCAACTCTGTGAGATATCTTCGCCATCTTCTTTCCCAGATGAGATTCTGCGTGTCTGTGAGAATCATTGACACAAGGCTTCGAATATCAAATGGCGTCAGGTCATACATGTTAAATGTCCCCCTCAGGAGCTGTTTAAAGTATGGTGAATCCAGTCCATTGCGTTGAACAGCTCTCGCTAAGTCTTTGATCACATCGTGATTCAATCTTTCCCACCTTGGATTCTGCCCCTGCGCATCATATGTCACTGGCATTGTCAAATCTCCTGATCCTTGCAGCAAAGCTTCTTCTGTCAGTTCCTTTTTGACTTGTTTCCAATCCACCATTTTCATTGGATGTTCCTCTTCTTCCTGTAGAAATTCTTTTGGCAATTGCATGCATAGTGGAGTCTTCGATGTCAACAGTGATTGTTTTTCAAACAGTCTTTGACTCGAGGTCTTTGGCCTCGCTCCTGACTTAAATAAGGAATTTGAAACTCTTGTGTCTGCACCCTTTTCATCGCATCGAATGATGGCATATATCCTTTCCTTGCTTCTGCTGCTGAGAACATCCATGCCGGAATTCCCTCTGATGCTGCGATTCGTATCACGTCTTCTTCTTGCCCTTGATCCTCGTATAATGTATCTTTAAGTTCTAACTGTGGTACTGTTTTCTTTGACGTTGCCTTCCCTTTATATGTTGTTGAAAAAAACTGCTGCATGGTTGCAGTCCTGCCACGAGATAACGTTGTGGCTCTGCCCTTCATTTCGGTCATCCCCCCACTGGGTTGCCTGGACAGGTGCGATGACGTCACGAGCTCGATCGGCTCCTCAGCCACATCGATTGGCTGCAGCAGTTGTGTTTGTGGAACCTGAGCCTGCACGGATTTTGACTGAGCCAGCAATGGAGGTTGAACACCTGAGCACCGCCCTGAGATGGGAGTGGTCTGAACCACAGGGGTTGGGATCGAGGAAACTGGAACCGGAGAAGGGGTGGAGCCCCGGGATACGGAGCCCCGAGATCGGCCCCTCCTCGCCCGAGACGTCACGGAGGATCGGACCCGCCCCCGACCGCGCTCCGCCCGCACTTTCCGCGTGTGCGCTTTTTTGGGAATGCTTCCCGTCTCCCCTGGACTGACGTCACTGTCTCCGCCCCGCTCCCCTTCTGATGTCTCCTCCCCAGTGTCTGTCCCCGACTCCTCCCTCTCTGATGCTGTGTCCACACCCCGTCCCCGTGTGTACGATCCCTGCTTCGCCCGTGCCCGTGTTTGCTCCGCGATGCAAGCTGACCGCCGCGGTTCGACTTCCGGGTCCTGCGTCACCACCGTGCGTCCCCTACGTCTACTTACGGGTGCTGCTCGGAGTTCCGCGGCTGCTCTGAGCTTGTTCCCCGCGTCTGACGTGGACGCTGAGATTTGGGAGCCCTTCCCGGATGTCCCGCGTGTCTCGCCCCCCGCGTGCGTCTTTGGCATGGCGCCCGCCAAGGCCGCCACCCCCGGTGTGGGTCCCCCAAAACCCGTGCCAAAACTCGTGTTCCCCACCGCTTCCGCGCCCCCCCCGCCGGTCGCGACCGCCGCCGTCGCCGCCGCGCCGCCGCGAGAAAGCGTTTCCCCATCCCCCTTCAATCCCCCGCGGACCCCCCTTCCCGATTCTTCCGCCTCCCCCGCCCCTTCGTTCCCCGAGATTCGAAATTCAGGAACAATCGTCCCCGACCCCTCGATCTCGCTGGGTGAAGATCTTAGCTCTTCTGGGGTTGGGATTGTATTCGCGTCTGAATCGGAGCCTGAACCCCCCTCAGTTTCTGGGGTTTCAGGGCGTTTTGGAGGTCTCTTGGGACTTTGGGATGACAGGGCTGAAAGCAGTGCCTTTTCCCCTTGCTCCTCTCCCTCGGGAGCTGTCCCCCCCGGACCAATTGGAACCAGAGCCAATCTCTGCACCGAACCATGCTCTGTTTTCCCCGCCCTTGTGGGAGTTGTGGAACCTAATTCCCTGGCTGATCTCCGACACCTTGCAGAGATAGCCTCTAACATAATTCTCGCTGGAGATAACAGCTTGAAAGCCGTCTCTTCCTTTCTGGCAGCTAAAAAATATAAATGTCTGTTAACTTCTTGCCAAAAGCCCACCTCAAACAACACATGTGTTTCTGCAAACGGATAATTATATCTGACCCACAATAATAACTCTTTGAGCTCCTTTTTAGAAACCCCCTCTGCGTACGCTTCTGTCACGCCTTGTAAGGCTGACAATGTTTCTATTTGTTCCTGTGTGAGTGTGTTCCCCATGTTTCTTAATTTTTGACCTTCTCACCGAATTTGTGTCGTCAGAGCAGTCTGGAGGCTCCCGGTTCCCGTCCAGCAGGTCACAGGAGATGGATTCAGGGGCCCTTCTGATTCCGCTCCGGGCTGTTCTGATACGAGGTTTCTTCGGGAGAAGTGGAGTGCGGTGTTCTCTCTTTGGCTGCTGCTTCTTCAGACTCTTCTGGCTGCCTTCCCAAGGAGTTATCAGTGCTCTCCTGGGAATGAGTCCAGCTCCGGGAACTGCCCGCCTGGGAGCTGCCCGCTCGGGTGCTGCCCACCTGGGTGTTCTCTTTGCAGCTCACTCTTCGGCTCTCCGCTTGAGCTGTCGCTCCTCGTGCCCACCTTTGGGCCCCCCTTCGGGCCCACCCAGGGACGCCAGATGCCGGGGTCGGCTGTTGCTTGTCTCTGCCCCAGCACGGGAAAAAGTGGTTCTGGGTAGGCCGCGCTCTCGAAGAAGGAGTCTGGACTCTTGCTTTCGGTCTTCAGTCGAGTTTATTATTTCTTATCTACAAAGATTTTCTGTCTGTCCAGCCGAGGTCTGTTCAGCAGGACAGCCAAAGGCACTCTCCCCCGCCCACGAGGCGGTTGTCTCTTTTATAATGAAAATTACGTATTCGATATTTACCTTTACTTCCCAATACTTTCTGCCCTTGTTGGCAAGTGTCCTCTTTCTATGAACCAATCCACACATGCCAACATCATCCTGAACATGGATGCCAAGGAGAAGAAAGAAGAAGGACAGGGCACGCCCAAATTCCTCCATCTTGGGACTCCTGATCCATGTACAGAATTCTAGACCCCCCTGTACAACACATAAAACCCCCCTGTACAGTGCATTCTAACTTAAGTTCTAACAAGTGAATAACATCCCCTCACCATTCAGACCTGAAATTCTCTCATCTCCTCACCTTCAGGTGTCATTTCTTTAAAAGTCAAGCCACCAGGTACTTTTGGCAACATTCCAGGACCTCCGAGCCCCCCAAGGGTTGTCTCAGTAGCTCTGGACATCCG
This sequence comes from Passer domesticus, assembly GCF_036417665.1. Taxonomy (NCBI): domain Eukaryota; kingdom Metazoa; phylum Chordata; class Aves; order Passeriformes; family Passeridae; genus Passer; species Passer domesticus. The sequence goes on along the minus strand of NC_087481.1, from coordinate 3,410,816 downwards.
GAGTGATGTACTGAGCTCCCACAGCATCTCACTCCATGATGTCCATCACACCTGGAAGAAAAGCAAATGCCACGGTCACTCCAGTCAGGCACAGAGGGCTCTTGCATGTGCCCCCAGGCTGGCACAGCTGGCACAGCAGCAGGACTCTGCTAGCAGAACTGAGCCTGGCTGTGTCTGGCATGGAGCTTGTGTGGAGCAAAGCAGGCACAGGACAGGCTGTGGATGGCCACCAGAATCCAGTGCCCTGGGTACAATGTCCCTGAGCAGGGAGCACCCAGCCCAGCCCCAGCCTGGCAGCAGGAGACCCACTCTGCCTGTCCTGCTGCTGGCATTGCTCTTCATGCCAAGATCATGGCCTCTTCCTCACCTTTTTAATCAATGTCCATGACCTCAATGGACTCTTCCATATCCACTTCCATCTCCTCTTCCACAACCACCTCCACCTCCATCTCCTCTTCTCCAGTGTCTGCTCCCTCCGTCTCCATGTCCTCCTCTCTATCAATCTCTATATCCACCTCCATCTCCTCTTCTCCATCTGGGACAGCCTGCAGAGGCAGCAAAACCTCAGAGTGGGGTCCCTGTCCCACTCCATCCCCACAGAGCTCCAGCCCACCCGGGCAGGTGGGTGTTGTCCACCTCCATGGAATGGCACCATACCTTCCTCAGGACAAATGGGAGCATCCTGCAGGGCTGGATGACAAAATCCAGGCACTAAGGACCTTTCAGGACTGAATGGGTTATCAGGGGGCAGGTGAAAAGCAGAGTGGGCAGGAGCAGGGTGAAGAGCATGCGAACACAATGAACAACGGTTGTGTTGTGCCCTTTCCTGGGTGCTGGACGTTCCAGCTGGAGCGTGGGCTGTGACATCACAGTTCCCAGGCTCCATCTGAAGTGGACAGTGGAGACCATGGAATGATGGAGTCCCTGAACGGTTGGGCTTGCAAGGGAGCCTGAAGAACAACATCTTGTTCCCAGCTGAGCAGTCTTCCCTCAGAGCGTGCTGCTCAGAGCCCTGTTGCCAAGGATGGGGCATGCACAGCCTCTGTGCACAGCCTGGGCCAGTGCCCCACCACCCCCAGTGGAAAAGAGCAGCTTCCTTAGATGCAGCTTCAATCAACCTGCTGCAGTTGAAAGCCATCCCCACTTGTCCTGTCAGCACAGGCCCTGCTGAACACTCTGTCCCCTTCTTTCCTGCGGGACTCTTCCAGTCCTGCACAGCCACAGGGAGGCCTCCCAGTGTCTCCTCTCTCCAGGCTGAGCATCCCCAGCCCAACTTGCCCAGCACTCAGTCACATCAGGGCGAGTCAAGGCTGAAGGGTAGCAAATAGCATCAGGAACTGAGAGATGCCAGCTTTAGACCCAGGTTTGCCTCTAAATGTACAAAATTAATAACAGTGGAGAAGAAGATGGTGGGACACTGGTTCTGTTCTAACTGGTGATTTATTTTTCTACTTTTCTGTCATGCTGACCCAGGTTTTTCAGTTTGAAAGGAAGCTTGGCACAATGTCCATTGTCTTCTCCATTTGTGAAACACCAAGCGGAGTCTGGGCAGGCTGATATGCAGAGCAAAACCTGAAAATATACTAGTGATCCTGAGCCTGGGGGATGCAGCTAAACCCAGCCAAAAGGAATTTCTGGAAAGCTGATCCTGGTTTACGTTGTCTTGAGTTTGGCTTTGCCAACTTCACCAGTCATTTATGAAAAAGCAAACAAAAAACTCAAACCAATTCAGACAAAAACCCAAATCAATCAAACAAACAAACCCATGCAGCAAACCAATCAAACAAATAGATAAAAAACGCCAAATAAAACCAAAGGAAATGAAGAGATAGTATTAGTTGCAAGGATAGCACAGCAGGCAAATGGATGTTTGCCACAGGATCACCATCAAAAGCCACATAGAACAGCTGATCCAAAATATAGCCAAGAGGAGAAAAGGAAAAAGTGATGCATGGCAACTTTGGGGGCAGCTCCACATTCAGGTGAAGGATGAGCACGCAATGGTACAGATCCAGCATTGCCCACCGTCCAGGCTGCTGTTTGCTCCTGATGAAAGCCCCTTGCAGGACTGTGGCCCCTCTCAGTGCAGTGTCAGTCACTGCCAGAGCTCTCAGCTGAGCCACTGGCATTTGCAGAGTGACATCCAGCCGCAATCCTGCTGCCTGCTGAGCGTCTGTGGAAGATCCTGAGCATCTTCATGCCTAGGACCACAAAACAGCTCAGGATTTCTCTGAACTGCTTTTCAGGGGGGGTTTCCATATCCCCGTGAGATCTGCTCATCCTTCAACATGTATGACTTGATGTACAATGATGCATTTGTGTTCCTTTCCTTCCTCCTGTGTGCCAGTGAGAAACCATCCATGGGAATGGAGTACATTGTGTGCAGGGAAATTGATTCCTGGCTTGCCATTTTGCTTCACTGTCACTCAGCTGAACATGGTCCTTATCTAAGAAGGACTTAGAACTTGTAACAAGTGATAAATTAACCTGCTCCACTCTCCTTAGCATGGGTGTGATGAGTATTAAGGAAAGCAGCGAGCGCTTGCCAGGATGGGAGCCTGTTCTTTGCCAGGGAGGAGGGAGAAAATCTTGCTTGGAGTAAAGAAAGCAACTCTGCTTCCCCAGGAAGAGAAGCAATTAAATATGTGAGTGCTGCATGGGATGATTTGCACAAGGATTGTCTACAATGCAGGAATGTTCCCAATAAACCATGCTTCTCCTGACCTTCATTTTTCTGGGTTTCCACCACATGATAGAAGAGACAATCAATGAAAAAAAAGCAAAACAACTTGTGGGGAGACGTTTTTTCCTTTCTTCAGGCTTCCTCTTTCTTTTGTTCCCTCCAGAGCTCTCACTTCATTTCTGCTGTTGTTTGGAGCACGTGCTACCCTGGGCTTCTTTTGGCTCTGGGTGTCATGGACACTCTTAATTGTGGATTTTTATGCCTTCATCTACTTCTGACCTCCAGCCCTGGGAACCTGGAGCAAGTGGAAACTACACCTTGGCAATATGCTGCCTGTGCCTGAAGCAAATGCAAGGAGAACTGGGGTGTGAAAAATAAAATTTGTTTATTAGAGAAGAACAGCAGCAAAAATACAGAATAGATTTACATTGCAAGAATATTTGTAACAACAACAATCGATAGAACATATATACAGAAAAACCTTTCTAACAAAAAATATATGAAACGTATTTACAGAAGACAAACACCATAAAAGCTATATCCTAAAGACAACATCAAAGTGTAAAACGTATGTACAAAAAGGTGGCATCTCCCTCCATGATGTCCATCGCACCTGGAAGAAAAGCAAATGCCATGGTCACTCCAGTCAGGCACAGAGGGCTCTTTTCTTGCATGTGCCCCCAGGCTGGCACATGCTGGCCCAGCAGCAGGACTCTGCTAGCAGAACTGAGCCTGGCTGGGTCTGGGATGGAGCTTGTGTGGAGCAAAGCAGGCACAGGACAGGCTGTGGATGGCCACCAGAATCCAGTGCACTGGGTACAATGTCCCTGAGCAGGGAGCACCAAGCCCAGCCCCAGCCTGGCAGCAGGAGACCCACTCTGCCTGTCCTGCAGCTGGCATTGGTCTTCATGCCAAGATCATGGCCTCTTCCTCACCTTTTTAATCAATATCCATGTCCTCAATGGACTCTTCCACATCCACATCCATCTCCTCCTCTCCAGGGTCTTCTCCGTCTATTTCCATCTCCTCCTCCATATCAATCTTTGTATCTACCTCCATCTCCTCCTCTCCATCTTGGACAGCCTGCAGCGGTAGAAAAACCTCAGAGTGGGGTCCCTGTCCCACTCCATCCCCACAGAGCTCCAGCCCACCCGGGCAGGTGGGGGGGTCCACCTCCATGGAATGGCACCAGACCTTCCTCAGAACAAAGGGGAGCATCCTGCAGGGCTGGATGATGAAATCCAGGCACTCAGGAGCTGTCAGGAATGATGGGGGTATTGAGGGGATAAGAAGAGTGAAAGGCGAGGGCAGGAGCAAGGTGCAGAGCGTGTCAACACAGCGCCAAGAGTTGTGTTGTGCCCTTTGCTGGGCGCTGGACGTTCCAGCTGGAGCGTGGGCTGTGACATCACAGTTCCCAGGCTCCATCTGAAGTGGACAGTGGGGACCATGGAATGATGGAGTCCCTGAACGGTTGGGCTTGCAAGGGAGCCTGAAGAACAACATCTTGTTCCCAGCTGAGCAGTCTTCCCCCAGAGCGTGCTGCTCAGAGCCCTGTTGCCAAGGATGGGGCATGCACAGCCTCTGTGCACAGCCTGGGCCAGTGCCCCACCACCCCCAGTGGAAAAGAGCAGCTTCCTTAGATGCAGCTTCATTCAACCTCCAGCAGTTGAAAGCCATCCCCCCTTGTCCTGTCACCACCGGCCCTGCTGAACACTCTGTCCCCTTCTTTCCTGCGGGACCGTTCCAGTCCTGCACAGCCACAGGGAGGCCTCCCAGTGTCTCCTCTCTCCAGGCTGAGCATTCCCAGCCCCACTTGCCCAGCAGTCAGTCACATCAGGGCCAGTCAAGGCTGCAGGGTAGCAAATAGCATCCGGAACTGAGAGATGCAAGCTTTAGACCCAGGTTTGCCTCTAAATGTACAAAATTAATAACAGTGGAGGGGAAGATGGTGGGACACTGGTTCTGTTCTAACTGGTGATATTTTTTTTTCCTTCTTTTCTGTCATGCTGCCCCAGGTTTTTCAGTTTGAAAGGAAGCTTGTCAAAATGTCCATTGTCTTCTCCATTTGTGAAACACCAAGCGGAGTCTGGGCAGGCTGATATGCAGAGCAAAACCTGAAAATATACTAGTGATCCTGAGCCTGGGGGATGCAGCTAAACCCAGCCAAAAGGAATTTCTGGAAAGCTGATCCTGGTTTACATTATCTTGAGTTTGGCTTTGCCAACTTCACCAGTCATTTATCAAAAAGCAAACAAAAAACTCAAACCAAATCAGACAAAAACCCAAATCAATCAAACAAACAAACAAACCCATGAAGCAAACCAATCAAACAAATAGATAAAAAACCCCAAATAAAACCAAAGGAAATGAAGAGATAGTATTAGTTGCAAGGATAGCACAGCAGGCAAATGGCTGCTTGCCACAGGATCACCATCAAAAGCCACATAGAACAGCTGCTCCAAAATATACCCAAGAGGAGAAAAAGAAGAAGTGATGCATGGCAACTTTGGGGGCAGCTCCACATTCAGGTGAAGGATGAGCACGCAGTGGTACAGATCCAGCATTGCCCACCCTCCAGGCTGCTGTTTGCTCCTGATGAAAGACCCTTGCAGGACTGTGGCCCCTCTCAGTGCAGTGTCAGTCACTGCCAGAGCTCTCAGCTGAGCCACTGGCATTTGCAGAGTGACATCCAGCCGCAATCCTGCTGCCTGCTGAGCATCTGTGGAAGACCCTGAGCATCTTCATGCCTAGGACCACAAAACAGCTCAGGATTTCTCTGAACTGCTTTTCAGGGGGGGTTTCCATATCCCCGTGAGATCTGCTCATCCTTCAACATGTATGACTTGATGTACAATGATGCATTTGTGTTCCTTTCCTTCCTCCTGTGTGCCAGTGAGAAACCATCCATGTGACTGGAGGACATTGTGTGCAGGGAAATTGATTCCTGGCTTGCCATTTTGCTTCACTGTCACTCAGTTGAACATGGTCCTTATCTAAGAAGGACTTAGAACTTGCAATAAGTGGTAAATTAACCTGCTCCACTCTCCTTAGCATGGGTGTGATGAGTGTTAAGGAAAGCAGTGAGCGCTTGCCAGGATGGGAGCCTGTTCTTTGCCAGGGAGGAGGGAGAAAATCTTGCTTGGAGTAAAGAAAGCAACTCTGCTTCCCCAGGAAGAGAAGCAATTAAATATGTGAGTGCTGCATGGGATGATTTGCACAAGGATTGTCTACAATGCAGGAATGTTCCCAATAAACCATGCTTCTCCTGAACTTCATTTTTCTGGGTTTCCACCACATGATAGAAGAGACAATCAATGAAAAAAAAAGCAAAACAACTTGTGGGGAGACGTTTTTTCCTTTCTTCAGGCTTCCTCTTTCTTTTGTTCCCTCCAGAGCTCTCACTTCATTTCTGCTGTTGTTTGGAGCACGTGCTTCCCTGGGCTTCTTTTGGCTCTGGGTGTCATGGACACTCTTAATTGTGGATTTTTTCCCCTTCATCTACTTCTGACCTCCAGCCCTGGGAACCTGGAGCAAGTGGAAACTACAACTTGGCAATATGCTGCCTGTGCCTAAAGCAAATGCAAGGAGAACTGGGGTGTGAAAAATAAAATTTGTTTATTAGAGAAGAACAGCAGCGAAAATACAGAATATATTTACATTGCAAGAATATTTGTAACAACAACAATTGATAGAACATATATACAGAAAAACCTATCTAACAAAAAATATATGAAACGTATTTATAGAAGACAAACACCATAAAAGCTATATCCTAAAGACAACATCAAAGTGTAAACCGTATGTAGAAAAAGGTGGCATCTCCCTCCATGATGTCCATCGCACCTGGAAGAAAAGCAAATGCCACGGTCACTCCAGTCAGGCACAGAGGGCTCTTGCATGTGCCCCCAGGCTGGCACACGCTGGCCCAGCAGCAGGACTCTGCTCCCAGAACTGAGCCTGGCTGGGTCTGGGACGGAGCTTGTGTGGAGCAAGCAGGCACAGGACAGGCTGTGGATGGCCACCAGAATCCAGTGCCCTGGGTACAATGTCCCTGAGCAGGGAGCACCCAGCCCAGCCCCAGCCTGGCAGCAGGAGACCCACTCTGCCTGTCCTGCTGCTGGCATTGCTCTTCATGCCAAGATCATGGCCTCTTCCTCACCTTTTTAATCAATGTCCATGTCCTCAATGGACTCTTCCATATCCACATCCATCTCTTCTTCCTCATCCACATACACGTCCATCTCTTCCTCTCCAGGGTCTTCTCCATCCATTTCCATCTCCTCCTCCATATCAATCTTTGTATCTACCTCCATCTCCTCCTCTCTGTCTGGGACAGCCTGCAGAGGCAGCAAAACCTCAGAGTGGGGTCCCTGTCCCACTCCATCCCCACAGAGCTCCAGCCCACTCGGGCAGGTGTGGGGTGTCCACCTCCATGGAATGGCACCATACCATCCTCAGGAGAAATGGGAGCATCCTGCAGGGCTGGATGATGAAATCGAGACACTAAGGATCTTTCAGGACTGAATGGGTTATCAGGGGGCAGGTGAAAAGCAGAGTGGGCAGGAGCAGGGTGAAGAGCATGTGAACACAGCGGCCAAGGCTTGTGTTGTGCCCTTTGCTGGGCGCTGGACGTTCCAGCTGGAGCGTGGGCTGTGACATCACAGTTCCCAGGCTCCATCTGAAGTGGACAGTGGAGACCGTGGAATCATGGAGTCCCTGAACGGTTGGGCTTGCAAGGGAGCCTGAAGAACAACATCTTGTTCCCAGCTGAGCAGTCTTCCCCCAGAGCGTGCTGCTCAGAGCCCTGTTGCCAAGGATGGGGCATGCACAGCCTCTGTGCACAGCCTGGGCCAGTGCCCCACCACCCCCAGTGGAAAAGAGCAGCTTCCTTAGATGCAGCTTCAATCAACCTGCTGCAGTTGAAAGCCATCCCCCCTTGTCCTGTCAGCACAGGCCCTGCTGAACACTCTGTCCCCTTCTTTCCTGCGGGACCCTTCCAGTCCTGCACAGCCACAGTGAGGTCTCCCAGTGTCTCCTCTCTCCAGGCTGAGCATCCCCAGCCCCACTTGCCCAGCAGTCAGTCACATCAGGGCGAGTCAAGGCTGCAGGGTAGCAAATAGCATCAGGAACTGAGAGATGCAAGCTTTAGACCCAGGCTTGCCTCTAAATGTACAAAATTAATAACAGTGGAGCGGAAGATGGTGGGACACTGGTTCTGTTCTAACTGGTGATTTATTTTTCTTCTTTTCTGTCATTCTGACCCAGGTTTTTCTGTTTGAAAGGAAGCTTGGCACAATGTCCATTGTCTTCTCCATTTGTGAAACTCTAAGTGGAGTCTGGGCAGGCTGATATGCAGAGCAAAACCTGAAAATACACTAGTGATCTTGAGCCTGTGGGAAGCAGCTAAACCCAGCCAAAAGCAATTTCTGGAAAGCTGATCCTGGTTTACATTGTCTTGAGTTTGGCTTTGCCAACTTCACCGGTCATTTATGAAAAACCAAAGAAAAAACTCAAACCAAATCAGACAAAAACCCAAACAAACACAAACCAACCCATGCAAACTGATCCAAGAAATAGATAAAAAACGCCAAATAAAACCAAAGGAAATGAAGAGTTAGTATTAGTTGCGAGGATAGCACAGCAGGCAAATGGCTGCTTGCCACAGGATCACCATCAAAAGCCACATAGAACAGCTGCTCCAAAATATACCCAAGAGGAGAAAAAGAAAAAGTGATGCATGGCAACTTTGGGGGCAGCTCCACATTCAGGTGAAGGATGAGCACGCAGTGGTACAGATCCAGCATTGCCCACCCTCCAGGCTGCTGTTTGCTCCTGGTGAAAGACCCTTGCAGGACTGTGGCCCCTCTCAGTGCAGTGTCAGTCACTGCCAGAGCTCTCAGCTGAGCCACTGGCATTTGCGGAGTGACATCCAGCCACAATCCTGCTGCCTTCTGAGCACCTGTGGAAGATCCTGAGCATCTTCATGCCTAGCAGCACAAAACAGCTCAGGCTTTCTCTGAACTGGTTTTCAGGGGAGGTTTCCATATCCCTGTGAGATCTGTTCATCCCTCAACATGTATGACTTAATGTACAATGATGCATTTGTGTTCCTTCCTTCCTCCTGTGTGCCAGTGAGAAACCATCCATGGGAATGGAGGATGTTGTGTGCAGGGCAATGTATTCCTGGCTTGCCATTTTGTTTCACTGTCACTCAGCTGAACATGGTCCTTACCTAACAAGGACTTCAAAGAAATGGGTAGGAATTTTGGCTCCGAGAGGAGCAGAAAGCACATTTTCTACAGCACATTCCAGCAGATTCCCTTTCCCTGGCAGAAAAGTGATTGCCACTCATCTTCCTGGGAAGAATGTGAAGACACATTCAGAGATCCCAGGTTCAGCTGGCCTTTGGCTTTGTCTACCTCATTTCACACATCCACTTTCAAGGGCCATTAGAAGAGCCACGTCTGCCTTGCTACCCAGAAGTTCTTCCCAGGAAAACAACCAAAAATTTGCTGTCCTTTGCTGTGGTAGAAATCTCATCACAATTGTGACTCTGTGAGCAATGACAGCCAGTGATTTTGGGGCTGTAACAGCCGAGAGTGTGGCAGAGCAGGTTTGATATTCTTTTTAGAGTCCTGAAAGCATTGTTCCTAAAACAATCTTTCTCTCCTGTCTTCTGTCATCAACTGTGGAACAGAGAAAATGGAAAGGAGTAGAGGTTTGTTTAAATTTACTTTATTTTAAGTCTTCAAATAGTGTCAGCTCGATGCATGATACTTTAGAAATTGGATTAGTAGCACCTATTTCATCCCATCAGAGAGGTGGGATTGAAGACTTCCAACAACAGAAACACTGGATGTGCAAGAGCTCAGTTTTCCACCCCTCACACAAGTAACTTGCTGTACTATTTGAAGCAGCCTCAGCCAGATCGATTAAAATACTGCTACAAACAACAACAGAATGAAAATGTTCCAACAAATGGGGAAAAAGAAGAAAAGTGGGCAGCAGCCCTTTCTTCAGAGCTTGTGTTGATTTTGCCAAGTCAGATGCAAACAAGGTTTGCCATATTTCTTTGCAAGAAAAATGCAGCTATTGAATAGAAGTCTATCTCTGAGGCTGCTAAGTTGGGTATGATTTTAGAGCTGGGAGGAGCAAAACAGGTTCCAGAGAAGCTGTGGCTGTGTCACCCTTGGAAGTGTTCAAGGCCAGGTTGGATGGGGCTTGGAGCAACCTGATCGAGGGGAAGGTGTGCTGAGTCTGGTGAGTCCATGAAAAGAAACTTTTGGTTTTCCTGACATGCTGCCTTTGCAAGGGGAGGTCACAACTACCCCACATAGTTTGAAATGCCCTGAGCAGAACCCAGCTCTGCTTTCTCACAGGTGATGAGGGATTTTCACTTGTATTTTACGGGGGATTTTGACAGGGCAGAGCAAGAGCAGCTGAATGTGTTTGACAGGCAAAGAGGGCCAGTGTGGCAGCAGCTGAATTCAATGGAGCTTTTCCTTCTGTGATCCTGTACAACCTGAGGCACTCTGGGGCTCTTGAACCTGGCAGCTGGGCAAGTCAGTCATTGGAACAAGTGATAAATTAACCTGCTCCACTCTCTTGAGCATGGGTGTGATGAGCCTTAAGTAAAGCCAGGAGCACTTGCCAGGATGGGAGCTTGTTCTTTGCCAGGGTGGAGGGAGAAAATCTTGCTTGGAGCAAATAAAGCAACTCTGCTTCCCCAGGAAGAGAAGCAATTAAATATGTGAGTGCTGCATGGAATGATTTGCACAAGGCTATATCTCGTCTGCTATGCAGGAATGTTCCAAATCAACCATGATTCTCTCGACCTTTATTTTTCTGGGTTTCCACCACATGATACAAGAGACACTCACTTGAAAAAACCAAAACACCTTGTAGGGAGGCATTATTTCCTTTCTTCAGGCTGCCTCTTTCTTTTGTTCTCTCCAGAGCTCTCCCTTCATTTCTGCTGTTGTTTGGAGCACGTGCTTACCTCTTTCCTGATGCCCTGCGCTTCTTTTGGCTCTGGGTGTCATGGACGCTATTAATGGTGGGTTTTTTCCCCTCCATCTTCTTCTGTTTCTTCATGTGGTTTACCTTCATTTACCTGTTGGAGTGATGGATTTTTCTCACCTTTTATTACTTAGTGCTTTTTCTTCATTCTCCAAAACCAACTTCTCACTTGCCCTGTGGCTGTTAGGTGCCAGTTATGGGAGCATGAATTCTTTCTCTAGCCCTTGTCTGAGCTTTCTCAGGGAGCTGAGAGCTTTTTGGGGTTCAATTTGACTCAGTTCAGCGCCTTCCTTGGTGCTGCCTGTGTCCTTGAACACTTGAAGGGAATAAAGTCTCAGTGTGGAGATGACAGCTGTGAAATGATGGCTCTTTTGGAGAAGACAAGAATGCTGTTGTCAGTCTTTTCAAGGATAAACTGAGCACCTGGTTTTGGGGAGAAACAGGCTCAGCTCAGCACAGAGGTGGCTGTTGCAAGTGCCCAGGTTTGGAGGGAAGGCTGCAGCTCCTGGGGGTGTGTTGGTATGGGGCTATAAGGTTTGTGCTGGGTCCCTGGAGCAGTGGGAACACCCCACTGTGAGAGGCACATCAGGAAATGGGTGCAGAAAGGGCCTGAAGTGTGACCAGCTATAGTGAAGGGTTCCATAGGAAATAATATTTTTGCTGAGATTTTGGACAGTTTGAGGCTCCTTCTCGTGTCCTTTGCCTGATGAACATTCCCCTTTTGCAAGAGCTTGGGGAATCCTGAGCTCACACAATGAAAATCCCTGATCATTATATCTCTTTTCTGTTTTTTGGTGTTGTCATCCCAGCAGGAGTCAGAGGAAGAGAATATGTGTGACCTGCCTGGCTTTAACAATGTGCCAGGAACAATGCCATGGGGAAGCTGGTCAGAGAAGCATCTGAGAAGTGTGTGGTACATCAGTGATGTCCTACTACTGATCTTTGCACAGAGATGAAAAAGTATCAGTTTGCATGGCCTGAATGTCTGGCTCTGGACATTCTGCATTACACAAGATGTGCTGAGCTCATCTGCCTCTGAAATATCATCTCTGCACCTTAGCCAGGAACAGCATCAGAGTTCTGAACAGATTCATCAAAATCAGTCATAACCCAGAGGCAAACCTTGGCAATACACATGTGTGGCAGGTGAGGAGACCAAAAGCTTCCATTCTTGTTGTGGGGAATGAATTCAGCAGTAAAATAATCCTCTCTCTCGGCATGAAAATACTTTTGTTTCAGCTCTGCCCCAGACTATCAGTGTCAAGTATTTCACTGGGTGCTTGGGGGTAGGTTCTCCCCCTGGAGCTCTCTGCAGGTTGATGCTAATTCCAGATGTTCCCTCAGGTTCAGATGTTTTGCTGCCTGAGCAGAGTGTGCAGAACAGGGATTACAAGCACTGACATTTGCTGTGCTAGAAAGTGCAAGGGACACATTTGTGCCAATGAAGGTCACACCTTGAACTAGGAGGATCAATTCTTGTTGTGCTCAGCAGAGTCTGGGGACAGAGGGGGTTTCCAAAGGAAATCTTGGTCCATGTGGGGCTGAGGCTCCCTCCAGGCTGGCTCCAGCCCCTCAGGGTGCCCAGGAGCAGGGCTTGCCCACAGCCCAGTGCTCCCTCCTTAGCCCTGGGGCTGCCCAGGGAAGAGCCATGGCTGAGGCTCTGCAGGAGCACACAGGCTCAGCCCTGCTCCAACATGGGATCCATGGGCCAGGGCATGCTGGGCTTTGCTCCTACAGCTCCCAAGTGTGTCCAGAGAAACTGCAAGGAGAGGCTCACCTCTGTAGGTGGGACCCCTCTGTGCACAGGGACCCCCACTCCTGGGGTGGCTGTGCCAGGGACCTCCAGCCCTGGGAACCTGGAGCAAGTGGAAAGCACAACTTTGCAAAATGCTGCCTGTGCCTGAAGGAAATGCAAGGAGAACTGGGGTGTGAAAAGTAAAATTTGTTTATTACAGAAGAACAGCAGCAAAAATACAGAAGATATTTACGTTGTAAGGACATTTGTAACAACAATCAATAGAACATATATACATAAGAACCTATCTAACAAAAAATATATGAAACATATTTACAGAAGACAAAAAGCCCTAAAACCTATATCCTAATGACAACATCAAAGTGTAAAACGTATGTACAAAAAGGTGGCATAGCTCTCCATGATGTCCATAGGTCCTGGAAGAAAAGCAAATGCCACGGTCACTCCAGTCAGGCACAGAGGGCTCTTGCATGTGCCTCCAGGCTGGCACAGCTGGCCCAGCAGCAGGACTCTACTCCCAGAACTGAGCCTGGCTGGCTCTGGCATGGAGCTTGTGTGGAGCAAAGCAGGCACAGGACCGGCTGTGGGTGGCCACCAGAATCCAGTGCCCTGGGTACAATGTCCCTGAGCAGGGCGCACCCAGCCCAGCCCCAGCCTGGCAGCAGGAGACCCACTCTGCCTGTCCTGCTGCTGGCATTGCTCTTCATGCCAAGATCATGGCCTCTTCCTCACCTTTTTAATCAATATCCATGTCCTCAGTGGACTCTTCCATATCCACGTCCATCTCTTCTTCCTCAGTCACATCCACCTCCATCTCTTCCTCTCCAGGGTTTTCTCCGTCTATTTCCATCTCCTCCTCCATATCAATCTTTGTATCCACCTCCATCTCCTCCTCCATATCAATCTTTATATCTACCTCCATCTCCTCCTCTCTGTCTGGGACAGCCTGCAGAGGTAGCAAAACCTCAGAGTAGGGTACCTGTCCCACTCTATCCCCACAGAGCTCCAGCCCACCCGGGCAGGTGGGGGATGTCCACCTCCATGGAATGGCACCATACCTTCCTCAGAACAAAGGGGAGCATCCTGCAGGGCTGGATGATGAAATCCAGGAACTCAGGAGCTGTCAGGAATGATGGGGGTATCGGGGGGATAAGAAGAGTGAAAGGCGAGGGCAGGAGCAAGGTGCAGAGCGTGCGAACACAGCGGCCAAGGGTTGTGTTGTGCCCTTTGCTGGGCGCTGGACGTTCCAGCTGGAGCGTGGGCTGTGACATCACAGTTCCCAGGCTCCATCTGAAGTGGACAGTGGAGACCATGAAATGATGGAGTCCATGAACAGTTGGGCTTGGAAGGGAGCCTGAAGAACAACATCTTGTTCCCAGCTGAGCAGTCTTCCCCCAGAGCGTGCTGCTCAGAGCCATGTTCCCAAGGATGGGGCATGCACAGCCTCTGTGCACAGCCTGGGCCAGTGCCCCACCACCCCCAGTGGAAAAGAGCAGCTTCCTTAGATGCAGCTTCAATCCACCTGCTGCAGTTGAAAGCCATCCCCCCTTGTCCTGTCAGCACAGGCCCTGCTGAACACTCTGTCCCCTTCTTTCCTGCGGGACCCTTCCAGTCCTGCACAGCCACAGGGAGGCCGCCCAGTGTCTCCTCTCTCCAGGCTGAGCATCCCCAGCCCCACTTGCCCGGCAGTCAGTCACATCAGGGCGAGTCAAGGCTGAAGCGTAGCAAATAGCATCAGGAACTGACAGATGCAAGCTTTAGACCCAGGTTTGCCTCTAAATGTACAAAACTAATAACAGTGGAGGGGAAGATGGTGGGACACTAGTTCTGTTCTAACTGGTGATTTATGTTTCTTCTTTTCTGTCATGCTGACCCAGGTTTTTCTGTTTGGAAGGAAGCTTGGCAAAATGTCCATTGTCTTCTCCATTCGTGAAAGACCAAGCGGAGTCTGGGCAGGCTGATATGCAGAGCAAAACCTGAAAATATACTAGTGATCCTGAGCCTGTGGGATGCAGCTAAACCCAGCCAAAAGCAATTTCTGGAAAGCTGATCCTGGTTTACATTGTCTTGAGTTTGGCTTTGCCAACTTCACCAGTCATTTATGAAAAAGCAAACAAAACTCAAACCAAATCAGACAAAAACCCAGTCAATCAAACAAACAAACCCATGCAGCAAACCAATCAAACAAATAGATAAAAAACGCCAAATAAAACCAAGGGAAATTAGGAGTTAGTATTAGTTGTGAGGATAGCACAGCAGGCAAATGGCTGCTTGCCACAGGATCACCATCAAAAGCCACATAGAACAGCTGCTCCAAAATATACCCAACAGGAGAAAAAGAAAAAGTGATCCATGGCAACTTTGGGGGCAGATCCACATTCAGGTGAAGGATGAGCACGCAGTGGTACAGATCCAGCCTTGCCCACCCTCCAGGCTGCTGTTTGCTCCTGATGAAAGATTCTTGCAGGACTGTGGCCCCTCTCAGTGCAGTGTCAGTCATTCCCAGAGCTCTCAGCTGAGCCACTGGCATTTCCAGAGTGACATCCAATGGGATACCCTTTTCGGTTTGTCTCCTAATGCCACAGGGGTCCTAAACAGTATATGCCATCCCATTTTTGTTCCGTTGATATTGACTGCTTGGTTTTATTTTGTCACCAGTTCTATTCATTATGAATTGGAATATGATGAAGATACTAAGGAAGTTAGCACCTATAATTAGTGCACATAGCTTAACTGATGCGGCAGCTCATTTAATGCTTGCTAGGAAAGAACTAGAAAGATGTAATGAACAAAATTGGAAAAAAAAATAAATGGGGGATTTGTAATAAGTAGTAATACATTTGTTCATTAATTAAATCAATAGATAAATAACTATATGTTATAAAACAATAGTTAAATAGCCAAAAAAACTTCTTGTGCAGATACATATGGTTGCTGGTTTACTATAGTGCTTTGGGAATTCCATTGTAAAGTTATGCCTTGTGAAAGGAAAGTAATGAGAAGCAGCTGTAATAACAATCCTTAAACTCGCTAGAATTGCTTAGCTTGCAGAAAGTGTATAGTACTAGTAAGAATTGCTTAGCTTGCAGAAAAGTGTATAGTGTTCTGTACAGATATGCCTTATAAGGCATAAGTTCACTCAGCGTTCACAAAGAGGAAGACTAAGGGGGAGTAAGCCTTCATCCCACGACCACCAGAAGGCAGAAAAAGACCCCCTAGCAACTGAATGAGCAAGCACAGAAGACAGATCACGTCATCCCTAAACCCGGAGAAGAAGGCAATAAAAGGTGGACTGAGGGGATAGGAATTTTGTGAGCCAAAGTGGAGCAGAGACTCCGGGCCGCCCAGCACTGTCCCTGCTTATTCTTGCTTGCAAAAATAATAAAGATAATTATTTGATCCTTAAATTCAGTGGACTTGTTTATCCCACTGCCCAGACCCTAAACTGCCCCAAATGTGCCCCAGAAATGTCTCCAGGGACCCCAAAGTGGCCCCTTTTACCCTGTGTGTGAAAATAATAAAAAATAATGTCAAAAGATCTAAAAATAGCACTAATTAGCATTAAGAAGGAGAAATAAATGGCCAATAGTGGTCAATGATTTAATGAAAGGAATTCTTTTATTTAAAACCAATGACAAATAATTTTTTGATTGCTAAAAATGTATTCAATTTTTCACATAAATATCAAAGGTAATAGAAATATACAGTAATACTAATATAAATTTTAAAACTATAATTATAATTTTATAAATTAATCAATCTTATTTATTTTAAAAATGCATACTTTTTTATGTTTTGGGATGTCAGTCCCAGGTGGGCCATGTCAGACATGGTGAGGCTGGGGTGAGGAGCAGGTTGTCCAAAATGGGTCAGCCTGCAAGGGGCTTGTTCCTCTCCATGCCCAGATCTCCTAGGGAGACATTCAGCATCAAGATCACCTGGGGAATCGTTCTTTCACCTCTTTTCTGAACTGAAAAATAAAAACCCACACACGTGACTAAAACCAAACATCATGCCATCGGTGCACTTTGAAATCTCCCTCCTTAACAGAACTCCAGACTGACTCCAAGCAGCTTCACAAGCCCTGGAGACTTGGAGGACGATTGAAGGGAGACAAAGAGCTCCTGAGGGCTTTCTGTGTTTCAATCAGCCCCACGGTGGATTTGGGGCTGGGTCCAGGAGCCTCAGGCACTGAGAGAAGGATGAAGAAGCTGCTCAAGGAGTCAGCAGCAAAACTCCAAGTGCCTTGGAGCATGGCTGGGCCCCAGTGAGGGCAGGGAGTGCCAAAGGCTCCCCAGGGACTGGTGAGAGCAGATCCTTGAGGCCAGGAGTGCAGGGAGCCCAAGGCTCTGGGCAGGGAACTGCAATGCTGAGCAAGGCCTGGGCTGGCTGGGGGAAGCAGAAAGGCCAAGCCCTGAGCCCAGCCTGGGCCAGCAGGGCCTGTCCCTCACGGGTGGCTCGGGGCTCTCTGTGGGGCAGGGGGATGTCAGGGGCAGCAAGGACAAATGCCATCAACCTGCAGCCGCTGCCAGCCTGGCCAGGGAGGCCGGGGGAGAGCCAAAGTGCAGCCCCTGCCAGGAAAGTTCCTGCTGTGGGGCCTCCAGAGGCGCTGCCCGAGCCCAGGGCACAAAGGCCTGGGTGCCTGTGGCCCTGCCAGCCCTGCCCAGCCCTTGGTCATCTGTCCTGCAGGCTGTGCCCCCTGTGCGTGCTGCTCCTGTGCCCTGGCCGGCTGCACTCGCCCCTCTCGCTGTGCCCCAGCATTTCTCAGCCAGCGTTTCTGTGCCCTCCCTGGGCTCCCTGCACCCAGCGCTGCCGGCTCCTGGCACACAGAGCCGGCCATGGCCCAGCCTCACGCTGCCACACCTCGAGCACCACAATTCCACCCTGGCAGGGACTTTGCTTTCTCCTCAGCTCCAGCCTGAACCTTCCAAGCTGCACTTTGGGGAGGTTTCCTGCAATTCCCACTCCCAAGGAAAGCTCTGTCTCCTGCTGTTCATGAACAGAGAAGGGCTGGTGGGAGAAGTGCTGGTCAGAGGATGTTTGGGGCACAGTCACAATGAAATTATTGACTTTTTAAATATTCTGTAAAAGAAGGAAGGTCATCAATAAATCTTCTACACTGGACTTTTGAGGGCAGACTTTGGCCTGTTGAGGATGCAGATTTGGGGAGTACCAAATCAGGTATTGATTTTTTTAAAAAAAACAGCCCTTAAAAACAACTAGTTCCAGGAAGGATGGAAACACTTCAAAAAAGAAATCTTGAAGGGGCAAGAGTAGGCTGCCCCCTTTGTGCAGAAAGATGACCCAGAGGGGGAAATGACTGGCCTGGCTGGGCATGGAGCTTTTCAAGGAAAAGGGGGATTAAAAAGGGATTAAAAAGGATATTTCTAGGGATTAAAAAGAGGGTGCAGCACCTTTGGACATAGAGGCAGGTAAATCAAGAAATGTTTAAGGATGTTGTTAGTTCATGCAGAAAGAAAATTAGAGAGGTAAAAGCTCAGTTAGGACTTAACTTGGATACTTCTGTGAAGGTTAATTATTATGTTTTTATAGGTACGTTAATGTCAAAAGGAGGGGTAAGGACAACCTGCATTTCTTACTGTGAGGGATATGATTACCAAAGATGAAGAATGGGCTGAGGTACTTCACCCCTTCTTTGCCTCAGTTTTCAACAATAAGACAGGCCATCCTCAGGACAAGTGTTCTCCTGAGCTGGTAGATGGGCACAGGGAGCAGAACAGCCCCCTGGAATCCAGGAGGAAGCAGCTGAGGACCTGCTGAACCACTCAGGTGCTCACAGGTGTCTCTGGGATCAGATAGGATCCATCCTAGAGGGATGATGGAGCTGGTGGATGATCTCCCCAAGCTGCTCTCCATCATTTACCATCAGTCCTGGATCAGCAGGGAGGTCCCAGAGGACTGGAGGTGCCAACGTGAGCCCATCCCCAAGAAGGGCTGGAAGGAGGATCTGGGGAACTCCAGGCCTGTCAGCCTGATTTGGGTGCCCGGCAAGGTTATGGAACAGATGACCTTGAGAGCCATCACAGGGCACCCACAGGATGGCTGAGGGACCAGAGCCAGCCAGTGTGGATTTCAGTATCTGCACTGATGATCTGCGTGAGGGGATTGAGTCCAGCATCAGCAAATTTGCAGATGACACCAAGCTGGGTGTGAGTGTGGATCTGCTGGAGGGTAGGAGGGCTCTGCAGAGGGCCCTGGACAGGCTGGATCCAGGGGCCAAATCCAGCAAGGTGAGGTTGAACAAGTCCCAGTGCCGGGTCCTGCACTTTGGCCACAACAACCCCTGCAGCACTACAGGCTGGGGACAGAGTGGCTGGAGAGCAGCCAGGCAAAAAAGGACCTGCAGGGACAGATGGACAGCAGGCTGGACATGAGGCAGCAGTGTGCCCAGGTGGCCAAGAAGGCCAATGGTTCCTAGCCAGGATCAGGAATGGTGTGGCCAGCGGGAGCAGGGCAGTGATTCTTCTCCAGTGCTCAGCACTGCTTGGGCAGCACCTCGAGTGCTGTGTCCAGTTCTGGGTCCCCAATTTAGGAAGGACATGGAGGGGCTTTAGCGTGTCCAGAGAAGGCCAAAAAGGCTGATGAGGGGTCTGGAGGAGAAGTTTGGTTGAAAGCACATGAGGGAGCGGTGGTTAAGTTAACTGGATGATGCTCTGGGTAGACAAGGTAGTGTTAGGGTGCAGGTTGGACTTGGTGATCTCAAATGTTTGTCACAATAAACCAGAGTGGTTTCCCTGGAGTCCCCCAGACCTTGCTGGCCCCAGGGGCTGATGGCATTTGTGCTCCCTCAGGTTCATGTCCCCACAGCAACAGCATGGGGGTGCTCCCGCCTGCTCTGTGCAATGCAAACAGGGGCTCCTGAGCCAGTGCTGCCGTGGCTGTGCCTGCAAGGATGCGGCACCAGTGTGAGCTGGGGGAGAGGCCAGGGCTGCAGAGGGGGGATGTTGTTGGCAGCTCCATCAGGACGCTCTGGGACGCTGCCCTGGGCTGTGCAGTGCCCTGGGGATGGATCAGCCCCTGCTCTGCTGCTCCTTCCCGTCTCCCCCAGGGCCCTTGCAGAGCCCCAGCCATGCTGTTTGCCCCCAGCCTGCCCACGGCCAGCCTGGGGCTGCTCACCCTGGGGCTTTTCTGTGCTGAGCATTGGCCTGGCCGTGTTCTTGAGAGAGCCTGGGCAAGGAGCCTGCAGCCCCCAGGGCCTGGCCTGAGGCGTCAGCGCTGCCCCAGCAGTGCCCATGGCCTGTCCCTGCTGCAGCCCCGGCACTGCCACCCCCAGGACTGTGCCCGGCCCCGAGAGCACTCAGGCCCTGCAGCAACACCAGGGCCACCAGGGCAGCGGGGCAGGGCCACGGCAGCAGCACTGCCAACACCAAGTGCTGCTGCTGCTGCTGGGCACAGCTGCTGTGCCAGCACTGATCTGCCCCCAGCTCTGCACACAGACATTGCTGCTGCAGCTCCAGAGATGGCAAGAATAGAGGGATCTCTGCAGAAAACTTTGCTGGGAGATCCTTTAGTTCCCTTAAAGTCACTGAGAACACTGCTCCTCATTGACACAGTCTGTGGCCACAGGGA
Source organism: Passer domesticus (assembly GCF_036417665.1). Classification (NCBI taxonomy): domain Eukaryota; kingdom Metazoa; phylum Chordata; class Aves; order Passeriformes; family Passeridae; genus Passer; species Passer domesticus. The sequence continues at coordinate 3,390,768 of NC_087481.1, read as the reverse complement.
AGGTGGAGAGAAACAAAGTCAGAAATGGCAGAAACAATCATCTAGCTTTAGGGAGAATATTAAAAAAAAAAAAAAAAAAGACAGGGAAATCAAAGAACCAAACCAACAGAACTATCAAAAATTAATTTTGTTACAAGTGATTTGCAGAAATTGGCAATCAGTTTAATGCTTCCTAAGATGTCCAGTCATCAGTCTCCACACTGCAGCCTTGAGCTCCTGGTTCCTCAGGCTGTAGATGAGGGGATTCAGGGCTGGAGGCACCAGCGAATACAGAACTGACACCAACAGATCCAGGGATGGGGCGGAAATGGAGGAGGGTTTCAGGCAGGCAAATACTGCAGTGCTGAGAAATGCATTTCTCCTGCATTTTTCCTTTACAGATTATTTCAGTCATCTCCTGAGAGGTGCAGATTGTTCTGGGGCTTTTCATGAACTGATTGTACTCTTGATTTAGATGGAGATTTTAGAATTGATTTCAGATGTAGAAGAATCTGAAGTGAGCACAGAAACAAACTCCCTCTGTCAGCCCATTTTCATCTTCTAGATCACTTTCAAGATGTCCTTGGGGGTGTTGGAATGATGATCACACAGCTCTCCACTTCTGGCTGCAGGCTCTGCAGATTGTTTCTTTGCATTCAGTCAGGCTTGCATTCCCCAGGAGTTCTTGGTAGCCTGTCATGTTTTCTTAGGGTAGAACAGTAACAATGAAAACCTTACCAATGGCACAACTGCCCAGCCCACAAGGAAAAGAAAAGAACAAGCTGCCAAATTCTTCAAATATTTGTCCTGCTTTGCTGCAAGAGTTGTGCTGCACACACAGTGTGGAAAGCTGCAGTTGGTGGCAACCTTGTGACAGAAGCTGCACCTCGTTCACCAGGAAAGGTTCTTGGAAAAAGCAAACAGGACTGAGGAGAAGATTCTGGAAAAACTGAAAGAGCTTTTAAGAAATTAAATGAAAATTGAAACAATTCAAGACCTTTTTCTCAATTTATTTTTATGCTCCCCTTTTCCATCTTGCACTTTCCATCTTTCCATCCCATTAATTCCAAACAGATCTCACCGCTAAGATCCATGAGTTGGCAAGTTTTAAACATTTTAAGATACCATGACCTACACACAGTTTGGCTTCCCCTGTTTTTCTTGGAAAGCAATGCTGGAGAGGTAAGTGCAGTGCTTGGGTCAGGTACAAATTCTGCATTCAGGGAACACGCTCTGAGAGTGTTCGACCCTCAGCAGGGACAATGCACAGCAGGGACCGAGGGGATTCCTGAGGCACTGTGCAGGAGTCCAGACTCTGGCTCTTGGCTGAACTCGGCAAAGTTCCCGTGTTTGGACAGGCTCAGGGGCTGCCCTCAGGGAACGTGGGGCTCGAGGCGGGGGCGAGCGGGCAACGGACAAACGGACACGGGGACAAACGGCCCCGGAGCTTCAGTTGCAGCAGCGGCAGCAGCAGCAGCGGCAGCAGCAGCGGCAGCAGCAGCGGCAGCAGCAGCAGCGACAGCGAGAGAAGAAACTTTAGATTCTCTTCTCCTCTCAGTCTCCCGCTGTCCCTTACCTCTCCCGCTCTCCCTTTCCCGGTCTCCCCTCCTCTCCCCGCCTCCCTCTCCCCGTGCCCGGCCGGGCCATGCCCCCGGCCCGCCCCCGGCCCCGGGCGGGGCTGCCCCGTGCCCGCCCCCGGCCGTCCCACCGAGGTCTGGTCCCAGCCCGGCTCTGGCCGTGCTGGCGGTGGCGCTGCTGGGCGGGGTTCAGTGCCTGGGGCGGCATCGCCGGCTTTTGGCTCCGCCTGGCCCGAGCCCGGCCCCGGCCCCGGCCCCGACGCAGGGTCCAGTCCCGACCCCGAGCCCGAGCCCGAGCCCGACCCCGGCCCCGGCCCCGGCCCCGGCCCGGGCCCCCGCCCCGGCCCCGGCCCCGGACCCGGCCCCGGCCCCGGCTCCTCCCGGGGCCCGCGGAGGACACACGCGACCCCGCCGCTCCCGCCGCCTCCGCTGCGGCTTGCCCGGCCCGAGCTCCGCCGCTCGGCACCGCCGCCCCCGGCCCCGCGGCTCCCGGGTCGCGTTCCAAAGAGCGAACGCCGGGGGATGGCGGGGCCGGGGCGGGTGAGGGGCGCTCGGGGGCCGTTGCTGGCCCCGGGCCGAGCGCTGAAAGCCGCGTCCCGCCCGCAGGGAAGGCGCAGGAGGCCCTGCAGGAGTGGTACCGCCTGGGCTCGCTGCTGGGGCGTGGAGGATTCGGCAGCGTCTTCGCAGCAACGCGGCTCTCGGACAGTGCCCCGGTGAGCGGCGGGGCCGGCGGCGGGCGGAGGAGGAGGGGGTGGAGGAGGAGGAGGAGGAGGATGGGGCTGGGCAGGGCGGGCGTTGAGCTCAGCCCGCTGCTCCCCTTGTCTTGCAGGTGGCCATCAAAAAGGTTCCACAGAAGCGCATCTGGCACTGGAGCGAGCTGGTGAGTGAGCCGGGACAGCGGGAGAAGCCGGGCCGTGCCGGGCGGGGATGAGCCGAGCCCCGGCAGGGTGGGAGCCGCCAGGACGTCCCGAGGGGGAGCGGGCGTGGGGCCATCGCAGGGCGCAGAGCATCCCGGGCTGGCTGAGGGGTTGCCCAGCCCTGGCCCAGCATCAGCCCCACTGACGGCATCATGCTCCTCCCGCAGCCCGACGGCACCTGCGCTCCCCTGGAGGTTGTGCTGCAGGACAAGGTGTCCACTGGCTTCCCCGGTGTCATCCAGCTGCTGGAGTGGCTTGAGCTCCCCAGCGACATTGTGATGGTGCTGGAGCGGCCAGAGCAGTCTCAGGACCTCCTGCATTTCATTCGGGCACGGGGGTTCCTGTCCGAGGGGGTGGCGCGGCAGCTGTTCCAGCAGGTGCTGGAGGCCGTGCGGCACTGCACCAGCTGCAGGGTCCTGCACCGCGACATCAAACCAGAGAACATCCTGGTTGACCTGGCCACCGGGCAGGCCAAATTGATTGACTTTGGCTGTGGCACCTACCTGCAAGACACAGCCTACACTCACTTTGCAGGTGAGCCTACACAGGGCTGTGCTCCCGCTCCTGGCATCTCATGGCCCAAGATCTCACAGCCCAAGCTGGGTGTGGCAGCAGGGATTCTCCCTTTTGCTGCCACTCAGGGGACTGAATCTGCAGCTGAGTTGCTTTAGAGCAAGGGTGGGTGGGGAGCCATCTTCCAGCCCTGCTGGCAGCCTTTGCCCACCACTGTGCCCAGGACTGGGGCTGGGCTGGGGCAGCCAGCCTGACAAAAACAGCCGTGGGTGGGGGTAGCAGAGAGGGAGGTCGGAACCTGTGTCCCAGCCGGTTTGTGTGCAGGCAAGAGGAAGGGCTTGGACTGCTCCACTTGCCCTGTTTGTCTTGCCTTTATAATATGTTTGGGGCAGTGCAGGCAGGGAGAATGAGGGCATGGTTTTTCCCCAGCACGCAGTGGGTATTTCCTTTGCGTGTCATGGTCAGGCCTAGCCAGGGCTTCCACTGTCCCCTTCCCACACCAGTGGCTTCTTTTGCAATCCCAAGTTTGTACACCAGTCCCAGATGCTGGTGAGAGGACAGTGTGCCCTGTGTGCCACTGATGCAGCCCCCGCCCGCCCAGGGATGCTGGGGCCAGGCTCTGGGAGCAGCAGCATCCCCCTGCTGAACTCCATCTGTATTCCACAGGAACACCATCATACAGCCCCCCGGAATGGACCCGCTTTGGCTGGTACCATGGCGAGCCAGCTACCATCTGGTCCCTGGGCATCCTGCTGCACGAGATGGTCTGTGGGAAGATGCCTTTCAGGAGGGGCTGGAACTTCAGCTGGGGCCAGCTCTCCCTGCCACAACGGCTCTCTCCAGGTGAATCCTCTTCTCTGGGCACAGGGGGAATACCAGTGCTGGGAGACAGCAGCGGGCTCGGGAGCATCCCGCTCTGGCAGCTGCTGAGGAGGTGGCACATGTCCTGCTCTCCCCCAAAACCAAGAATTGATGGGAAAGTTCAGGCCCAGCTCTGAGCGCATCCAGCATGGCCTGGGCATGGGAATAGTGGGGCAAAGCAGACAGGAACCTTCTCCAGCTGACGGGCAGTTTCTGGTTTCTCTCCCCAGAGTGCCAAAATCTGATTGGGTGGTGTTTATCCATGCACCCCTTGGCCAGACCCTCATTAGAAGAGGTGTTCTGTCATCCTTGGATGCAGGATATTGATCTGCCCTAGAAGAAGGGAGAGAGCCACAGGCACACTGTGCTGCAGGGCCCTGGTAAGTTACAGCTGCACACATGCCTTGGCAATGAGAAGCAAAGAAAGCCAGCCCGTGTCACTGCACCAGGGTCATGGGATGGGAACATGCAGCCCTTGTGCTGGAGCTGAGCTGCTCTGCCCAGCCCTGGTGGCTGCCATCCAAGCAGGTTTTGCTTGTCCTGGTTCCCTGACAGCTGGGGCCCTGGGCAGAGCCCTGACAGCCTGGTCTCACCCCAGGGAAGGAGAAGGAGCCCCCAGAGAAGCTGTACCGGGTGGTGCTGCTGCTGCAGGAGACAGCGAGGATGACATCAAGGATGACATGAAGGATGACAACCTCTTCCTCAACCTGGCCACCAGCAGTTGAAGGTGATGCACTTTGATTGTGGCACCTTCTTCAAAGCCAAACTCCACAGGGAATTTGCAGATGAGTCCACACCTGGGGAAATGCTCCCAGATTTGGGCATTGCCCAGCCTGGCTGGGAAGCAAAGGTTCCCCCCTTTGCGGGGGCAGATGCAGCTGATCCTTCAGTCGGCTGCCCAGCTGCTTTTGGCAGGGCTGGGGGCATGGGCTGGGGTGGGTACAAAATGGGAGTGGGCTCCTGGTCCTGCCAACAGCCCCCAGCACCCACCGTGCCCCAGGCTGGGGCTGGGGCTGGGGCAGCCAGCCCAACACAAACAAACCCCCATGGTGGGAGCAGAGGTGGGACTCCCAAATCTGTGCACAGGTGCTTTGCTGTGCAGGCAAGGAAGGGCTTGGGCTGCTCCACTGCCCTTGTTTGCTTTGGGATCACCGTTACTGTGGGGGGCAGTGCAGGGGGAAGGGAGAAAACCTGGGCTTTGCTCACACATGGCTGGGTTTTTCCCTGGCATGTAGAGGTTGGGCCTTCCTCAAGGCCCTGACAGAGCTAAGAGTTTTGACCTTTCTTCTTCTTTTCCCTTTTTGTCTCTAACATCTTTTCAACAATTTGTTTGTTTTTTCTAGAGGAAGCATTCTAAGTGGTCCAGTCTGGATCAGGAAGTGCTTGGGACCAGCTGCAGCGTGGATGGGCCGTGCCCTTGGAGCAGGCTGAGGACATCGTCTGGGACCAGCTTTTCTTCCAGCCATGGATGGCATGAGGTGGGTCCCCGTGTGCTTGGCGGGGTGGGGTCAGAGCTTTTGGGAGATGGCAGCGAGCACAGGAGCATCCTGCTCTGGGCAGCTGCTGAGCAGGTGGATGTGCCATGGCTGGTTGCAGGCTGGGCACGTGTCCTGCCCTCCTGCCCTGCTCCCAAAGGCAGCACTGATGGGCAGCTCTGGGCACTGCTCTGGGCACAGCCAGCATGGCCTGGGCACCACGGGCAGCTGGGACAAGGGGACAGGAGCCATCAGCTGACGGGCAGTTTCTGCTTTCTCTCCTTGCAGCCGGGCTCTGCGGATGCTGAGGCTGCTCTGGGCTCTGCCAGGGCTCTGCTGGAGCTCAGCACCGGGCCGGAATCAGCCAAAGAAGAAATGGTGTCACCTGCAGCACAGACTTGCTTGAGCATTTTGGCAACACAGCTCAAGTTTGCAGAGTGACACCTCCCAAAAATTAAACTTGTTCAATACCTTCTGAAATGAAATCAATCTGGGATGACTCCAAATGACATTTTTCACCATGCTCAAGATGTAGCTCAGCCCTTCTCTGAACAGTTCACTCCCCCATCTGCCTTTTAGTTCTCAACTGCTCCCTTTTTTCCCCCAGTGAATTCCCAGCCCGTTGCTGTCTCCATCACTTGCTGGCCTTCCTTGATGCCCCTGACCACAAGGAGGGCTGAGCCCCAGGTTTAGGGACTCATGCTGTCACTGGCTGAGGAGCAGCAATGTTTCAGAGGTCCAGTGGCATTTTAGTGTCATTCAGAGCCACTCTCCAGCCCTCAGCTCTCCTCACTGCTGAGTTCCCACTCCCTTCATCCTTGCAGCAGGATGAGCTCTGTGAATCCCCTTGAGCCTCCCCACTCTTCCCAGCTGATGTACCCGCCTCAGTGAGGCTGAAGCTGAAGCTTCTCTGTCTCCTCTGGCACTCCAGTCCAGTCCCCTGTGTGGGGAGCCCCAGCCCCAGAGCACAGCACACAGCAGTGCAGTCCGGGCTGGAGCAGCTGCCCTGCAGCCCTGGCTTGGCTGTTTGTGGCAGCTGAATGCTCCCTGTTTCCAGCTGTCCCTGCAGGATGGCCCCAGGGCAGAGCCCAGCCAGGCTCCCACTGCAGCCCCTGGAGCTTGGGGCAGACAGTGCTCCCAGAGCTGAGGTTCATGGGGAGCAGCCGGAGCTGTGCCTTGCACTCTGTTGCTGTGTGTCACAGCGCAGGCTGGCTTGTACTCTGTGACGGTACCAGCCCCTGGTGTGACTGACAGGGCCTCGCCCAGTCACATCTCTCCCAAGGCTGCAGCATTTCACTGCCCAGAATCTGAAGGGGCGTAGAGATCAGACCCATGACATTTTCCAGACTGGGTTTTTCAAAGGCTTTTTATAATGAAGGGCTTGAGAATAAGCGCTCTCTGTTTGCAGAGATGAAAATCAGGGTGAGTGGTCTCTTTGTCTCCAACCCACTGCCACCCCCGGGCCAACGTTAGAGCCACCCAGTCCCTCACCCACCCGCCTTGTGCCTTCCCACTGCCTTGTCCTGTCAGGGCTTCTGCTGCCCCTCATCCCTTCATGGCCTCGTCCCCTCAGGGTCTCCCCCAGCCCGGCCAAGCTGCCCGGCAGCAGCGCCGCAGCCCTCCAGGAGCTCCAGAGGAGCCCCATCAAGAGGCACCTGGGAGCCCTCAGCAATGCAGCCAGCAGCACACAGGCAGGAGGACACAGATGGCGGTTCCTGCCTGGGACAGGGCTTGTGGCAGTCTCCAGGTACCGGTCTCACAGGGATCCCTGCAGCTCCAGCCTCTGCCCACCTGCTCTGTTGGCAGCACAAAGGCTTCAGCAGACCCACCAAAGGCCAAGGGGCTTCTGGCCATTTTATCTGCAACACTGCACGTCTGGGCAGCTGAGCCCAGACACCCTTTTCCCCCTCTTCCCCTATGCCCTGCAGACCCTGGGCAGCAAAAGAAAGCTCCTGGGAGTCTGTTTATTACAACACATCCTATATTCATATACTAAAGAAAAAAACAAGAAGAAGAAAAGAATAATCTCAAAGAAATGGAAAATTCCTGCTGGCTCAAGTGAGCCCAGCAGACAGAGCCTCTGGGATCAGCTCTCTGCAGAGCTCCAGCAGCACAGCCAGCCGAGCCCTGACAGACGAGGCCGTGTCCTCCATGCCCTGCGGAATTGATTTTGCAGCCTCCAGAAGATGGAATATCGCCCACTCTGTAGTGCCCGGAGGACATACAATGTTTGAAGTGCTGCATCTGACACGGCACTACTGATGTCCTCTGTCAGGTGTTCAAGGGCTGAAAGAGAGAGGAACAGAGCAATGGTCAGATCCTGGATCTGCAGGGACCTGAGGAGAGCCCCCTGCTAGGGCCCTCCCAGCCCGCTCTAGCCATTGCCGGGAGGGAGCAGGGAGAAACGGGATCAGACCGAAACTGCTGGCCACGAATGCCCCAATGGCCCTGAAATGTCTGTGTGCTCTGCCCATGCTGCCCCTCGTCTGCACAAGGAGCAGAGCCCTCGGCAGCCGGGGCAGGGCTCACAGCTGCCCCCGCCAGCCCCCACTGCCAGCCCGCTGCCCTCACTCACCGTTGCAGATGAGCTGGAGCTCTTCCCTCTTCCCCCTCAGGTGCCGCCCGGCCATGCCTGTGAACATAGAGCCTGTCACGGCGCCAGCGGCACAGCTCCCTGCCAGCGGCGCTGTTGGCGCTGCGGCCACACGCCCTGCTGGCCCGGCAGGGCTCAGCCTGGGCCACGCCGCACGCTGCCGCCCGAGGGCACGGCTGCCAGAGGGCAGCAGCAGGGCTGAGCCCAGGCGGGGCTCCACAGCGCCGGGCCTGGACGGCACTGCTGGGGCAGCGGGCAGGGCTGGGCCCGAGCTGCGGCGGGCCGGGGAGGGAGCAGATAAAATGGCCATGGGCTCGTGGCTCACCCATGAACCTGATGGCCCCCTCTCGCAGGGACTCCTGTGGGTTCCGCAGGTACGGCAGGGCCCGGCGCAGGTGCTCGGCCGCTTGGCTCGTGTCCTCTGCCAGCTGCAGAGATCGGCAGCAGGGAAGGCTTGGCGCGGGCTCAGCCCCTCAGCCAGGCGCTCCCTGCGCCCAGCCCCGGCCTCCCCTGCCCGCACAGCCCTGAGGCGTGGCCAGCAGCCGCTGGCGCCGGGCTCTGGAGGGGGTAGAGGGCCGGCTGCTGCCCGGGGAGCCGCACTGCCATCCCATCCCGCAGCCCCGCCGGGCCAGGGCTCCATCGGCCCCCGGCTCGGGCCCACAGGAGCCTGGAGAAGAGCCCGCGCGGCCTCTGGGTGCAGCAGCGGGCAGGGGCACAGCTGGCAGCGCCGCACACTGAGCACCGCGCTCAGGGGCCTTCTCCAGGCTGAGGCTGGGGCTTCCAGCCCGTCCTTACCAGGCACTCAGTGAACTTCCACAGCTTCTTGTCCTTCACCAGTTTTTCAAGATCGCTTCTCTTCAGGAACTCCACCACACAAAGCAGCGTTTCCAGAGAGGCCTGGAGAGCAGCAGAGACGCGGAGATGGCCCCACAGCCCAGGGCGCAGGACCCGCGTCCCTGTGCCAAGGCCTGGAGGAGGCTGCAGCCTGTCAGGCGCCAGGGCAGGAGGCAGCCGAGCCCCCTGCCAGGGGGACAGCAGCAGCCCACGAGTCCTCACCTCTGCCACACGCTGATTCTCATTGTGGCAGTGGAAGAAAAGTGGCAGCAGGCTCTGGCGCAGGTGTGTCTTCAGGGCCTTTTTTTCCTTTTCCTGTGGAAGAGTCACCAATGTTCGGAAGAGCAGTATGGAGAGCAGCTGCACCTGGCTATTCTCCTGTATGAAAGGAAGAAAAAAAGACCTCGGCATCAGCTGCACAGGGCTCAGCTTGGCGCAGCCTGCAAATCCACAAGGCACAAAGTGTCCAGGCAGCACCCAGTGGCTGTGGCTGGGGGCAGCAAGCCTTACATGGTCAAAGAGTGGCAGGAGCGCCTCAACCAGCTGCAGTGCCATGGGGCTGGGTATCAGCATGTCATTGTCCAAGATGATAAAGCTGAGTAGCATGACTGTCATGCTGACTATCTCTCCATCTGTGTCCCACAGGAGCTCCACAAGACTTTCAGTCAGGCTCCACATTTTTGTGCTCTATGCGGAACACAAGTTTGTGAAACACCATCCATCCTGCTGCCACAGGGCTCAGAGGCTAAAGGTCTGTCCCGAAGCACTCAGGCAGCTGAACCGGGAGACAAGAGAGCTGGGAGCATCTGCCCCAGTTCCCAGAGCCCAGCCAAGCCCAAGAGACTGTATTTTCTAGCTCAGCCTCAGTCGCTGCCCCTTTCTCACCATTGAGGGATCGTCAATGATCTCAAAAAGGACCCTGAGTGCCAGGCGACGCCTCTCCCTGCACTTGCTCCGCAGCTGCCTTGACAAGATTTGCTGGAGTCTGTTAGCACCATGTTCACTCAAGTCCAGCAACTCGAGGACCTGAAAGGCACAGGGCAGTGTCAGGGGACCCGGCCGGCAGAAGCCCAGAACCGCACAGGGCTGGGCCCAGGCAGCAGCACAGGGCGCGGGCAGCTGTGTCTACGAGAGGGCAGAGTGCTGGGAGGCAGCTCAGCGAGGCAGCGCTGGCCATCAGGCTCACCTCCGCAAGGAACGCCAGGGCAGGCAGCTCCCAGCGTGGCTCCTGGGTGCTGAGCAGCCGGAGCAGGTAGCGAATGATCTGGGAACGCAAGGGGATGGAGACACAGGACATCTCCCTGGCAGGAGAAAAAGTAACCAAGACTGTGGGCTGGGGGATAGACCTCTGCCAGGACTGACTCACAGAGGTCTGGTCTTTCCCCAGCATCCTGCACGGGGCCCTGGGCTATTTGGGAGGCGGCTCCTTATGGGCACCCTCCTCTCCCAGCCTTTTTCACTCTGCTTGGCTGTCCCTCAGTGACAAGGCCCTCTGGTTCATGACCACAGGGACTGTGTGGGGCTCCCTGGGCACAAAGCACGAATGTCAGAGGCAGCGGGGAGAAGGGGGTCTCACCTGGCCAGCAGACCCACGGCATAGTGGTGGGTGTCAGCACACAGCAGCGTGTCCCAGCCACACTTGCGTTCCATTGCCACCACCACATCCTCGTGCTGCATTCGGCAGAGCAGGGACATCAGGGTCCGCACTGCAAACCTGCGTGCAGAGCAAAGCCCAGGTCACGCTGGAGCACTGGCTCCTGCCCAGGGATGTGGCAGGGACAGGAGGAGTGGGATGGAGAACCTGTTGGGGCTGATGGCAAGGCCGTATTGCTGCTGGCATCCCTTCCAGAAGGTATCGACCTTCTCTGGCATATCCAGAGTGCTGAAGAGCACTTGGAAGAGCAGATGCACAAAGAGGCGGGGGAAATACACCATCACAATACGTGGGATACAGGGCACCTGGAGGATCTTCCACATCACCACAGTTGCCTGCAAAGCCCCCCGAGACAGCGCTCAGTGCCGAGGTGTCTGTGTGGCAGGGCCTGAGCAGGGGAGGGAGAGGCCCAGAGAGAGGCAGGGGGAGCACCGGGCCTGGTGCCCCTGAAGCTGCCCCAAGGCCAGGTTTCAGCCCAGCGCCTGAGGCAGGGAGATGCAGTGGGGGAAGGAGGATGGAGAGCTGCTGGAGAGGCGGCTTTGGGGCCAGCAAAGGCCAGTTGCAGAAACTCACAGCCAGGACAAAGACACCCGTTTTGTCCCCATCTGAGGTGCACGTGCTGTGCTCGGGCCATCTCCTCAGCACATCCAGGAGTATCAGCAGCGCAGGCTCCGCAGTCCTGGACGAGCGCATGATGCTGTTCCACATGGTCAAAGCAGCTCTGTGGGGTTAGAGCTCTGTCTCAGGGTGGTCTCAGACACAGCACCATGGCTTGGGCAGCAGTGGGGACCTGAGCTGGCTGCCAGCTCTGCCTCTGCCCACTGTCCCTCGCCAGCAGCCCAGCCCTGTGGGGACAGGCCCCTGAGGGGCAGCGAGGGGGCATGGCAGCAGGCTCGGGGACTGACATGCCAGGGCTGGCAAAGGGAGCAGCCAGAGGGCCCTGGAAGTCTCTGTTGGTCAGACACCTGGGAGAGGCTGTACAGGCTGATGGGCTGGGGAGCCCTGAGCCCTCTGGGCAGGTGGGCCCATACCTGTCACAGGATGGGGCCACACGCAGGAGCGTCATGACTACATCAGCTGGCTGTGCTTTGGTGAGATACAGCAGGGTCCTGTTCAGCCTGTGCTCTACAAACTGATTGGCCATGAGCCACTGGTGGATGTACCTCACCATGGCGGGCACCTGGAGAAGGCACAGGGAGACTTGGAAAGCTGCCAGAGGGAGGAATGTTGCCAGCTTCCCCAGGGAAGTGCTTCCCTTCCCACCACACTGCCATGGCCTCAAAGGCGTCCAGCACCCAGCGGGTGTGGCTTGGGAGGCCAAGCACTTCCTGGGAGGATCAAAACCTGGCCACAGGCTGCTTACTTGCTTTGGATTGCAAAACCCCTCCTGTACGAGCATGCTCAGCAGGGCAGCACTGGTCTTGGTTTTGAAGATGTGCGAATATGCTCGGAGCCCAGTACCCATGGTGCTGGTCTCTTCCTGCCGAATTCGCTTGATGAATTTGCAAACCAGCTGTAAGAGAAGGGCAGAAGCTAGGGATGTTCCACAGAATGCTCCAAGCGTGGTGACAGCAGGCCCAGCCCAGGTGGGGATGGCTGCAGGTACCTGCGCTGTTCTGCGGAAGCGGCCACGGGCAGGGTCCTGCTCTTGTGTCTGCCCCACGGCTGCATCTGGCAAAGAGCGAGTGCAGCCAGAGCTGAGGGGCTGCGGGAGAGGCCAGAGAACACAGCCCAGCCCTGTGCTCCCCAGGCAGGGACAGCCCCGGGATGCCCCAGGGGATGGAGCATGGCTGCTGTGGGGTGTCTGCCCGGCCCCTCTTCCGTCCTGTCCATGGGCATGTCCCCAGGGGATGGCATGGGATGGGATGGGATGGGATGGGATGGGATGGGATGGGATGGGATGGGATGGGATGGGATGGGATGGGATGGGATGCCAAGCTGGCTGCAGGCACCAGTCCTCTGGCCCAGCTCTGCCACTCACCCTCCTGTGGCAGCTCGTGTGGCACCACCTCTTCAGTCTCCTGTGCTGGGGCAGCTCCAGGGCCTTCTTCCTCCTCCTCCACCCACGCCAGCTTGGGCACTTTCGGGGGTCTCTGCTCCATTTCAGTGACTGGATTTGTGGCTGCTTGCAGGAGAGATGCCTCAGAAAACCTCAGAGTCAACAAGTCCTGCAGTCGTGCCTGGAAGGCACCTTCAAGAGAGAAGCCTCAGGAAGGCTGCAGGACAGCAAGTCCTGCACTCTGGTCTCTAGGGCTCCTGCCACAAGGACAGGAGACTCCTGTCAAGGATTGTGGTCTGGCCTCGAGGGCACCAGCGGCAGGGATGGGAGATGCCTCCAGGACACCAAGTCCCACGGTCTGCCCTCGAGGGCACCTGCAGAAGAGAAGCCTCGGGAAGGCCAGGGCTCAGCAAGTCCTGTGGTTTGGCCTCGAGGTCAGCTGCAGAAATAACGTCTCGGAAAGGCTCCAGGTCAGACACGAACGAGTGTGCTGTGCAGGGGCTCCTCACAGCACCGCTCTGTCCCGTCCTGTCCCGTTGTGTGCTCCGAGCACTGTGGCGTGGTCTTGTCACCTCCAGCTCCTATGTCACCACGTGTCACAAAGAGCTCTTGGACACCCGTTCCATGCCATGGTGACCATGCTGCACCGTGTCACAAAGGGCCCCTGCGCACACCGCCCCCTGCCCTGGGGCCACCCCCAGCCCACCCAAAGTGGTCCAGGTTGGAAGGAATCCCTGGTCCCAAGTGTCTAATGCAGCCCGACAGAGTCTTTAGGAATGGCTCAAACCATCAGCAAACACTGCCCTGCTCTGCGGGCTCAGGGCAGCAGAAGGAGCCCCCAGGGCTGCCAACAGAGCTGTTCTGGGAAGGGCACGGGGCCTTCCACAGAAGCTGGCACGGCCTCCCTGGGACACGTCCCGGCTGGTGGCCATCCTAAACCCACGGGTGTGACCCAGACAAGGAATGTGTGGGCTAGGGCACAAATGCTGCTCTGAGCCCTGGGGCCAGGGGAGCACTGACATCAACAGGTGTGGCAGAGTCCCTGCCCAAGCATACTTGCTACCCCCTGAGCCCTGGCAGTGCTGCTGTCCCTCTCCTGCCCCAGAGACCTGTGCTCCTGGGGGGCTTCTGTGCCTGGGGCAGCCAAAGCCCATGTGCACTGGGGGCTGTGCTCCTTCCTGCAGGGGCTGTTGGCAGGAGCACCCGGAACAACTGCTGGCAACACTTGGTCTCAATCAGAAGCCCTACATCCTGAAATTATTTTCTCATTGAAGTAATTTCCTTCAGCACAAAAACACCTTAGTGGGGTAGGCACAGAAGAATCTGGCATTTAACAAGCCTCACTTCAGGAAAGCTTTACTTCCCGTTGCTCAACTCAAGTAGTTCCAAAAAGTTGCAAACTTCCCAAATTGATTGGGATGACCTGAGAAGGTGAAGAATTGGAATTTTGCTTCCCATCTCAAAGCAGCAACTCATTTGCATTAACCTCATCCACTGAGAGTCACTTTATAGAACATAACACTACACAGAGGCAAAAAAAGGGGCCATTCATTGGTTTGCAAACAGTTTTCTGTGAAAGGATGATATTATCCAAATTCTCTTAAGGAATAAAAGCTCTCAAGAAATGAAAGTCCACTGAGTGTTACAAAAGTAGCCCAAACAAATGAGTAGATGGCAAAAGGGCTAATCCTCCCCCTGGTACAGTTATCTCAGTGGCCAGTAAAGTACAGCTCTCCCATCTTGTTCCCTGCAGGAGAATCAGGACCATGAAGAGGAAAAGTCACAGATAGTCTTTCTGCCCTCCGTAACCAAAGCTGTGCCAAGCCACAGATGCTGCCTTCAAACTGACTCAAATTCCAGCCAAGACCTCTCACCTTCCAGACAACACCTTCTCCAACACCCCCCCAACACCAACTCCCCAAACTCCCACACAGAAGCTGTTAACACCCCGCCAGGACCCCCAGCTGTCCCCGTCCCTCCGCAGAGCTTTCCCACCCTCCAGCAGACGCCCTGGTTCCCTGCACGTGCTGTGGGATGGCCCTCAGGAGGATCTGCTCCAAGGCCTTCCCCGGTGGCAGCTCAGGCTGCCAGGCCTGTGGTTCCTGGATCACCCTTCCCACCGAGCCTTCCTGTGCACGGCTGTTCCTTTGGCACCTTTGCTCAGCTCGGACTTCTCCACTTAACCAGGACTGCTGGTCAAGGATCCAGAGCAGCCTGGCCAGCTCTTTCTCCAGCTCCCTCTTTACTCTCAGGGCAGGTAGAACATTCCACAGGAAAGCTACAGGTGCCACAAGGAGCAGGCAGCCTCAGGCACCTTTGGTAATGAAACAAGGCCTTTGTTTGACATAAGTAAGCACAAGGCATTCACATTAGTAAACAAGTAATTAGCACAGACAGACATAAGTACTTAGCACCAATTAGCATAAGAAAAACCTGGCTGGCCTAACTTGACATGAAAGTGACTTAACAAAAAGCTTTAGACATAGTCTACCAGAAGAACTAAGGGGAAATACAGAATCAGCCCAGTGCAGAGAAGGCATGAGGAAGACTTTGTGCTTTTTAGGGCATCGAGACTGCTTCTGGCCAGTATCTGGACATCAGCTTCAAGTATAGGAATCTGACACAGTGTATTTTGAACCCCCTGCCAATCAAATCATCTCAGCAGCATAAAGATGGATGGTATGTTTGATGCAATTCCTACATCAACCCACTGAAATTTATACGTGGCAGAGAAATATTTTAGTGGGGGGCAGACTTCTGCCCTCCTGCCAGGTCAGTAAAAGGGCCAATTTCTTTGAATGAGGGAGACCACTCAGGACTGCTGTATCCTGAGGGAACACCGTTGGCCTTGACATGTAGGTACCTGCACAAGCTTAAAATCAGCTGCCTCAGCTTCCAAGACCTCTCTTGGCCAGCATCCTGATGTGGATGCAGGACTGCTGCGAGGCACTGCTGGGACCCAGCGGGACAGGACCGGCTGTCTCGTGTCCAAGTAGCCCCCTCTGACACAGCCAGGGTCATCCCAAAACCAGACAAACGCTCATGAGTCAGCAGAGGGGAGCAAGGAGCACTGGGCTCCTCTCAGGGTATCTCAGCTGGGCTCGCTCCACAACACGGCCCCAGTTTAAAGCCTGCTGATGCCCAGCTGCCAGAAATGCCTACCTTGTTCTCTCCAACATGCACAGGGAGAGCCAATGAGCAGGACACGTGGGGAGGCAAACCTTCCAAGCCTTTTCTGAGGCTAGGGACACACCAAGACTTGCCATGCTGCCTGACCCACCCAGCCCAGCTCTGTGCTGGCCCTGGGCCACAGCAGCTTCCACCAAGCTAGAGGCAAATGCATCTTGCCAAGAGTTGAAACACAGCAGACAGGGAAGATGTGAAAAGTGTGTGCATAAAGGCCTTTTAATTCACAGCTCTCAAAGAGAGCTTTGGGGCTCGTGGCTGGACAGAGATGCTCCTGCTCACACCTCTGTCCAAAGTGGGGGAACACACTCTGCTGCAGGTGCTTGGGTTGGTCTCCGCAGGTCCAGGCAGATGCCAAACCCGCTCTTCACAGCCTTCTCCCTTGCCCTGCCCCTCTGCAAAGTGCAACAGTCCTCAAGGACTGAAAGGACCACAGAGAGCCAAAGGGGACACTTTTACCTACCTCACTGAGAGCTCCCTGGGAAGCACTTCCCTTGAGAAGCAAGCCCCTTTCCTCCAAAGGCATTTCCCCAAATGCGTAGCTTTCCTGGGGAACAGCAACACACTCTTAAGAAAAGCTGGCAAGGCTGAATGACTTCAGGTCCTTTCAGGACAGGCACTCCAGCTCTAGCTCGTATTCCCCAAGTGAGTTTTCAGGTGGAGGTTCAGGCATGCAGCCCCAGGCCCTCTACAAACACAGGCTGCTCGCTGCCTCTTCAGCTGCCTCAACTCCTGCCTGTGGTCACAGCAGCAAAACCAGGCTGTTCCAGCCAGACACCAGAGCCCTGTCCCCGCAGGATGCTCTTGCCAGCACCTTCCAGGACTCTCCACTGTGCACACAGTGCTTTTCATGCCTGCACCCAACAGGCTTTGGAACACAGAGCACAACCTAGCTGGCTCTGCCAGCAGCACACCCCAAACACAGGCGGAGGAAGAAGCAGCAGGGGTTGTTTGGCGGCCATGCCCCAGAGAAACTGGAAGGGTGCCCTCCCTCTGGTCTCACTTGCTTGGATTTCTGACTGGGTCTGAGGCTGGGGCTGCCATTTCCTGGTTGTGGGGACCAGAACCACATCCAGGATCCCAGCACTGTCTGACAGCGCTCCGGGCACTGGCACGGTCGCACTTCTGAGTCTCGGGCACTGTGCTGCTGCTTCATTTGCTCTTAGGCACACCCAAAGCTCTCTTAAGCCCGGATGGTCTCTGGTTCTGCCCTCTTCCTGATCCTGTGCAGGGATGGAGCACTGCTGTGCTTTCAGGAAGCTGTTCTTGAAACCGTCCAGCATTTCCAAGCTCCTTTGCCCTCTGTGGATGCTTGCCATGGAATCCCTCACAGCTGGGTTCAGAGCATCTTCAGGCTGGCTCTTCCAAAGTCCAGGGGCTCCAGGGTGTTCAGCAAGATCTGTAACTACAGTGTTGTGGAACTGGACCTTCAGCACAGGGATCTTTCCAGCCTGATCTGCCCTCGTTCCTCTGTGTCTGTGCACAAAACACGGCGTGGAAGAGAACGGCAGGAGGGGCCTGTGTGTCCCAGGGCTCTGGATTTGCATCGCATCAGTTCCACAGAGATGCAGGCAAAGCGAGGAAGCCAAACTGTTTATTAATGGAAGGTGAAGCAAAGGGGTGAGCTGGGAGGGAAGAAAGGGGATGGGCAGGGTCTGAGAGCTGGAGGGAGAAGGCAGGAGCTATGGGAGCTTCCCACAGGCTCAGCTGTGCCAGTCGTCAGCTGTGCCTGGAGCTCCAGCTGGTCTCCTCTGGTCTCCAGGTGGTCTCACCTTCCAAGGGATCTGGAGGTCTTAAAGAGACACAGGCTCTTCTGGGCCAGCAAATGAAAGTAGTTCTGCAGCTCTTCCCTCGAACATCACCTGGACAAATATGCTTATGTGGGAGGGTCTGTTGTTTTCACTCAGGGCTTGAGGGGCTGGAAGAGAGAGGAACAGAGCCACTGTCAGAACCTGGATCTTCAGGAATCCAAGGAGACCTTCCTGCCAGGGCCATCCCACCCAGCTCTTGCCATGCCCACAAGACAAGAGCAGCCAAGGGGATCAGCTGCAAGGTTCTGGCCATGAATCCCCTCACCCATGTCCCTAAAATCTCTGTGTGCTCTGCCCACACCACCCCTTGTCCACAAAAGGAGCAAAGCCCACCGCAGCCAGGGCAGGGATTGCAGCTCCCTGCCCAGGCATTGCAGCTCACCCGGCCAGCCCCGCTGACAGCCCGCTGCCCTCACTCACCCTTACAGAGGGCCTGGAGCTCTTCCTTCTGCCCCATCAGGAACACCCCGACATCCCTGGGAACACAGGCTAACCATAGCTAAGGCTGCTGTGGCTGTTATCCAGTTTGCTTTATGGTTAATAAGGTGAGGATTTAATGGATCTTTAACTTCCACTGCAAGGCAGACACATGGATTCAGAGCTATCACATGCTAACTATGTGTTTTTGGGGTTACTTTACAAATGGTACATACTGTGACAAAATGATACCAGGGCAAATTTTCTCCCAACCTCTCACAGGTTAAGAAGGAAGTGAGTTTTTTGGGAGGTTTTGGTCAAACCAATCAGTGCTTGGATTGGAATATTGGCACTTGGTTTGGCCACTGAAGGTGTGGACCGCCTTTGAGAACACAGGGGGTTAAAAGCAAGAACTCCCAGGAGAGCTCTCTCTTGGTCCAGGTCAGTGGAGGAGCTCGGAGCTCCCCTGCCCGGCTGGGGCTGGCTGGGGGCGGGAAGCCATGCGGCCGGGTGAGGTAGGCCGGAGCCTCGGGCAGAGGAGGGGGGCGAAGGCCTTGCAAGATGGAAGGGTGGAGGAGCCTGAGAAGCATCGGGCCCCCCTCCTACCCCCCTGGAGAGAGATAGAGAGAGAGAGCCAGTGCCTGTGCTGCCTTGAAATTCTGTATCATGGACTGGCAGCACAGCCGGCCAGAAGCAGGGAATGGGGCGAGAGAAGGTTCCAGGCCACTGTGGGAGTCCTGGGCAGACAGAGGCAAAGATTTTAACCCCTTCCTTGAATAGTGGAAACCTTACAAATACTGATTCTCCTGAATCTGAATGAGGTGAGAGAGAGATGAAGCCAGAGGAAATGGGCAAGTGTGATGAAAGCTGGTGCAAGTGAGAGATGTTAGAAGAGGTGAGAAGAGTCCTAGGTGGGAGGAGATGATGGAGTGGCTTTGAGCTGGACTCTTTCTTGTTTGGTCATGGACAGACCTATGTTTTTCCTGTGACACAGAGACTGCATTTAGGGGGAGGCAATGCCTTGGAGCCAAGAGTGAAGCAGTGGAGTGAACAGAGATGGCTGAGGAGGGTGTGGGATGCCCAGTGTCTTCTGTGGAGGGGAAGGTCTCTGTTCACGAGGCCCCTCGGCCCCAGGGGGTAAATCTGGGGGGGACTGGTGTCCCGAAGTTGAGAGACTGCTGCTTTTGGAACTGGGTGGAGCATCCTTAAATGGGGAACCCTAAAAGCAGTCCTGGTCCATGTGCAGTGGTGAGAGCAGTGGACATGGAGGGAAGAAGTCAAAAGGGCAAATGTTCTCCAGGCAGTGCCACAAGTGACATGGAATCACAAGAGGTTTCGGTTGTGTTTCTGGGGGAAGCCTATGGTGCAAGGCGGGACTCCTGTCTCCCTGATGGACTTCAGAATTGATTATTTGAGGGGTGATGATGAACTGAAAATTGCTTATATGAGATGATGGTGTGGAAATTTATGGTGTTATTTCATGCTGTGGAGGAAAAGGAGGGAGAGGAGGAGAAATGTATTTGGAGGGTTTTCATTCTTAGTTTTGTGTCTGTTCCTTTTTAGATGTTGTGATTAATAAAGTTTGTTTCCTTTATTCCTAAGTTGGAGCCTGCTTTGCTCTGTTCCTGATCACATCTCACAGAAGCCACTAGGGAAAGTATATTTTCATGGGGGGCACTGGCATTGAGCCAGCCTCAAACCATGACACGAGTACAGCCAGATTGTGAGCCCTCTCTACCTGGTCACCTGCAAAAAGAACAATTTCCAATGGGGCCCTGAACAGCAACAAGCCTCTGCCCAGATCAAGCAGGAGACCACTCATGCAGTAGCCCTTGGCCCCGTCACGATAGAACCGGAGGTAAAGAATGTGCTCTACTCTGTAGCCAGGAGCAATGGCTTGTCCTGGAGCCTTTGGCAGAAGGTGCCTGGGGAGACTCGAGGCAGACCACTGGGATTCTGGAGCCAAAGTCACGGAGGGTCCAAAGCCAACTACATTCCCACAGAGAAGGAAATCTTGGCCACCTATGAAGGAGTTCAAGCGGCCTTGGAGGTGATTGGCACAGAAACACAACTCCTCTTGGCACCCTGACTACTGGTGCTGGGGTGGATGTTTAAAGGAAAAGTTCCCTCTACCCACCATACCACCAATGCCACATGGAGCAAATGGATTGTCCTCATCATACAGCGCGCCCCTATTAGAAACCTGAATCACCCAGGGATTTTGGAGGTAATTACAAACTGGCTGGAAGGTGAGAACTTTGGTCTCACTGACGAAGAGGAGCAGGAACAAGTGACATGGGCTAAAGAAGCTCCACCATACAACCAACTACCAGCAGAGTAAACAGGCTATGCTCTTTTCACTGATGGTTCTTGTCACATCATAGGGATGAACTGGAAGTGGAAAGCAGTCGTGTGGAGCTCCGCATGACAGGATGCACAAGCTACTGAAAGAGAAGGTGGATCAAGTCAATTTACTGAACTCAAGGCCATTCAGCTGGCCCTGGACATTGCTGAAAGAGAGGTTGCCAAAGCTCTACCTTTACACTGATTCGTGGATGGTAGCCAATGCTCTGTGGGGTTGGCTAGAAAGGTGGAAAAGGCCAACTGGCAGCATAGAGGAATCCAGTCTGGGCTGCTGATGAGTGGAAAGACATTGCCACTTAGGTAGAGAAGCTACCTGTGAAAGACTGTCATGTAGATGCCCATGTCCCCAGGAGTGAAGCTAGTGAGGAACACCAAAACAACAAGCAGGCTGCAAAGATAGAGGTGTCGTAGATAGGCTTAGATTGGCAACATAAGGGGGAGTTGTTCCTAGCTCAATGGGCCCATGATGCTTCAGGTCATCAGGGCAGAGATGCCACCTCTAAGTGGGCACAAAACTGAGGGGTGGATCTAACCATAGACAGTATTTCTCAGGTTATCCATGACTGTGAGATGTGTGCTGCCATCAAACAGGCCAAGCGAGTGAACCCCCTATGGTATGGTTGTTGGTGGTCCAAGTACAAGTATGGGGAGGCCTGGCAGATTGATTACATCACACTGCCCCAGACACGCCAAGGCAAATGCTACGTGCTGACCATGGTGGAAACCACCACGGGATGGCTGGATCTTGTTTAGACAACCCTTTGTGTGAGGACACGAGGCTTGACTCCATTTTCATCAGAAGGCTGATTTATTATGCTATATATTATATTAAAATGCTACATTAAAACTATGCTAAAAGAACAGAGAGAAGAAGATCAGAAGGCTACAAAGACAAGAATAGAATAGGAATCAATAACAAAATCCTGTGACTGCTCACAGCCTTGGCACAGGTGGCTGTGATTGGTCACTAATTGAAAACAATCCATATGGACCAATGAAAGATGCACCTGTGGCCTTCCACAGCAGCAGATAGTTATTGTTTACATTTCTTTCCTGAGGCTCTCAACTCCTCAGGACAGGAAAAATCCTAGCAGAGGATTTTTCACTAAAATATCATGGCTACAGCTGGAGACTTACCCTGTGCCTCACACCACTGCCTGGAACACCATCCTGGGCCTTGTAAAACAAGTCCTGTGGAGGCATGGTACCCCTGGGAAGACTGAGTACGACAATGGGACTCATTTCAAGAACAGCCTTATCAACACCTGGGCTAGGGAATATGGCACTGAGTGGGTGTACTATATTCCATAGTATGCACCAGCGGCTGGGAAAGCTGAACAGTGCAATGGCCTGCTTAAAACCACCTTAAAAGCACTAGGTGGGGGGACTTTCAAGAAGTGGGAGATTAATTTAGCAAAGGCCACATGGTTAGTGAACACCCGAGGCTCCACTAACCAAGCAGGCCCTGCCCAATCTGAGCCCTTGCAAACAACAGATGGAAATAAGGTTCCAGGGGTACATATGAGAGGTATTTTAACAAAAACTCTTTGGGTTAATTCTGCATCCAGCAAAGACAATCCCATCTGTAGGGCTGTCTTCACTCAGGGACCCGGTTGCACCTGGTGGGTGATGCAAAAGGATGGAGAGACCCAATGCATATCTCAAGGGAACCTTGTTTTAGGGTGAACTACCTATGGTACTATGCTTGTACCTGTATCTGCGAGTACAAAATTAAGGTATACATATATGTATATATATAATTAAAGGTTTATATTTGATGGAACATGTTGGTATGGGAAAAAATTTGGGATGGATAATGTTGAGGGTTGGGTTTTTTCTTTTCTTTGCTTGTTACTTGTAGAATTGTTTCCCACTGAGTTGCTATGAAGCTCTGATGGCTGTGTGCTTGAGAGGTTGGGGAAGGGGAACGCCTTTGGTTTCATGGGAGTTTCTCTCAGGGGGGACAGAGATACTGTGAGAACAGAGGTAGGAAAAAGATGGAGACTGGGGAGTTGGGAACACTCTCTCTCTCTGCTGGGCTTTGGAGGAGGACGGTCGGACCTGCTGCTTGGGGAAGGGAATTCACTGCCACCACCATAACGCAGAGGGGAACCTTTCTTCTGCTGCTGGGCCCTGCATCCCCCTGCCCTGGCAGGGCATGCCACAGGTTCCAGCTATTGTCATGGAGTTTCTGATATATCTCATCCACTGTCCTGGGATATTTTACTCATTCCTGATGTTCCAGCCTTCTGCTTCCGAGAGTCCTGTCGGGGCACCGGGATCGGCGGCCCCAGGGTTTGTGGAGCAAAGCCTCTCCCCCATCCCTCCCGGTCTGGGCCCGGCCGCCATTGCCGCGCGCTCCCCGAGCCCGTGCCGCAGCGCCCCCTGCAGCCCCGCGGGGATCCCTGCACGGCCCCGCCCACCGGGAGCCACCAGCGCCCCTGCTGGCTGCGAGCGGAACTGCACCGCAGGGGAAAGCGCCGCGGCCGAAGGGCTGGGACTGGGCTCCTGCTCTGTGATTGTCAGTGCTGCAGCTGCTGGTGTTTGGTGTGCCTTGTTATACATACGGGCAAAGAACCGTTATTGCTATTCCCATATCTTTGCTCTGAGAGCAACTAAATGTTAAAATTATAATAATTCAGAGGGAGGAGTTTTATGTTATCCATTCCAAAGGAGGCTTTCGGCTTGCCCTAGCAGACACCTGTATCGTAAATCAAAACATGTTAGATTAAGGAAATGGTGGGGTGCAGTAGGGACAAAGTGTGATTGATTGTCAGCCATGTAGGGTCTTGATTTTCATATCTATTCAATCTGTATTAGGAGGTGCTGGGAGTCAATATCAACTGGAGATTGCTGATATCAATCGATAAACAGGAAAAAAAATTAAACAGAACAAACTGTTCTCTCTTCATTGTTTTCAACAGAGTAGATTCACTTTGAATACACTTCTGAAATTTGTATAATTAACCACAGAAGAATTGAAGACTTGAACTACTCCCATGGGTTTGTCTTGTCTGGGTGTTTTGAAAAAATATTTGTGAGCATTTTTCACTGACTATTTCAACTGAAGAGCTCAAGAAAGAAGAGGCCTCTGGAAAAGTAAAATTCATCACCAGCCTCCAAATAGCTGAGGATCCATCCTCATCAGAGCAGCAATGAACAGCAATGGGCACAGCTTTGTGGCTGCCCCAGCTTTGGGATGGGCCCTGGGCCTGCAGCAGGAGCAGCTCTTGAGGGCCCCAAGGCTGGGGCTCTAGTGCTACCCTGGGCACATGGGATGGCAGCAGGGGCTGCAGAGCTCTCAGCACCTGAGCCAGAGGGGAGCAGGGCAGGAAGGGAGCCTCCTTTGGCCTTGGCCCAGCACCTTCCCCCATGGCTGGGGCTGAGTCCTGTGTGAGCTGCAGCTGCTGCTGTGCCCTTGGCAGGGGCTGAGGCCGTGGGGCCAGTGGCCAGAGCAGCCTGGCCTGAGCAGAGCTGTGGGGCCAGAGCCGGCTGGGCTGGGCTGGGGAGAGGCCCTTGGTGCTGCCCAGAGCTCAGGGCAGCTGGCAGAGCTTGCAGGGAGCTGGGCTGGGCTCAGAGAGCTTGCCCCAGAAACCATCAGT
Organism: Passer domesticus; assembly: GCF_036417665.1. Taxonomy (NCBI): domain Eukaryota; kingdom Metazoa; phylum Chordata; class Aves; order Passeriformes; family Passeridae; genus Passer; species Passer domesticus. The sequence continues at coordinate 3,366,986 of NC_087481.1, read as the reverse complement.
GTCCATCTCAGCCTGGCTCAGTGTGCAGGGGCCAAGAAAAGCACCCCAAGGTCCCCAGGTTCTCGGTGTGGGAGTTGAGCTTGTGAGCCCTTGAGTCCTCCCAGGTGCTGGGGCTGCACCTCCAGCTCCAGAGGAGATGGGAGAGATGGGAGCAGAGACAAATAATTCCTGCTGCATTCTTTATTGTGTTTGCTTATGCAGGTGACCTGCATCCATATGCAGAGGAGGTGTTTTCTGTCAGATAACACTGGTGTAGTGAGAAGAATAATATTTTTTAGCTGAAAATAATATTTCATGCATAATACACAATGAGAAAGAAAAAGCACATATGATCAGAAGAACATTTGAGTTTTTCGGAGGGTGAGAGACTCATTGATGTTCCAGCAGTCAAACCTGTTCAAATACTTTCCTCAGGGCTTCCTTGAGATGAGAGGTGACCACCGAGGCCAAGGTCAGCCAGAGCTCTCCGTCCTGGCAGCTTTTGTCTGGGAGAACCCTTGCATGTAGGGAATTTTTCAGGGGGAGTATCAATTTGGGCAGCGAGCACCTGGAAAGAGGGAAGGTTCTTTTCCATAGGAAAGAAAGCACAGAGCCTCAGTTCTCCAGGGGCTGATGAGAGGCAGCCCTCAACATTCCAATATCAGCTGGACCTGTCAGGTAGCTCCCGGGACACCAAAGGAGCCTGATGTGTTTCATGTTCCTCGGGTCCCTGAGGCCCTGTAGTGTCACAATATTCTCCTTGCTTCTGAAGTGACACAATGGTCTAAATATTTCCATGAATCCCTGAAGTGGCAAAATGTCAGCAGAGTTTTATCTCCTGACCATCATGTGCTACAACCGCTACGTGTCCATCTGCAAACCCCTGCACTACGGGACCCTCCTGGGCAGCGGAGCTTGTGCCCACATGGCAGCAGCTGCCTGGGCCAGTGCCTTTCTCAATGCTCTCATGCACACAGCCAACACATTTTCCCTGCCCCTGTGCCATGGCAATGCCCTGGGCCAGTTCTTCTGTGAAATCCCACACATCCTCAAGCTCTTCTGCTCACACTCCAAACTCAGGGAAGTTGGGATTACTATGGTAAGTGCTCTTCTATATTTTGGCTGTTTTGTATTCATTGTTTTCTCCTATGTGCATATATTGACGGCTATGCTAGGATTCCCTCTGAGCAAGGATGGCACAAAGTGTTTTCCACTTGCTTCCCTCACCTGGGCATGGTGTCCCTGTTCCTCAGCACTGGCACATTTGCCAACCTGAAGCCCCCCTCCATCTCCTTCCCCTCCCTGGATATGTCACTGTCAGTTCCGTACTCCATGGTGCCTCCAGCCCTGAACCCCCTCAGCTACAGCCTGAGGAACCAGGAGCTCAAGGATGCCCTGGGAAAACTGGTGACTCTATTTTCAGAAGCAATAAATTCTCTTTTCTGCTGCATAGCCTTCAGAATGTAACTCTTTACAATCTCAGCCTTTTTTCCCCTATTTTTCTATTTCTTATTATGGGGACTATTTGTACTGTTGTAATGTTTCTCACAAAATACTGTAGTATTACTCTTAGCATATCTACCTTTCTTTTGAATCAGAAAGACTTGCAAGAGGCTTGTTCCTTTGGCATTTAAACAAAAACTGGTGCCTGCCCTGACCTGTGTGTCCAAGGCATTTCCTCAGCCCTTCTCTGGCTCTGCAGGGGCAGTGCCTATGAGCAGAGGTGGAGGGAAGAGGCTCCCAGCACAGCAGCACAGCCAGGGACAATGGCCCTGCCTCTTTCCACATCTGCTCCTCCCAGCTCCACACTCCTCTTCCCAGCCCTGCTGTGGGTGCAAGGCCGGAGTGCTCTGGCAGCTTGGTCACTGTCCTGCTGCGTGTCCGTGCTGTGCCCTCAGGCAGGGACAGGCCATGGGCACTGCTGGGACACAGCTGGGCTCCAGCACAGCAGCTCCACCAGCAAAGGGCATCTCCTGAGTGCAGGGCAGGGAGGCTTTGCTCCTATCCAGAGTCACTCTCAGGACACTCAAGAGGCTCCTTGTGTTCCTTGTTCTCCCAGGGCTCAGTGGGATGAGATCAGAGTCTCACTGGGGCCTTCAGGGGACTCAGGTCTGGATGAGGTTTTCCTTGTGGGTGGCCAGTGTCCATCAGATGCTGAATGGTCTGTGCTGAACCTTCCTGGGGCTCTGCAGCTTGTGCCAGGGCTGATGGCAGGGCAAGGTTTGTCTGGAGGGCCTTGGGAGCTGACAGAAGAACCTGTAGGGTTCCTGAAGGGACAGTGTGTGCCAGGGACCAGCAGGGAGTGGAGCTCACTGGGCACAGGCCTGGCCAGGCTGGGGTCACCCCAAGATCAAGGACTGAATGTCTGCTGTGAGCCAGGAGAGCTCTGCAGCCCAGGGACACAGCAGGCCCAGGGAAAGGAGTCTGTGCACTGCCTGCTCTGACCCTCAGGGAACTCCCCCAGGAGGATCCAGGGCAGCCCCAATCCCCTCTAGCAGCCCTGGCACAAGGCAGGCACCTCTGAGCCCCCTCCATGGCCCACAGAGCCTGTGTGGGAGGGGGTGAGTGCAGGGAGCACCATCAGCTGCCTCTGTGTGCCAGGCTGAGCAGCAGAGCCCAGCAGAGGCAGCCCAGGGCCCCGGGCAGCACAGCCCCCGTGCTCTGCAGAGCAGCAGCCCCAGCTCGGGGCTCTGGGCAGCAGGGCAGGGGCTGCAGCAATGGCTGCTGGGGCCAGCCCAGACGTGTTCCCCTGGGAAAGGCTGTGGGGGCAGCTGGCATGGGCCAGGAGCAGAGCAGGAGCCCGTGGGTGTGCAGAGGAGCCCTGGCAAGAGGCTGCCCTGTCCCTGGGCCAGCAGGAGCTGCCTGAGGAGCCCCGGGGCCAACTCTGCTGCTGGGCTGGGCAGCGGGGCTGGCCCTGGGGCTGCAGGAGCTGCCCGAGCTGAGCATCTGCTGAGCATTCCATACCCAGAGTGGCTGTCCCTGACCTCCAGGGCCTCCAGTTCCTGCTGCAGGGCCAGACCTGACTCTGCTGCTGGCCTGGGGCAGGGGCAGGGAGAGGAAAATGATGGACCCTTGTCTATATGAGTCCCCACAGTGTCAGAATGGGCTATGTGGTTCCATGACATCTGTGAGAGTCTGTCCGAAACTTCCCTTATTTTTTGCCTCTCGATCGTCATGAAAGCCAAGACCACCGGGGAAAGGGAAAGATCCTGTTCTGAAAATCCAGGTCTGTCTGGTCCACCAAGCCAGATAATTGCCTACGGGTATGTTTGCTCAACTCATGGAACACTGCATCCAAGAAGGGGCAGTGTGCTCTCCTTTGCCTGCATCACCTAGCAACGCTAGTGCTGGAATTTCTCCACCCTTCTGACTTGGCTGGACTTTCTCTCTGGAATGACCTTTCCGGAGGTCACCACAAAAGGACCCCCCCATTCCACCATACATCAACCACCGTGACAGATGGACTGAGATGGGAGAAGGTTTCTCCCTCAAGGACTGAGACGTGTGACCCCTACATGGAAAAGCTCCCCTTTTCTTCCCGAAAGGACTAAGACTGAAATCCCCACCATAGGGTGAGGGAAGGTATGCGTAGGGAGCAGACCAAGTTTTGCAAGCGATCACTGGACTGAGAAGACAATGGTTCCCGCCTTCGACGTCTGCTATTGACGACTCCTGTTCCTGATGGACTACTGATGGACTCCTTGTACCCTTTATCAATAGACTATTTTGAAATGTGTCCCCTTCCCCCATTTCAAAAGGACTATAAAAAAGGTTAGACCTGACTGATACCTTTGAGATCTCCCCTGACGTGAAGACGACAGGCCTCTTCGTCAACCGGACTTGGAGGGACTTTGTCATCTGCACGTCTGGTAGCTATATACCTCCTTGCCCTTCCTCTCTTCTTTTTCTTTTCCTTATTCTTTTCCCTTTCTTCATTCCCCTTCTCTCTCTAACGCATTTTTTTCCTATGGCTATTTAATAAAAGTATATGTATTTTGATTTTACTGCAAATCCCCTTGTCGTGTCAGTTTTTGCACCCTGAGATCAGTCAAAAAGAACCTTCACGAATCACGTCCTTAGGACGGATCGTGTCAACGTCCCACAGTGTCACAATGGCTCCTTGGTTCCATTAAGCCCCACAGGGTCACCATGGTCCCCAGGTCACACAAGGCCCTGTGGTGTCACAAGGGCCCCTTGGTTCTATGGAGCCCACAGAGTCAATTTTGCCAGTGGGCAGGGTCAGCACCAAAGACACAGACATCAACTGAAGGAATTGTGTCATTTATATAAGGTAAATCAGCAAAAATTACAAAAGTAAAACACATAATTATTAGAAAATAATTACAAAGGAGCAGCTCAGCAACGCACCCAATCATCACCACCAAAGATTGCCTGCAGTGATTAAGAAAGATGTGGCACCAGTTCCCCTCAGGCTTCACCATCCCTCAGATCCACACAGCAGCTGGGGGAAGCTGTCCCAGCCAAGGGCTGCAGAGCCACTCCTGGACACTGGGAATTCCTGCAGCTGCCTCCAGCCACAGGTGAGGCTCCAACCTCGCTGCGAGAGGGCCCAGCTCTGACAGTGCTGAATGAACAAACTGACAGCACTTCTAGTGCAGGAACATCTGGTTTCATTCTCCTCTTGGGTCCCTCCCAAAGCCTGTCCAGGGCCCAAGGAGGAACCAAAGGAGGTGACTTTGATCCTTCAGCCCCTGAACAAGGCCAGATGGGCCTTGTCTGTTTTTTAAATACAGAAAGGTAAATCCTCATTTCACCAATGAACACATACAGAGATCATATTCCTCATAGTGATACATTAATGAGTAGATACAAATATAAGATTTGCTGGCAAAGTTTATCTAGAGCTGAACTTTGGCTCAGGGCCTGGTGTTCAGGCCTCAATCAGGGCCTGGTGCTGAGGCCTCAGGACTTCAATTTGTCCTTTAACCTGTAGAGGAACTACAATTCATAACAATTCTTTCAATAACACAGTTTAGATTTAGGTATTAGTCATAAAGGCATTGCCTCTTGTTCTTTATTTAAGTGCTGTTCAGTACTCAGAGCTATAATTCCCATTCCTTTTAAAACAACCCTAATTAATTGCTATTCCCTGTTATTTTATCAAATGTCCCTTTTTTCTTGAGACTGTGTCTCTTTCTAGACAAGTCTCAATACTCCATTTCCAGCACAGTGTCACAACAACTCTAACGTGAAATAATAACACACCAAGTGCTCACACTGCAATGACAACAGACACTGCCAAAAATTCATTTCACAGCAGCCTCCAATTTGGCAGCCATAAAGCCAATGACACCAAGAAAAATTTTCTTCTTGCTGCCACTCTTCAACTGCTTTTTCTGTTAAGGTGATTCCTGACTGTTTGTCTTCAAGCCCATGAGATAGCAGTGCAACATTCCTGTCCCATGAGAGCCCAGGATCCTCCCTGGCCAGCAAGCAGATAATCCCAGGCTGTGCCCCATTTGTTTTTGTTGGAGCTCCTGGGATGTACTATTGGATATTTTAACAGGATCATTTGCTATTTTTTCTAATAATCAATTTATATCTTTACTGTAATATCCGCAGGACAGGGCAGTGCACATGGGGCACAGTGTGAACCAGAATCTTTGGTTTTCTGAGAACAAAGGCGCTCCTTGGGTGGAAAATGTTCTCTTGGCCCCGACTCTTCCTTGTGGTTGTTGCCGAAGGACCCTCAAGAGGGCACCCAGGCTCCTGGATGGAATTTGTGTGCAAGTCCCTCAGTGTCACAGCAGCCTTCACATGGAGCCCCGTGGATCGGAGCATTTTCCAAAGGGGCCATTGGGGCAAACAAGGAGATTTGGTCTGGCAGGATGTGTAAAACAGTATCCTGTAATATCTCCTTGTTCTCACACAGAATACTTCGCTGCAGGGACATATTCCCATTGCTCCTGCTCAGGTTTCAGGATTCAGTGCTGTCTTTCCCCAGAGCTGTTCCTTCACGTGCCTTGGGAGAGCCTTTTGGCCTCTGGGCCCACACTCTGGCTCCATTATTAGGACTGCTGCATCCAAACCCTTTATCTCCACAAACGGTGGTGATTGGAGGCGGATCTCCTTTATTCACAATTGTTCTTAAAATTGCAACATCAATTATTGTGCTACCCTGTCATGGAGTTGAATAATCCAATCTTGTTCAGTGTTGTTTAACAAAATTATTGTAGTTTCTCCTTGATATTCTGCATCAATTCCTCCTGCCATGACATGAACCCTTTGCAAGGCCAAGCTCCAAGCGAGCAGTTACCAAACCAAAGTGTCCTGGAGGAATCTGAATTCTTGTCTCAGTATTGACAGCTTTCATTTGCTTTGGATTTATCCTAATTAATTCCAATGCATGAAGGTCCAGCCCTGCAGCCTCTGGGCTGGCCCTGCCAGGGGCCATCACACCCACAACAATCTCCCAGGCAGTCCAAGTCTCACTGCCCATGGTTGTAGGTGCAAATTGGGCGCAGCCATGCACAGCCACAGGGTTTCCATTTCCCCAGTGGGCCACTGTTAAGGGTATGGAGCACATCTGGGAGATGGGTTCTCCATGGGGACAGGTTCCCATCTCCTCATTTTTTCAACTGTTCTTTTAACAGCCCCTTCACCCGTTCAACCAGTCCTGCAGTTTGAGGATAGTCTGGTTCATGAAAAACCCTGCAGTCTTAATCACGGTATTTTTCACAGTAACAGACAAAGCACTCTGCATCACAGTATCAGCAAACCCTGTAAAAATAGCCAATTTTATCCCCTCCTCCTTTTTCATTGTATACAATCTCACAAAGTTTACCTCTAACATTAGGGTCCTGGCCAATCATTTTCTGTAGAGTGTTTAATGTTACATCCCTGAGCAGCCAAAGCTGCCAAATTAGGATTGTCAGCACTATTTCACATTATTACTATTTTATAGGTAGATATAGATATTGATATAGAAATATAGATATAGCTAGATAGGTATAGACATACATATAAAATAGATATATATCAATATATATATTAAGGTCTTATTATCCTATAAATATGTACATAGTTATTTATGATATTAATATTTCACTTGCACAAATGCATTGGAGCTCAAGATTAAAACCTTCTGTTGCTCCATGTGGGAGCATTCCAACAGTAACTGTTCCTTCTGAAGGTGCTGTTTCCAAGGTACTGTTAACAAATTAATCTTTGTCTGCCCAAACCCACAAGTTTCTTTTGCTTTTCCGTATGCAATTTTTGGATACATTTTAAGACATCCAGGGGTTCATCCTCTTTAACCAACTGCCCCACTCCTCACACGGTGCTGCAACCTCAGCCCACTCCAGAGCCAGCCAACTCCAGGGAAGGGCTTCCCATCTGGGAATTTCTGATGGCACTGACTCCTCACATTTACATTTAACAAGTGACATTTTGTTGTGATCTGGCCAGACTGTGCCAGTTTTGTTTTACCAGTGGGCAGGGTCAGCACCAAAGACACAGACTCCAACTGAAGGAATCAGTGTCATTTACTGCACCTCAAAGCAGCAAAGAATCACAAAAGGAGCAGCTCAGCAATGCACCCAACCATCACCACCAAAGATTGCCTGCAGTGATTAAGAAAGATCCAGCACCATTTACCCTCAGACTTCACCATCCCCCAGATCCACACAGCAGCTGGGGGAAGCTGTCACAGCCAAGGGCTGCAGAGCCACTCCTGGACACTGGGAATTCCTGCAGGTGCCTCCAGCCACAGGTGAGGCTCCAACCTCGCTGGGAGAGGGCCCAGCTCTGACAGTGCTGAATGAACAAACTGACAGCACTTCTAGTGCAGGAACATCTGGTTTCATCCTCATTTTGGGTCCCTCCCAAAGCCTGGCCAGGGCTCAAGGAGGAACCAAGGGAGGTGACTTTGATCCTTCAGCCCCAAACAAGGCCAGATGTCAGATTTCATGGCCTTGTCTGCCTTGCAAATACAGAAAGATCAATACATGTCTCACTAATGAGTGGCTACATCTATCACAGTGCTAATGACCATGCATATTTCATCAGTGAGCAGATACAAAGATAACCTTTGGTTGGAAGGTTCATCCAGAGGCCACCTTTGACTCAGGGCCTGCTGCTCAGGCCTCACTCAGGGCTGTTGTCCAGGCCTTGGCACTTCAGGGACGTGGTTTAGTGCTGGGCTTGGCACTGCTGTGTGAACAGCTGGACTGGATGAGCTCAGAGGTCTTTTCCAACAGAAAGGATGCTGTGATTCCATTATTATATCCACTGCATTCAGCTAGGTCTATTTGAGCAGCATTACTTTGCTCCATAAGTTCCCTCTTGCTCAGCTCCTGTGGCCTGAGGCTTCAGCTCCTTCAGCTCCTGGTGCTAAGCTGCTCATGCTGAACGAGACGACTCGGAGAGATGAATACAGTCCATGCAGTTCCTTCTGGGACACAGCGAGGAGAGGGTGTGGAAAGAGGAGCATTGTTTGGTGAGGCCTCCTCTGCCCTTCACACCTTTCAGCACTTTGAACCAGCCAAGAGCTTTCTCCAAGAGTGCAGTGAAGCAGCTGTTCCTGTCCCAGGTCTGGCTCTCTCCAGTCTCTGACCTTGCCTGGCTTTGTCCCTCTTGCTGTGCCCTCTGTTCCCCCAGGGCTCAGTGGCTGCTGCCCAGGACTGTGGGACTGGCACAGATCCAGTGGTCGAGACTCTCCTTGCTGTGGCCTTGGAGCTGCCTGGGCACAGCAGCCTTTTCCATCTGGAAGCTCCTCATGGACAGGGAGTCCCCAGCTCTGTTCCTTGCACAACCTCCAGGAGCCCAGGGCTGCCATCTCAAGTCCCTGCTGGCACTGGGGGCTCCCAGGTGCCTCAGGCTGCTGTGACACCGCTGCACACGGGAGGGAAGAGTGGCAGGGGCTGTGCTGAAAGTCAGCTCCATGTGCTGCTGCTGCTGCTGTGGGGTCATTTGTCTAGCCCTGCCCCAGAGTCAGGGATCAGATCCAGGCCCTGCTGCTGCTCCCTCGGGATCAGCCCCAGTTTGGGTGTTGCTGTCAGGACCAGCAGGAGCGGTGGCTGGAGCAGCAGGTGCTGACAATGCCCCAAGCCCCGGGGCTGGAGGGGTCCCTGGGCTGGGCTGGGAGGGAGCTGCCCCTTGTTCTCCCTCTGCCCCAAGCAAAGCTGGTCCGGGCACAAGTGGGGCAGCACAGCCAACAGGGAGCCTGCGAGTCTCTTCCAGCCCTGGCTGCTCAGAGTTTGGGCCTTGGAGCTTCAGGTGGCCAAAGGCAGCTGCTCCTGGTCCCTCTGTGTGCCCGTGTTCAGCAGTGCTGCTCCATCAGTCTGTGCCCAGCAATGAGGAAAAGCCTCAGCCCTGCAGGGCCAGGAGCTGCCGGGCTCTGCCTGAGCAGCTCAGCCAGCAGGAAGGGAGCTGCTCCACATGGGAACCAGGAGCAAAGGGCTGCAGCACCTCGTGCTGGGGCAGAGCCCGAATTCTGAGAGGGAATAACAGAGTTATTCGTGTGCATTGGTGCATCAGCACTGCAGGTGCTGTGCCTGCAAACACAGGGTTTGAGATCTGCAAAAGAATTCTGCAGCTCTTGACTGGATCAGGATGTCAGCAGTGCTGAACTCCAGCACAGTCCAAATGAAACACTTCACACCTCTGCTCATATCTGCTAGATTTTTTTCTTAAGGGTATCCAGAGTAAAGTAAACAGAGGAGGAGCTGACATTTTCATTGTTTATCAGAAATGTTTCTCATTTTGCTATACATTCCTTTTTTATTATGAGTTCTCTGTTTAAAAAAAAAAGGAGAAAAGAAAAATATGAAAGATAAAAACAAAAAACAAATGTGTAGTGAAAATCTTCTCTTAACTTTGGATTAAGAGGTAACTGATCTTTTTAAAAAGAGAACTCAGTTACTTTGTAAAGGTTCTGATGGCATGGATCCCTATTACTGACCTCAGCATCCCTTTTTTAACAGATTCTGGGTTTTGTTTTCAATATTAAGTTATTTTAAATTGTGGTTGAATCAATAGGAAGTTGAAAGATGGATTGTGGATGACTGTGTCTTGAGTGTAAAAATATTACACTTTGGAATTTGGACCTAAAGTGTTGGAAATTAAAGTTATAAATCCCAGTGGATTGTGTGACAGCAGCTTTTCCTGGAGGATGTGCAGTGCTCCAAGCACTTCATCAGTGGGGTTGGGGGTACTTGGACCTTTGTCCTGTGCCACTCTGAGATGTCATGGAATGGAACGTCACCTGCCACCAGCCCAGGTCACCCTCTGCCACCAAACCTCCTTGGACCTTGTGCCCCCAGACAAGCACAAAGTGTTTCTGCTGCTCCCCCTTTTACACAAACCCAGAGAGATTTTTCCAAGTCTCATGTCTGAGTTGGGCCAAATTCCTAGAGAAGCAGCAGCCTATCCCAATGAATATGGTGAGTTATGTGGATGGTTGTGAGCTCCACTTCCTGCCTAGAAATCCTGAAACTGCTTCTGAATGCTGCTCCTTCAGCTCTGGGACACCTTCTCACACAGAGCTGGGAAAAAAATCCCCTGGCCAACAATTAAAGAGTGAGTTATGCCAAAGTTAGAGCTCTGTGGGAAATCTCTATCCATCCCTATCCTATTAAAATATCCATACGTGGGGGTGTGCATGGATTTGTCTTGTGTACAAAGGACGGAGCGTGCAAGAAACGTGGCTGCCACTTTCACTGTCCGTGTTCATCCCATACCCATGGGTACAGAGACATTATGGAAACCCGGGCACACACAGAGCCTTCTGTCCATGGATACAGAGACATCCAAGAGCCCCTGGCACACACAGAGCCTTCTGTCCCTGGATATAGAGACATCCAAGAGCCCCTGGCACACACAGACCCTTCTGTCCCTGGATACAGAGACATCCAAGAGCCCCTGGCACACACAGACCCTTCTGTCCCTGGATACAGAGACATCCAAGAGCCCCTGGCACACACAGACCCTTCTGTCCATGGATACAGACACATCCAAGAGCCCCTGGCACACACACAGACCCTTCTGTCCATGGATACAGAGACATCCAAGAGCCCCTGGCACACACAGACCCTTCTGTCTCTGGAGGATGGAGCGTGGCGGGTGGGGGCGGTTGGTGGGCAGCGAGTCCCGGACAGCAGGCCAGACCCGGCTCCAGCCCTGCCAGGCCCTGCCAAGGCTCAGTGCAGGATCCTCTGGAATGGGACAGCCTTTCAGCCTTGTCTCTGCCCAGAGGGGCAGTGCTGGCCTGGCAGCACAGGTTGTTTTCCCCTCAGGCTGCAGGAGATGAGAACACAACACTTGCCAGCACTGAGTGCGAGGCACAGCTCCGGGTGCTCCCCATCAACCTCAGCTCTGGGAGCACTGTCTGCCCCAAGCTCCAGGGGCTGCAGTGGGAGCCCGGCTGGGCTCTGCCCTGGGGCCATCCTGCAGAGACAGCTGGAAACAGGGAGCATTCAGCTGCCACAAACAGCCAAGCCAGGGCTGCAGGGCAGCTGCTCCAGCCCGGACTGCACTGCTGTGTGCTGTGCTCTGGGGCTGGGGCTCCCCACACAGGGGACTGGACTGGAGTGCCAGAGGAGACAGAGAAGCTTCAGCTTCAGCCTCACTGAGGTGGGTGCATCAGCTGGGAAGAGTGGGGAGTCTCAAGGGGATTCACAGAGCTCATCCTGCTGCAAGGACCAGGAAAAGGGAGTGGGAACTCAGCACTGAGGAGAGCTGAGGGCTGGAGAGTGGCTCTGAATGACACTAAAATGCCACTGGACCTCTGAAACACTGCTGCTCCTCAGCCAGTGACAGCATGAGTCCCTAAACCTGGGGCTCGGCCTTCCTTGTGGTCAGGGGCAACAAGGAAGGCCAGCAAGTGATGGAGACAGCAACGGGCTGGGAATTCACTGGGGGAAAAAAGGGAGCAGTTGAGAAGTGAAAGGCAGGTGGGGGAGAGAACTGTTCAGAGAAAGGGCTGAGCTACATCTTGAGCAAGCTGAAAAATGTCATTTGGAGTCATCCCAGATTGATTTGATTTCAGAAGATATTGAACAAGTTTAATTTTTGGGAGGTGCCACTCTGCAAACTTGAGCTGTGTTGCCAAAACGCTCAAGCAAGTCTGTGCTGCAGGTGACACCATTTCTTCTTTGGCTGATTCCGGCCCGGTGCTGAGCTCCAGCAGAGCCCTGGCAGAGCCCAGAGCAGCCTCAGCATCCGCAGAGCCCGGCTGCAAGGAGAGAAAGCAGAAACTGCCCGTCAGCTGAAGGCTCCTGTCCCCTTGTCCCAGCTGCCCGTGGTGCCCAGGCCGTGCTGGCCGTGCCCAGAGCTGTGCCCAGAGCTGCCCATCAGTGCTGCCTTTGGGAGCAGGGCAGGAGGGCAGGACATGTGCCCAGCCTGCAGCCAGCCTTGGCACATCCACCTGCTCAGCAGCTGCCCAGAGCAGGATGCTCCTGTGCTTGCTGCCATCTCCCAAAAGCTCTGATCCCACCCTGCCAAGCAGACGGAGACCCACCTCATGCCATCCATGGCTGGAAGAAAAGCTGGTCCCAGACGATGTCCTCAGCCTGCTCCAAGGGCACGGCCCATCCACGCCACAGCTGCTCCCAAGCACTTCCCGATCCAGACTGGACCAACCAGAATGCTTCCTCTAGAAAAACAAACAACAAATTGTTGAAAATAGATTACAGACATAAAGGGAAAAAAAGAACAAAGGGAAAAATCATATGTCTGTGAGGGGATTGAGGAAGGCCCAAGCCCTGCATGCCAGGGAAAAACCCAACCATGTGTGAGCAACACCCAGGTTTTCTCCCTTCCCCCTGCACTGTCCCCCACAATAACCGTGATCCCAAAGCAAACAAGGGCAGTGGAGCTGCCCAAGCCCTTCCTTGCCTGCACAGCAAAGCACCTGTGCACAGATTTGGGAGTCCCACCTCTGCTCCCACCATGGGGGTTTGTTTGTGTTGCGCTGGCTGCCCCAGCCCCAGCCCCAGCCTGGAGCACGGTGGGTGCTGGGGGCTGTTGGCAGGACCAGGAGCCCACTCCCATTTCGTACACACCCCAGCCCATGCCCCCAGCCCTGCCAAAAGCAGCTGGGGAGCCGACTGAAGGATCAGCTGCATCTGCCCCCGTAAAGGGGGGAACCTTTGCTTCCCAGCCAGGCTGGGCAATGCCCAAATCTGGGAGCATTTCCCCACGTGTGGACTCATCTGCAAATCCCCTGTGGAGTTTGGCTTTGAAGAAGGTGCCACAATCAAAGTGCATCACCTTCAACTGCTGGTGGCCAGGTTGAGGAAGAGGTTGTCATCCTTCCTGTCATCCTCGCTGTCTCCTGCAGCAGCAGCCTCCCCCAGTACAGCTTCTCTGGGGGCTCCTTCTCCTTCCCTGGGGTGAGACCAGGCTGTCAGGGCTCTGCCCAGGGCCCCAGCTGTCAGGGAACCAGGACAAGCAAAACCTGCTTGGATGGCAGCCACCAGGGCTGGGCAGAGCAGCTCAGCTCCAGCACAAGGGCTGCATGTTCCCATCCCATGACCCTGGTGCAGTGACACGGGCTGGCTTTCTTTGCTTCTCATTGCCAAGGCATGTGTGCAGCTGTAACTTACCAGGGCCCTGCAGCTGAGTGTGCCTGTGGCTCTCTCCCTTCTTCTAGGGCAGATGAATATCCTGCATCCAAGGATGACAGAACACCTCTTCTAATGAGGGTCTGGCCAAGGGATGCATGGATAAACACCACCCAATCAGATTTTGGCACTCTGGGGAGAGAAACCAGAAACTGCCCGTCAGCTGGAGAAGGCTCCTGTCTGCTTTGCCCCACTATTCCCATGCCCAGGCCATGCTGGATGCGCTCAGAGCTGGGCCTGAACTTTCCCATCAATTCTTGGTTTTGGGGGAGAGCAGGACATGTGCCACCTCCTCAGCAGCTGCCAGAACGGGATGCTCCCGAGCCCGCTGCTGTCTCCCAGCACTGGTATTCCCCCTGTGCCCAGAGAAGAGGATTCACCTGGAGAGAGCCGTTGTGGCAGCGAGAGCAGGCCCCAGCTGAAGTTCCAGCCCCTCCTGAAAGGCATCTTCCCACAGACCATCTCGTGCAGCAGGATGCCCAGGGACCAGATGGTAGCTGGCTCGCCATGGTACCAGCCAAAGCGGGTCCATTCCGGGGGGCTGTAGGATGGTGTTCCTGTGGAATACAGATGGAGTTCATCAGGGGGATGCTGCTGCTCCCAGAGCCTGGCCCCAGCATCCCTGGGCATGTGGGGGCTGCATCAGTGGCACACAGGGTGACCACTGTCCTCTCACCAGCATCTGGGACTGGTGTACAAACTTGGGATTGCAAAAGAAGCCACTGGTGTGGGAAGGGGACAGTGGAAGCCCTGGCCAGGCCTGACCATGACATGCAAAGGAAATACCCACTGCGTGCTGGGGAAAAACCATGCCCTCATTCTCCCTGCCTGCACTGCCCCAAACATATTATAAAGGCAAGACAAACAGGGCAAGTGGAGCAGTCCAAGCCCTTCCTCTTGCCTGCACACAAACCGGCTGGGACACAGGTTCCGACCTCCCTCTCTGCTACCCCCACCCACGGCTGTTTTTGTCAGGCTGGCTGCCCCAGCCCAGCCCCAGTCCTGGGCACAGTGGTGGGCAAAGGCTGCCAGCAGGGCTGGAAGATGGCTCCCCACCCACCCCTGCTCTAAAGCAACTCAGCTGCAGATTCAGTCCCATGAGTGGCAGCAAAAGGGAGAATCCCCGCTGCCACACCCAGCTTGGGCCCTGAGATCTTGGGCCATGAGATGCCAGGAGCAGGAGCACAGTCCTGTGTAGGCTCACCTGCAAAGTGAGTGTAGGCTGTCTCTTGCAGGTAGGTGCCACAGCCAAAGTCAATCAATTTGGCCTGCCCGGTGGCCAGGTCAACCAGGATGTTCTCTGGTTTGATATCGCGGTGCAGGACCCCGCAGCTGGTGCAGTGCCGCACGGCCTCCAGCACCTGGCGGAACAGCTGCCGCGCCACCTCCTCGTGCAGGAACCCCCGTGCCCGAATGAAATGCAGGAGGTCCTGAGACTGCTCTGGCCGCTCCAGCACCATCACAATGTCGCTGGGGAGCTCAAGCCACTCCAGCAGCTGGATGACACCGGGGAAGCCTGTGGACACCTTGTCCTGCAGCACAACCTCCAGGGGAGCGCTGGTGCCGTCGGGCTGCGGGAGGAGCACGATGCCGTCAGTGGGGCTGATGCTGGGCCAGGGCTGGGCAACCCCTCAGCCAGCCCGGGATGCTCTGCGCCCTGCGCTGGCCCCACGCCCGCTCTCCCTCGGGATGTCCTGGCGGCTTCCACCCTGCCGGGGCTCGGCTCATCGCCGCCCGGCACGGCCCGGCTTCTCCCGCTGTCCCGGCTCACTCACCAGCTCGCTCCAATGCCAGATGCGGTTCCGTGGCACCCTTTTGATGGCCACCTGCAAGCCAAGGGGAGCAGCGGGGTCAGCTCAACGCCCGCCCTGCCCAGCCCCATCCTCCTCCTCCTGCGCCCCCTCCTCCTCCGCCCACTGCCGGACCCACCGCTCACCGGGGCGCCGTCCGAGAGCCGCGTCGCCGAGCAGACGCTGCCGAATCCTCCACGCCCCAGCAGGGAACCCAGCCGGTACCGCTCCTGCAGGGCCTCCTGCGCCTTCCCTGCGGGCGGGACGCGGCTGTCAGCGCTCGGCCCGGGGCCAGCAACGGCCCCCGAGCGCCCCTCACCCGCCCCGGCCCGGCCATCCCCCAGCGTTCGCTCTTTGCAACGCGACCCGGGAGCCGCGGGGCCGGGGGCCGCGCTGCCGAGCGGCGGAGCTCGGGCCGGGCAAGCCGCAGCGGAGGCGGCGGGAGCGGCGGGGCCGCCTGTGTCCTCCGCGGGCCCCGGGAGGAGCCGGAGCCGGGGCCGGGCTCGGGGTCGGGGTCGGGGTCGGGGTCGGGGTCGGGCCAGGCGGAGCCAAAAGCCGGCGTTGCCGCCCCAGCCCCGGGCACTGATCCCCGCCCAGCAGCGCCACCGCCAGCACGGCCAGAGCCGGGCTGAGGCCAGGAGCCGGCGGGACGGCCGGGGGCGGGCACGGGGGCATGGCCCAGCCCGGCACGGGGAGAGGGAGGCGGGGAGAGGAGGGGAGACCGGGAAAGGGAGAGCGGGAGAGGTACGGGACAGCGGGGAGGGAGAGGGAGAGGGAGAGGAGAACGGAATCTAAAGTTTTTTCTCTCGCTGCTGCAACTGAAGCTCCGGGGCCGTTTGTCCCCGTGTCCGTTTGTCCGTTGCCCGCTTGCCCCCGCCCCGAGCCCCACGTTCCCCGAGGGCAGCCCCTGAGCCTGTCCAAACACGGGAACTTTGCCGAGTTCAGCCAAGAGCCAGAGTCTGGACTTCTGCACAGTGGCTCAGGAATCCCCTCGGTCCCTGCTGTGCATTGTCCCTGCTAAGGGTCAAACACTCTCAGAGCTTGTTCCCTGAATGCAGAATTTGTACCTGACCCAAGCACTGCACTTACCTCTCCAACATTGCTTTCCAAGAAAAACAGGGGAAGCCAAACTGTGTGTAGGTCATGGTATCTTAAAATGTCTAAAACTTGCCAACTCATGGATCTTAGAGGTGAGATTTGTTTGGAATTAATGGGATGGACAACTAGTGCAAGATGGAAAAGGGGAGCATAAAAATAAATCGAGAAAAACGTCTTGAATTGTTTCAATTTTCATTTAATTTCTTAAAAGCTCTTTCAGTTTTACCAGAATCTTCTCCTCAATCCTGTTTGCTTTTTCCAAGAACCTTTCCTGGAGAACGAGGTGCAGCTTCTGTCACAAGGTTGCCACCAACTGCAGCTTTCCACACTGTGGGTGCAGCACAACTCTTGCAGCAAAGCAGGACAAATATTTGAAGAATTTGACAGCTTGTTCTTTTCTTTTCCTTGTGGGCTGGGCAGTTGTGCCATTGGTAAGGTTTTCATTGTTACTGTTCTACCCTAAGAAAACATGACAGGCTACCAAGAACTCCTGGAGAATGCAAGCTTGACTGAATGCAAAGAAACAATCTGCAGAGCCTGCAGCCAGAAGTGGAGAGCTGTGTGATCATCATTCCAACACCCCCAAGGACATCTTGAAAGTCATCTAGAAGATGAAAATGGGCTGACAGAGGGAGTTTGTTTCTGTACTCACTTCAGATTCTGCTACATCTGAAATCAATTCTACAGTCTCCATCTAAATCAAGAGTACAGTCAGTTCATGAAAAGCCCCAGAACCATCTGCACCTCTCAGGAGATGACTGAAATAATCTGGAAAGGAAAAATGCAGGAGAAATGCATTTCTCAGCACTGCGGTATTTGCCTGCCTGAAACCCTCCTCCATTTCCTCCCCATGCCTGGATCTGTTGGTGTCAGTTCTGTATTTGGTGGTGCCTCCAGCCCTGAATCCCCTCATCTACAGCCTGAGGAACCAGGAGCTCAAGGCTGCAGTGTGGAGACTGATGACTGGACATCTTAGGAAGCATTAAACTGATTGCCAATTTCTGCAAATCACTTGTAACAAAATTAATTTTTGATAGTTCTGTTGGTTTGGTTCTTTGATTTCCCTGTCTTTTTTTTTTTTAATATTCTGCCTAAAGCTAGATGATTGTTTCTGCCATGTCTGACTTTGTTTCTCTCCACCTTCCCTGTGGCCACAGACTGTGACAATGATAGCAGTGTTCTCAGTGACTTTAAAAGAACTAAAGGATCTCCCAGCAGAGTTTTCTGCAGAGATCCCTCTATTCTTGCCATCTCTGGAGCTGCAGCATCAATGTCTGTGTGCAGAGCTGGGGCAGATCAGTGCTGGCACAGCAGCTGTGTCCAGCAGCAGCAGCAGCAGCACTTGGTGTTGCCAGTGCTGCTGCCGTGGCCCTGCCCCGCTGCCCTGGTGGCCCTGGTGTTGCTGCAGGGCCTGAGTGCTCTCGGGGCCGGGCACAGTCCTGGGGGTGGCAGTGCCGGGGCTGCAGCAGGGACAGGCTATGGGCACTGCTGGGGCAGCGCTGACGCCTCAGGCCAGGCCCTGGGGGCTCCAGGCTCCTTGCCCAGGCTCTCTCAAGAACACGGCCAGGCCAATGCTCAGCACAGAAAAGCCCCAGGCTGAGGAGCCCCAGGCTGGCCGTGGGCAGGCTGGGGGCAAACAGCATGGCTGGGGCTCTGCAAGGGCCCTGGGGGAGAGGGGAAGGAGCAGCAGAGCAGGGGCTGATCCATCCCCAGTGCGCTGCACAGCCCAGGGCAGCGTCCCAGAGCATCCTGATGGAGCTGCCAACAACATCCCCCCTCTGCAGCCCTGGCCTCTCCCCCAGCTCACAGAGGTGCCGCATCCTTGCAGGCACAGACACGGCAGCACTGGCTCAGGAGCCCCTGTTTGCATTGCACAGAGCAGGCAGGAGCAGCACCATGCTGCTGCTGTGGGGACATGAACCTGAGGGAGCACAAATGCCATCAGCCCCTGGGGCCAGCAAGGGCTGGGGGACACCAGGGAAACCACTCAGCTTTGTCCTGGCCTCTGCAGTCAGCCAGAAAGTTTGTTCCCATCAGCTGGGAGTTTCCTGTGCCACTGCAGACGCTGTTGCTCAGAGCCAGGGCTGCCTGGCTGCCACCCCGAAACTGCCACAAGCATTTCATTTGCTTCACCTTTGCTTTTACTCTTCCCTTGTACAAATATCTTCCTCTTGCCACGCCCTGTTCCCTCCCCTGCAAACAGCCCATCCCTGTTTGCCCTTTCCTCTCTGGCCCCACTCCCCATTCCAGTTCCTGACTTGGCACCATGGGAACGTCCCTTGCACAGCAGGATCATCCTCCAAGTGCTGCAGGAATTGTCTGCAGGCTCCTGCAGTGCCTGGTGCTGCTCCCTTGCCAGAGGCACCCCAGGCCAGGGGGGCACATCTGGGCTGCTGTGTCTGCCTGTGGGGCTCCCTGTTCTGGGCAATGAGGAGGAGCTGCAGAGGCTCTGCAGGACTGACAGGATGGGCTTTGGGGGTGGCAGGAGAAGCTGAGGCACCTGGGCTGCTGGAGCTTCTGAAGAGGAGGCCCAGGGCTCATCCTGCAACTGCTCCAAGGGTGGTTTCAGACAATCCCAGAATCAGCAAGTTTGGAAAAGACCTCGGACATCATCAAGTCCAATCTGTGCCCTGACACTGCCTTGTCTCCCCTGAGCCTCCTCTTCTCCTGGATAAAATATCCTAGCAGATCCCTCTGGCGCTCCTCAGAGGACTTGTGTTCAAGACCCCTCCCCAGCCTTGTTGCCCTTATCTGGACATGCTCCAGCCCCTCCATGTCCTTCCTAAATTGGGGGTCCCAGAACTGGACACAGCACTCAAGGTGCTGCCCAACCAGTGCTGAGCACAGGGGAAGAATCACTGCCCTGCTCCGCTGGCCACACCATTCCTGATCCAGGCCAGGAGCCATTGGCCTTCTTGGCCACCTGGGCACACTGCTGCCTCGTGTCCAGCCTGCTGTCCATCAGTCCCTGCAGGTCCCTTTCTGCCTGGCTGCTGTCCAGCCACTCTGTCCCCAGCCTGTAGTGCTGCAGGGGTTGTTGTGGCCAAAGTGCAGGACCTGGCACTTGGACTTGTTAAATCTCACCTTGTTGGATTTGTTTCCTGGATCCAGCCTGTCCAGGGCCCTGTGCAGAGCCCTCCTACCCTCCAGCAGATCCACACTCACACCCAACTTGGTGTCACCACATTTCCTTGAGGCCCCAGAGTGTCACAATGGTCTTCATGATTCCATGAGTCCTCCCGGAGTCACAATGTCCCTTTGCTTCCATGGAACCCCTTGGTGTCACAAAGTCCCTTGGATCCTTGGGCCCCGCAGTGTCACAATGGTGCCATGGTCCCCCAAGGCCCTGCAGTGTCCCAGTGGATCCTTGGTTCCATGAGATCTGGCAGTGCAGCAATGCTCTCCTTGGTACCCACAGTCTTTTATACCTCTTACTCTCAGACAATAGAAGGACACCTGGTAGATGAAGGGGAGTGGGAGGAGATATCTACTCGAGGAGGTAGTAATAAAAATTCCTCCTGACCCCCACTCCCAAGCCAGGTGTCACTTCAGAACAGGTATGAGCCCCTGGATCTGGAGAGTCAGCCACATGATTTAGAAGAAAATGATCTGTCCATTGAGCCTCCCAATTATGATTCATGTCTGAGAAGGATTCCCACCTGTAACATCAAAAGAAAAGGATAATCGTGGTGAGTGACTCCCTCCTGAGGGGAACAGAGGGCCCCAAATGTGGACTGGACCCACCCCACAGAGAGGTCTCCTGCCTCCCTGGGGCCTGGGTACAGGATATCACTGAGACACTGCCTGGGCTGATTCAGCCCTCTGATTATTACCCACTGCTGATACTCCAGGCTGGCAGTGATGAGATTGAAAAGAGGAGTGTCAGGGCAATTAAAAGGGACTTTATGGCACTGGGACAAGTGGTTGATAGGACAGGGGCACAGGTAGTCTTTTCCTCAGTCCTGCTGGTGGCTAAGAAGAACAGTGAAAGGAATAGGAGAGCTCAAATTATGAACAAGTAGCTCAAGGGTTGGTGTTACCTGCAGAATTTTGGATTCTTTAATCAGGGGGCAACTTTTATGGCAGCTGGTCTGCTTGAACCAGACAGGCTCCATCCTTCTGTTAAGGGCAGAAGAATTTTAGCTTGTGAACTGGCAGAACTTGTTGAGAGAGCTTTAAACTAGGATTGAAGGAGGAAGGGGATGCAGCTGGGCTGTCTAGAAGCAGGCCCAAGGGGGTTAAGCCTGAGTTAGGTGTGAAATCAGCAGCCCAGCTGAGGTGCATGGATACCAGTGCATGCAGCATGGGTAAAAAACAAGAAGACTGGAGGCCATGGTCCAGCAGCAGAGCTGTGACATAATTGCCATCACAGAAACGTGGCTGGAGTGCTGCACTGGATGGCTACAAGATCTTCTGGAGAGACAGGGAAGGGAGAAGAGGTGGAGGGGTGGCCCTTTATATTAGGAAGGCTTTGGACACCAGAGGTATTGAAACTAATGAGGATGAAGTTGAATGCCTGTGGGTGAGAATTAGGGGGAAGGCCAACAAGGCTGACATGCTACTGGGAGTCTGTTATCATCCACCCAAGCAGGAAGAAGTGGTGGACAACTCATTCTGTAAGCAGCTAGAGAATGTTTCTGGATCATCAACCCTTGTTCTTGTACGTGACTTCAAACTCCCAGACAACTGTTGGGAACGTAATACAGAAGAAAAAAGGCAGTCCAGGAAATTTTTTGTGCATGTAGAGGACAACTTTTTGTCGCAGCTGGTGGGTGGGCTGACCAGGGGATGGACTATGTTAGATCTGTTGTTTGCAGAGGTGGGCTGGTGGGAGATGTGGTGGTTGGAGGCCACTTGGGACAGAGTGATCATGAAATTATGGAGTTCCTGATATTTGGTGAAGTCGGGAGGAACATCAACAAGGCTTTTATACTGGACTTTCAGAGGGCAGACTTTGGCCTACTTAGGAGGCTTATTCAAAGAGTTCCTTGGGAAGCAGCCCTTAAAAGCAAAGGAGTTCAGGAAAGGTGGGCATGCTTCAAAACACAGATCTTGAGGGCACAGGAACAGACTGTCCCTGTGTGCCAAAAGATGAGGTGAGGAGGCAATCGCCCAGCCTAGAGGGGAGGAAGGTTTTGGAAAACTTTAAAAATAAAAAGAGAATGAATCATCTTTCGAAGGAGGGTCAGGTCTCTCACGAAATATTTAAGAGGGTTTCTAGAGCATGTAGTAAAAAATTCAGGGAGGCCAAAGCTCATTTTGAAATTAAGACGGCAACTTCTGTAAAGGATAATAAAAAATGTTTTTACAAATATATCAATGGTAAAAGGAAGGGTAAAACCAACTTCTGTTCTATATTGGATGAGGGAGAGAACTTAGTAACTGCAGATGAGGAGAAGGCAGAAGTGCTTAACGCCTTCTTTGCCTCAGTCTTTGGTGGGAAGACGGCTTGTCCCCAGGAGAACTGTCCTCTTGGGTTGGTTGATGGTATCAGGGAGGAGAATGGGCTCCCACTATTCAGGAGGAGGCAGTCATAGAACTTCTGAGCTGCTTGGATGTTCATAAATCCACAGGACCAGAAGGGATCCACCCCAGGGTGATGAGGGAGCTGGCAGATGTGCTTGCCAAGCCGCTCTCCATCATTTACCAGCAGTCCTGGCTCACTGGGGAGGTTCCAGATGACTGGAAGCTGCCCAATGTGACACCCATTCACAACAAGGGTGGGAAGGAGGATCCTGGTAGTTATAGGCCAGTCAATCTGACCTCAGCACCCGGTGAGGAAATGGAACAGTTTATACTGAGTGTCATCACCCAGCACTTACAGCATGGCCAGGGTATCAGACCCAGCCAGCAGGGGTTCAGGAGGAGTAGGTGGTGTTTGACCAACCTGGTCTCCTTTTATAACCAGGTGAACCTCCTGGTGGATGCAGGAAAGGCTGGGGATGTGTCTATTTGGACTCCAGCAAGGCCTTTGGCACTGTCTACCACAGCACACTCCTGGAAAAGCTGCAGCCCAGGGCTGGGCCAGGAGCACTCAGTGCTGGGTTCAGAACTGGCTGCATGGCCGGCCCAGAGAGTGCTGGTGAGCGCTGCTGCATCCAGCTGGCAGCCAGGCACCAGTGCTGTCCCTCAGGGCTCTGTGCTGGGGCCAGCTCTGTTTGATATTTTTATTGATGACATGGATGAGGGTATTGAGTCTTTCATTAGTAAATCTGCAGATGACACTGAGCTGGGAGCGTGTGTCCACGTGGTGGAAGGTAGGAGGGCTCTGCAGGGAGACGTGGAATGGTTGGAGGGATGGGCAGAGTCAAATCAGATGAAGTTTAATAACTTGACGTCCCAAGTCCTGCATTTTGGCCACAATAACCCCCTGCAATGCCATGGGCTGGGGACGGTGTGGCTGGACAGCAGCCAGGCAGAAAGGGACCTGCAGGGACTGATGGACAGCAGGCTGAACATGAGCCAGCAGTGTGCCCTGGTGGCCAAGAAGGCCAATGGCTCCTGGCCTGGATCAGGAATGGTGTGGCCAGCAGGAGCAGGGAGGTCATTCTTCCCCTGTACTTGGCACTGGTGTACTTGGCATTATTCCCCTGTACTGGCACTGTACCTCGAGTGCTGTGTCCAGTACTGGGTCCCCCAGTTTAGGAAGGATATGGAGGGGCTGGAGTATGTCCAGAGAACAGCAACAAGGCTGGTGAGGGGTCAGGAACACAAGTCCTGTGAGGAATGACTGAAGGGGCTGGGGATGTTTAGCCTGGAGAAGAGAAAACATAGAGGTGACCTTATTAGTCTCTACAGCTTCCTGAAAGGTGGTTGTAGTCAGGTGGGGGTTGATCTCTTTCTTCAGCAACAACTGACAGAATCAGAGGACACAGTCTTAAGCTGAACCAAGGGAAATATAGGTTGGATGTTAGGAAAAAGGTTTTTACAAAAAGCATGATATAGTATTGCATTGGTTTGCCCAGGGTGTTGGAGTCACCCTCTCTGGATGTGTTTTAAAATGACTGGATGTGGCACTTAGTGCCATGGTCTAGTTGGGGTGGTGTTAGGGCTGGGATGGACTCAATGATTGTGAAGGTCTCTTCCAACCCAGTAATTCTGTGATTCTGTGACTCGATGATGCCAAAGGGTTCCCTGCCAGCTCAGCCCCTTCTGCAATTCTCCCCCTTTGACTCAGCCTTTGTGTCCCCTCGAGGCACTGGCAGAGCTGTTTGGGACAGGGCAGGAGCAGGGCAGCCCCAGCGTTCCCCTGTGTGTGACACCCCAGCAGTGACAGCCCCAGCGTTCCCCTGTCTGTGACACTCCAGCGATGACAGCCCCAGCGTTCCCCTGTCTGTGACACCCCAGCGGTGACAGCCCCAGCGTTCCCCTGTGTGTGACACCCCAGCAGTGACAGCCCCAGCATTCCCCTGTGTGTGACACCCCAGCAGTGACAGCCCCAGCGTTCCCCTGTGTGTGACACCCCAGCAGTGACAGCCCCAGCGTTCCCCTGTCTGTGACACTCCAGCGATGACAGCCCCAGCGTTCCCCTGTCTGTGACACCCCAGCAGTGACAGCCCCAGCGTTCCCCTGTGTGTGACACCCCAGCGGTGACAGCCCCAGCGTTCCCCTGTGTGTGACACCCCAGCGGTGACAGCCCCAGCGTTCCCCTGTGTGTGACACCCCAGCGGTGACAGCCCCAGCGTTCCCCTCTCTGTGACACCCCAGCGGTGACAGCCCCAGCGTTCCCCTGTGTGTGACACCCCAGCGGTGACAGCCCCAGCATTCCCCTGTCTGTGACACCCCAGCGGTGACAGCCCCAGCGTTCCCCTGTGTGTGACACCCCAGCGGTGACAGCCCCAGCGTTCCCCTGTGTGTGACACCCCAGCGGTGACAGCCCCAGCGTTCCCCTGTGTGTGACACCCCAGCGGTGACAGCCCCAGCGTTCCCCTGTGTGTGACACCCCAGCGGTGACAGCCCCAGCGTTCCCCTGTGTGTGACACCCCAGCGGTGACAGCCCCAGCGTTCCCCTGTGTGTGACACCCCAGCGGTGACAGCCCCAGCGTTCCCCTGTGTGTGACACCCCAGCGGTGACAGCCCCAGCGTTCCCCTGTGTGTGACACCCCAGCGGTGACAGCCCCAGCGTTCCCCTGTCTGTGACACCCCAGCGGTGACAGCCCCAGCGTTCCCCTGTGTGTGACACCCCAGCGGTGACAGCCCCAGCGTTCCCCTGTGTGTGACACCCCAGCGGTGACAGCCCCAGCGTTCCCCTCTCTGTGACACCCCAGCGGTGACAGCCCCAGCGTTCCCCTCTCTGTGACACCCCAGCGGTGACAGCCCCAGCGTTCCCCTGTGTGTGACACCCCAGCGGTGACAGCCCCAGCGTTCCCCTGTGTGTGACACCCCAGCGGTGACAGCCCCAGCGTTCCCCTGTGTGTGACACCCCAGCGGTGACAGCCCCAGCGTTCCCCTGTGTGTGACACCCCAGCGGTGACAGCCCCAGCGTTCCCCTGTCTGTGACACCCCAGCGGTGACAGCCCCAGCGTTCCCTCCCTGCAGACGCTCCAAGGGAAGTGTCCAGAGCCGTGTCCAGTCCATGGAACTGAGCGGCCACTGCCCAGCCCGGCCTGGGCTGATGTGGATTCCTCTGCACACAGCTTGGGGAAGGTCCCCCTGGCCACCTGCACAGTGCCACAGACAAGTGTCAGACACAGTTACAGAGCTCTGCTCAGAGCTGACATGGGAATTAGTTTAAAAAAACCTGAAAAAACTCCCCCCACACAAGGAAAGAAGAGAAAAGAAAAGAAAAGAAAAGAAAAGAAAAGAAAAGAAAAGAAAAGAAAAGAAAAGAAAAGAAAAGAAAAGAAAAGAAAAGAAAAGAAAAGAAAAGAAAAGAAAAGAAAAGAAAAGAAAAGAAAAGAAAAGCCATACCAAAAAAAACCCCCGACCACCCAAACAAAAAAAAAAAAAAAACAAACACAAAAACCCAAAGAAAGAAAGAAATCCAAAACAAAACAAAACCAAAACCCCAGTAAGAACAAACAACCCAAATAAACCCCAAAGAAGAAACCACACCAAATCTAACAAAAAAAAAAAAAACCAAAAAAAAAAACCAAAAAAAACCAAAAAAACAAAACAAAACAAAAGAAAACAACAAAAAAAACCAAACCAAAACAAAACAAAAAAAAAAAAAAACCAAACTACTTTTCCAAGTAGAGGTCTTCCATCCTTCAGCAGTCACACCTGCCCACACACAAGACCTGGGGCTGCAAAAAATGAGGATTCCTTTGAACACATTTGCAGGAAAAGCAGGTTTAGGACAGGCTCTCAGCAGAACTGTTCTCAGCTGAGCCCCTCTGGCAGCTGCAGGACCATTGGAAATGCAAAGCCTCAGCCCACAGGGCAGAAAAGGGCTCTGATTTCCCCTCCCCTGACACCAAAACTGTTCCCAGGCTGCTTCACACACAGGATTCTTCTGGAGGACTGCGCAAAGCTGAGAGTGGGCTCTGGCTTCTCCATGGTGCGTGTCCTAAAGCTGCCTGGGAGAAGAAATTTTGGGTCAGCTCGGCTGGCACAATCCTTCCTGGCACAGGGCACAGCGCTGGGAAGGGCTTTGGGTGCCAAGGCTTTGCTGCAGCCAAGGAAAGCTCCTGGCTCAGGGTCACCTTTGCTGCTCAGCCTGAGCCCCGAGTGCCCCAGCAGCAGCAGCAGCAGCAGAGAATGGCAGCATTGCCTCGGGCTGGCACAGGAGAGGGAGATTTCCCCCTGGAGAGAGAGGCTCCTATTCCAGTTTTTGCATTCAGGCAGCTGCAGATGCCTCAGCTTTGGCTGCACAGCAGCTGGAAATGCAAGTCCAGGAGCTCTGTGCATGGCCAGCCCCAGCAGGTGACAACAAGGACAGGGCCCTGGCACAGTGACATTTGCAGGGAGCGCCTTCAGCAAGCGCTGGGGGCTGGGACTGTGTGCAGAAAACACCCTGGGGGTCTCTGCTGCCAGGCAAAAGGAACAAAGTTTCAGTTGTGGCCTGGCCAGGGAGCACCAAAATCCATTGTTTTGCATTGCTGGGTGTTCTAGGAGCCCCAGAGGAGAGCCCAGGGGGCCAAGGAATGGAGAGCGGGCACTGTGCAGGAGCCGGAGCAGCGAGAGAGGCCGGGCTGAAGGTGCAGGGCGGGCACGGGCTGGGAGGGGGCCCAGCCCGGGGGTCCCGCAGAGCCTCCCTGCTCCAGAGCCGCAGCTGCCACAGCGGGGCAGCTGCCGGGATCGCTGTGCCAGGGACGGGCCGCAGCTGGGGCTGCCGAGGGGCTGGGCTGGAGCAGCTTTTTGTCCCGATGCACCGGGGGCATTGCCGCGGGGCTGGGGTCCCTGGGAAGGCGCAGCAGGACAGGGTGGCAGGGGTTGGTTTGTGGATTTGTTGCTGGGATGTTTTGTTGGCGGCCCCGGGCGGGCTGTGGGAGCCGGGAGCGGCCGGGCGGGCCCGGAGCCGCCCCTCGGGCCGGGAGCCCCGGGCAGAGCTCTGTGCTCGGGGGGCCGGGCCGGGCAAAGGCTGAGGGAGAGCGGGGGAAGCGCTGGCACAGAGGCCCCGGGCTCGCCGTGCCCCCCTGGCCACGCAGCCGGGCTCGGGGCCGCCTCGCTCAGAGCCGGCCCCGGCTGCGGGGGTCCCCGGGGCTCCCTGGGCAGGGGGCGGCGGGGGCTGCCCGAGCTCTGTGCCCGGGGCTGGGCGCGGCTGCCGAGGCAGCGCAGGATGCAGGGTCCCCCCGTGCTGGGGCTGGCTCTGCCCGACCCAGGGGCTGCACTGTCAGCCCAGAGCCACCTGGGGATCGCCCGGGACCGGCAGGGCTGGCAGGGAAACCGGCACTGGGGGGAGCAGAAACGGGCAATGCGAGAGCTGGGGGTGCTCCAGAAGCCTGGACATGTTGGCAGCATGGACAGGGGGGAGCCATGGATACCCCAGGACTCTGAAACAGGGACCCCGGGCAGTGCTGACCCCTGGGACGCCTGTGATGCCAAAGTGGTGAGCCCAGAGAAGGGGAACCTGCGGGATTGCCAGGAGCCCCAGCAGCCCAGAGAGGGGGAACACCAATACAAACCTGACCCGCAGCAACCCAGACAGGGGAGTGGCCTCCAGGAGCCAAAAGTGGAGATACCAGAGAGGAGAAACCAAGGTTGGGTGTTTTTGCTGAATCTTGGTCATGTGTGCATTTTGGGGGACTGAATCTCGGTGTTTTGGGGTTTACTTGGGCACCAGATTCCAGTGACTTCTAGAGTGTGCAGGCAGAGGGGCCCAACACTGGGAACTGTAATACCTCAGGGCAAAGGTGACCAGGGTCAGAGAGAGACACCCCTCTGAGGACAATGCTCTCACCATCAGCATTTGCAGGCTCATGTGAATGCAGCAGGCTTCATTGGTATCACCCAGTCCAGCTGCTCTTTTTTCCTTATATGTACTCTCCTAGAATGTTCTCCCCTTTCTTGTCCCCCATTGGTCCCGGTTTACTGCAATGCTCCGCCCCTGTTACCTCATTGGTTCCCCAGTTGGCTGCCCCTCCTCTGCACCACCTGTGCTCAGTTCCCATTGGCCCTTGGCCCTCAGACCCGTCCCTTTCCCCCCTTATCAAACCCTGTGTCCTCAGCCCCATTTTGTTTCTGTGCGTGGACCCTCTGCATTGCAATAAACTGTGTTTGGAGCTGTGCACACAGACCTGCCTCTGGCCTTGTCCATCAGCAGGTTAAGCAAGCGTGCTCCGGGCTCTGGGAGTGCAGGTTGCTCACAGGGGCTCGTTGTGGATGTGCCACAACAGTGGAGATGGACTTGGGCAGGAGGATCCCCCTAACCCAATGTGCTCATACATTATGTTTCTCCCCAAACCAGGATTTCCCATTCCCAAACCCTGGCCGAATGGAGGGGGTGGCTGTAAGGAAGAGGAAGAAGCCCCGTGACACCGAGACAGGTGAGGCAGAAGTCAATGCCCCTTTCCCTCTCTCTCCTGCTCCATCTCCCACCCCAGCATGGCTGTAAGACAACCTCGCTGCTAACGCCATCCTGCTGGGGATGCACTGGGGAGATCTCCTTCCCCTTCCCTATTGCACAGAGTCAAATCCCATCCTCTCCTTGTCCTTCCTCCCCCAGAGAAGGAGCTGAGGATGGAGACCAGGGAGGACAAATCCCCACAGCAGAACCTCATGGCAGAGGCTGTTCTGAATGATGCCACAGGGCAGAAACCCAAGGGGGAGGAAAAGCCTCGGAGATCCCACAGGAGGAGGGCCTGCAAATCCAGCCCAGGGTGCTCTGAGGGGGAAAGACCCACCCTGTTCCAGGAAGGTGGACAGAGCTTCAGGCAGAGCTCAAAGCTGTTCTCCCGTGAGCAGCTTCATGATGGGGAGAAGCCCTACAAGTGCTTGGAGTGTGGGAAGAGGTTCAGGCAGAGCTCCCACCTCCTCTGCCACCAGATGATCCACACTGGGGAATGGGCCTATGAGTGTGGGGAATGTGGGAAGGGCTTCAGGTGCAGCTCAGAACTCGTGAGGCACGAACGCATCCACACTGGGGAGAAGCCCTATGAGTGTCCCGAGTGCCAGAAGAGGTTTGCCACCAGCTCCAATCTCCTCCTGCATGAGCAGATTCACACCAAGGAGAAGCCCTTCCGCTGCCCTGACTGCAGGAAGGGCTTCAAGAACAACTCCAACCTCATCAGACACCGGCGCATCCACACCAGGGAGAGGCCCTACAAGTGTCCCCAGTGTGGGAAGAAGTTTCAGACCAGCTCCAATCTCCTCCTGCATGAGCGGATTCACACCGAGGAGAGGCCCTTCTGCTGCCCTGACTGCGGGAAGGGCTTCAAGCACAACTCGACCCTCATCACCCACCGGCGCATCCACAGTGGGGAGAGGCCCTACAAGTGTCCCCAGTGTGGGAAGAGCTTCACCCAGAGCTCTCACTTGACCCAACACCGACGGAGGCACCAGTAAGGGAAGCCCTGCAAATGCCGTAGTTGCAGGAAGAGCTTCATGCCCAGTTGCAGCTTCATCCCCCGTTGTAAAACCCATGTTGGGAAGAGCCCTGGTGATCAATGGTCCCTGTGATCCATGCTGGGAAGACACCTGTACCTTTTCCTACCCTTGCCAACGACATGATGTGGGATCAGATAACATGAGGGTCAGGCCATGGCCCTGTCCTTACATTCACTCCCATCTCTAGTCAGTGCTAGGAGCACGAAAGAGACTCCCTGTCTCCCTGAAGAGAAGGGTGTCCTTTCCAGGAGCGAGGATAAACATGGTTGGGTAGAGGCAGTCAGTGGTAATGTAGCTTTTCCTGCAAATCCTTTCTCTTATTCCTTGCTGTTATCGATATTGTTTCTGTTGCTGTTTGTTCTTTGTCTTGTTGCTATTCCCGATAAATTATTCTTATCCCAGCCCGGGATCTTTGCCTTTTGTGCTTTCGATGGGAGGTGGGAGGGCAGTGAGGGCAGCGCGGGTTTAGCGGGAGCAGGAAATTGGGGACCAGAAGTCCTAAACCTCAGCCGGTGGAAACCAAGCCCTGGTGGCAATGCCAGCAGCCTTGGGAGCAGGTCCCTGGCTGGGGCTGTGGGAACCTCTTCCCTCTGGTGCCCAGGGACAGCACTGGAGGGAACGGCTGCAGCTGAGTTGGGGCAGGCTCAGGTTGGATCTCAGGAAAAGGTTTTTCCCCAGTGGCTGCTGGGGCACTGCCCAGGCTCCCCAGGGAAGGGTCCCAGCTCCAGCAGCGTTTGGACAGCGCTGCCAGGCCCAGGCTGGCATTGTTGGGGTGTCCTGTGCAGGGCCAGCAGTTGGACTCCAGGATCCTGATGGGTCCCTCCCAGCTCAGCCAGTTCTGTGGATCTGGGATCCCATGACCCATAGCAACAGGGTCCTGGTGATGGTTGCCTGCTAAGGATCAGATTTGTCACAGACGGCTCTCAGAGGGGTTCCATGGGGACTTTCCAAGAGTCTCCAGGCTGTTCAAGAGCTGGAATGTCACAGGCAGAGACAGAGGCTCCATGGACACCTCCCAGGTGTTCCTGGGGATGGTAAAGAGCTGTGTGCTCAGAGGCTGTCACAGCCATTCCATGGTGACATCCCAGGGGACCTTGGGCTTCAAAGGCACCAATCTGTCACAGGCACTCACAGGGGGTCCACGGTGACTGACGCCGGCAACTATTTACAGACACGAACGGAACGGGACCACACCTGAACAGCGTCGTGAGCTGTTTATTTAAAAAGCATCAGTCTCATTACATGGCTATGGCAATGGATCGATGCGAGCAGCTCGCTATCCAGAGAGAAGGCCAAGGAAACTTAGTGTTACAACATATTATAAGATAGTTTCAGACCTAGTTTCAGCCAATTACATAGAGCAAAAGCATATTGACAGTCGTTCTATCCAACCACATGAAGCACACGTAGCTTTGGTTAAAACAATAGCAACTTTTTCTCTCATACAATGGTTCGTTTACAAAAGACAAAGCACAGAGCCCTATTCATATTTAACCTTCTAAATATTTACTAAAATATACTTTTTTGCAACTTTGAAAGCCAAACTACATAGCTTTATTGTTCTATTTCTCATGTCTTCGCTACTGCTGATATCTCTTTTCTGCTGCTTAAGCATTTCACTATCCTTACTGTCTCTGCGGCCTTTCTTTTTCCCACCTTTTCTAAAATCCTCTAATCCCATGGATTCCCACAATTCCCCCTCTCTGTTGACTCAAAAAGAAATCTTCAAAACCATGTGGTCCACTACTTGCGTTTCATAGCCTTACTATAACACTTTTGCTTACTATCTGCTTGAGGCCTATTCTTGCAGACTCTAATAATCGCTATGTTACAGCACAGCAATTTAATGCTGTGAAAGCCCAGTCAGTGAAAAGATATGAATCATGTCTGACAATAGTTATAAGTCATTGTTCAAAAAATTCTTGTCGATTCCAGGGTCTTAACTCAAAACCCTCCTCCATTTCTATACCTTCATCCGTCATTTCTGTGAGATTTCTAACACTCTCTGTGCTTCTACTTCTTATTTCTCTCTCTTGTATGACAAAAACTTCTTTAACTGTTTTGTTCATCATCCGTCGCACACACTGAAGTATGCAGGGGATTACTATCAACATCATTACCAAAACACCCAATATACAGAGACCTATCTTGCAAAGTTGCCTTAGCCAAGGTGCAAAGCTCCATTCTTGGAACAGATCATCCAACCAGGATTCACTACCCTCTTTAATTTGGGCTGTCAAGTCTTTCAGTTTTTGTATGCTCTTGTGAATGGATTCCGAATGATCGGACAGGTTCATACAACACAGTCCTTCAAATTCCTCACAACCATGCCCTTGTGCCAGTAAAAGAAAGTCAATTGCTGCTCTATTTTGAAGGGTAGCATGTCTAACACTATCAACATCGGTCAACATATCACTAATGGCAGAGGATGTGGCATTCGTTTGCTTGCTCAGCCAACACCCAACTCGATCTAATTGTTTCAAAGCTACTGCTGAAGTCAATTGGGGTAAAAATATACTTGCTGAAACCCTTCTTGCAGCTTTCCAAGGCATGAAATCACTCTGACAGTTCTCATCGTAATGATGAGCAGATCTTGTTTTCCTTTGTTTCCTTTTCATGACCGCTTTAGCTGAGGGTGCAATTACAGTGAGCATCCCAATGCTACAAGGGCCACCTTCCAGGTGTGCTGGAATGCCTTGCCAAGCCCTGTCTCCACAAATGAACCAATATCCCTTAGGCAATTGCCGGGGATATAGGTCAGCCTCAGGAAGCACATCCCAACTGTTTGAAGAATTGCACCAAAAACTCAAATTTCTATATGCAAAGTAATGAGGAGTAACATTGAAATTTGGAGGATCACCTTTTTGCCAAGCATTTGCTATGAAGGTAAAGCAAAAATCCATTGTCAAAGAACCAAGGATTTCTAATTCTTGGGGTTCAGAAGCTGCCCTAGGAAGTTTTTTGGCCCAAATGTTCCAATTCACTGTGGGATTGTTCCCATTGTCAATTTCACCTGGCTTACCATTGGATTGTTTTTTGACTAAAGGCAACTCTTTTACTGGCACACCAACTAGACAGGTTGAGAAGGGTTTTTCTGGTTCCGAATTAGACAAACATATGGTATCTGAGCCGGCTGCCTTGGCTAAGGTCACCCAAACATTAGTTTTCGGTTGTTCCACAGGCAAATCTGCACGACAAAAGGAAATTAAAACCCACCAATACCAACATACAACTTGCATTTGCTTCATCTTATCCATGAACTAAGTTTTGGCAGAATCCTTACATATATATCAATTTTTAAAATTTTGCTTTCAACAAAAACAAAAACCTAAACTTTTGCCAAAAATCAGCTCTACGAAACAAACATTTGACATACAATTGACACACTTATAAATAACATTAACACAAAGTCAGAATTTGCAGGTTCCACCGATGCACAAGGAACGTCAGGCGTGACCCGGGATCCCTCTGCTCGGCTCACGTCTGCGTACTTGCTTCCTCGGTTCTGGACTCGTCAGCACGTTCTGGGGTGCGATATGGTTTGACGTTCTTGGCTGGGACCCACCTAATTCCAGCACCTGTAGAGACAGAAGCATACCCTTTGCCCCAGGTTATTAATCGGAAAGGACCTTCAATTTGTCCAGATTCAGGGTTTCTAATTAAAACAGGTGGATTTTCTTTCAGTTTTGCCTGAGTGTTATTTGAAAAATGCCTAAAAATTGGTGGATCGGGTTCTGCAAATGAACTGTTTAGGAAATTAAAAACATACAAAGCTTTGTTCAGTCTCATCTGAGGTGTGACCTCTGCTCCCCCTCTCTGTTGATCTAAAATGCGTTTTAGTGTTTGATGTGCCCTTTCAATAATTGCTTGGCTTGTGGGAGAGTGAGGAACACCAAAGATGTGACGAACACTCCATTCTTTTAGAAATGTGGCCAATTTTTGAGCTATGTATGCGGGACCATTGTCAGTTTTTACTTCTTGGGGTACACCCAATGAAGCAAAAGCTTGCAGAAAATGATGACAGGCGTGATTGCCTGTTTCACCTGTGTGAAGAGAAGCAAACATTGCACCAGAGAATGTGTCTACTGAAACATGAATGTTTTTAAATTTGCCAAAGGAAGGGTATTTAGTGATATCTGTTTGCCATAACTGCAGGCTTTGCAAACCTCGTGGATTAACTGCTCCTGTGGAAACAGGAGGTTGCACAAGCTGACAGTCAGGGCAAGTATTGATGATAGCTTTAGCTTGACTTTTAGTAATTTGAAACATTCGCACAAGTGCTTGTGCGTTTTGGTGAAAAAAGGCATGACTCAGTTTTGCTTGTTCAAAAATGTTTGGCAAAGTGTTTGAAATGACCATCGTCAGTTTGTCCGCTCTCGCGTTTCCTTCCACTAAAAATCCAGGAAGAGAAGAATGAGCCCTGATGTGAGAAACAAAATATGGATTAGTTCTATATTGCAAAGTTGTATAAAGACATGAAAGCCAACGATATAAAGTATCATTACTAACATCTTTTAAAATTGACCCTTCTAATCTCCTAACTACATTAGCAACATAAGCAGAATCTGTTATCAAGTTAAGAGGTTGAGGAAAGAGCTGGAAAGCTCGAACCACAGCAGCAAGCTCAACAATCTGAGGTGACCCTTCTACTATTTGAATGTCTGACTCCCAGGCATTAGTTTTTTGGTTCAACCAAGTTACGACCGATTTGTGACTTTTGCCAGAGCCATCAGTGAAGAGAGTGACTGCATTCAAAGGTTCTTCACTTAATTTAGGTTTTTCTCTAAAACTCAATTTTGCCTGCAATAGTTTGTGAGATGGGTAGTGAACAGAACAAGCACCTGGGAAGCCCAAGAAAGCATACTGTAAATCATCAGAATTTTGCATTGCCCAATTAAGATAGTCTTTTTTCAATGGCAAATAAATAACTGCAAATTCTTGGCCTGCTAAAGTTAACAATCTGGTTCTGGCCTTAATTACAATTTGTGCAATCATTTCTAAGACTGTGAAAATTGTCTTTGGAGACCTGTAGGGAAGAAAAATCCATTCTATTATCAACAAAGGATCAGGCTCAGAAGGGTCCCACTGAAAAATGAGACCACAAAGTTGCATTTTTTCTCCTAAAACTGCAAAAAAGAAAGGTTTTTCAGGAATGCAGCGATGAGCTTGTCTTCTTTGGAGAGCTTCTGTGATCTTGTCGAGTGCAGCACGAGCTTCAGGGGTTAAGGTTCTTGGGGAAGTGATGTCGCAGCTTCCTCTTAGCAGATCGAGAAGTGGACTCAGTTCATCGTTGGTGATTCCCAAAACAGGTCTGACCCAGTTGATTTCTCCCAAGAGTTGTTGCAAGTCTTGCAGGTTGTTGACATTGGTCCGGATCTGTATCTTCTGCGGTGTTATTGTCGTTTCAGTCATCTTCCATCCCAGATACTTCCAAGGTGGAACTTCCTGGATTTTTGTTGTAGAAATTTCAAGTCCAGCCTTTTGAATTTCAGCAACAACACAAGCACGGGTTTGCTCCATCTCTTCCTGCGTTGAAGCTGTGATGAGCAAATCATCCATGTAGTGTAGAATCATGGATTTTGGAAATTTCTGTCGAGCAGGAGACAAAGCTTGGGCGACGAAATATTGACAAATTATAGGCGAGTTCTTCATCCCTTGTGGCAGTGATTTCCAGTGATATCTCTGCACGGGTTCCGTTCGATTGATGACAGGAACTGAAAAAGCAAATCTTGGAGCATCATCAGGATGAAGTGGAATGTGGAAAAAACAGTCCTTTAAATCAATGACGACGAGAGGCCAGTGTCTTGGGATCATTGATAAAGAAGGCAGTCCAGGTTGAAGAGGTCCCATGTCTTCGATCACCTCATTGATCTTCCTCAGGTCATGAAGCAATCTCCAGGAGTCTGATGTTTTCTTGTGGATGACGAAGACTGGTGAATTCCAGGGACTGTTTGTTGGGACGATGTGACCCTGCTGTAATTGTTCCTTTACCAATTTATTAAGGATATTTAATTTTTTCTCTGTCAAAGGCCATTGATCAATCCATATAGGATGATCAGTTTTCCAGGTAATCTTTAAAGTGCCAGGTTTCAACGTGGTTGTCATTACACTTCTAGTTTCGCTCCCCACTGGGAAAGAACGTCTCTTCCCCAGACGGTGAGAGGCTTCTGAACAACAAAAGGACGCACCGCAGCAGTCTTTCCTTCAGGACCTGTAATGTTAATCATGGATGCACTTTGCAGACACACAGTAGCACCTCCAATCCCAGCGAGAGAACCTGAAGGAGCTACTAAATTCCAGTCATTAGGCCAAAACATGTGAGAAATTACAGTGACATCTGCACCAGTATCTGGCATGCCTGTAACATAAATTGTTTTACCACAGTGAGTCAGGCTACAAGTTAATTGAGGTCGGTCACGGTCCAAACATTGCACCCAAAAGACCTCTGGACCTGAGGTACAAGAAGGCACAGACATGATTGAATTCTTTGGAAAATTGTTTTGCTTGTGGGTATTCACAGGAAACAGAAATGCAATAGCAATAGGTGTTTTTGGAGGAATAACCATAGGAACTTCAAGTGCAAGAGCTAAAATCTTTAGCTCTTCATTAGAATTTACTGAAACAACAGTAGGAAGAATTGAGAGTCCAAGAAATTTGTTATTGACTTTGCCTAAAATTAAAAATTCTTGCCCTTGCTGAAAAGGATTGACAATTCCAGTAGGAATGTTCACCCAGCATAAATTGTTTAATAGAGGAATTAATTTTGAGGAGGCCAATTCGATCCTTGTGCTTGAGGATATTGAGCTGGGATCGTTTGTGGATTGGTTGATTGAGGCACAAATGACTGAGGTACCATTACCATTTGAGTGGGTACCTGGTTGCCAGGGGGTACCACTACTTGTGTCTGAGCGCGGTGGTAATGCGCGCTGTTTTTGAAGTTTAACGACAGAGGCTTGCCATCGATATCAAAAAGAGAGTGACAATGCTTAGCAAGATGCCTCCCTTTTCGGCATCGAGGGCAGACAGAAAGTTGTTTTGGTGGAAATATTTTCGCAGGACAATCCTTTTTAACATGATTTGGTTTACCACAAGCAAAGCAACAAGACCTTTTATCAGATTCCAACTGTGCAGTGTTAACAGAATTTTCCCCAAGCTTTTTTTCTAAAAACTCTTCAAATTTATCCATTCGTTTTGCCAAATTATCTTCTAATGTTTTTTCTAACGTATTGACCTGTAAATTTGCAAGGTGTTGTGATCCACCTATTCTGCTGCATGCTGTTAACATCTGCACAACAGTTGGAGGTTGATCAGGCAAAGCTAAAATAATTTTTCTACATTCATCATTAGCATTTACAAAAGCAAGGTTTTGAACAATATAAGAACGAGCTTTTTCATCTGGACATTGCCTTTCAACCGCTTGGGTTAGTCTATCCAAAAAAGAACCATAGGATTCTGTTTCACCTTGTTTAATCAAGGTATAAGAATTTACATGTGTGCCAGCTGGCTCTACTGAAAATAAGGCTTCCCTAGCAGCATCTTTAATATCAGCTAATACAGACCGAGGCAAATCTACTGCTTGATTTTCTGCTCTGTGGTAAGGTGGATCGCCTGCTAAATGAACAACATCTAAATCTGCATGATCAGTATTTGCATATTTTTCAACCAACTTATTAAGAAGTTTTTTCCATTGTAATTCCCATAGAAGGTATTGTGAATTGGTTAAAATCAGTGAAGCTATATTTCGACAATCAGCAGGGACTAAATCGTGAGAATTAAAAGTACTTTTCAACACACTATTAAAATAAGGAGAAGAGAACCCACTTTCTTTCAAAGCCTGACGTAATTCCTTTATATCATGGTGAGAGAGACTTTCATATCTAGGGTTAACATCATTACGACCATATCTTACAGGTAATGCAAGGAGTTGTTTCTTTGAATCTAAATCTTTTTCTAATTGTTGATTAATATTAGACCAGTCCGGCAGCTTTAAAGGAGGATCAGGGTTAGAATTGACAGTTTCACTGACAGTGGTTGTTCCGGGAACCCTGCCAGTGTCCGAATTCTTGGCAGGGACGTTGCTGTAGCAACGAACTTTCCCAGGAGTTCTGCCAGGATGGGCGGGAGAACTCGCCTCTGAATTCCTAGCAGAGACACCTGAACAACACGCCTCTCCTGGAGCCCTGCCCAGAGGGACAGAGGCGGGCTCAACCATGGACCACGCCCCCTCCGGAGCCCTCCCAAGAGGGGCCGGGGAGGAATTGTGTTCTCTGGATTGTGGAAAAAATCCAAAATTTGTCTCAGCTTGGCTACTTGTCCTTGAATTTTTATCTCTGATAATTTCTAAAACCTTACTGCATGTTTCACACTGTCTCCCTGCCAGCGAAGACTCAGCTGGAGGGTTACCAACATTAGACTGCAGGTTTGAAATGCTATTTTTTCCTTCACCGGCAAATGAGACAGATTTCAAATCCCTCAAAATCTCAGTCGGTGCCTCAACAGGGACCTTTCGAAAATCTCCTGCTTTCTTTTCAAACCCCTGGCTGTCGACTGCTACCTCTATCTTTTCCCCTGCCCCGTTCTCTGAAGGCAGAGTCACAGCTACAGCTATTTCATCCTCTGTACCAAGAGCTTGGTGAGCCACAGAAAAACCTGGCAGAGGCTTAACAGAACAATTCACTAGAAAAGGATTTTTCGAATGACAACACACACAACCCGCCTGAATCAAACCCAAAGGGGTGTCTGCATGAGAAGAGGAAACAGTGGCAGGAGTGACCCCCACAGTTTCCCGACCAGGCAAAACAGATCCCAAGCCCATCTCGGCTAACCCTGCTTGTACAGTTTCAGAACATGCAATTCCTTTATCACGAAACCTCGGCAGATTTTCATCTACCACCTTCATGCGGCTCGCACCCACCCCCGAACAGAACTCGCGCACATTCTCATTCCTGGAATGCAACAAAATTTCCGAACAACTTTCCCGACACGGCAAAAGTTCATTTTTTCCCAGAGGGAGGGGCGAAGAACTGCTCTCAGCTGCAGAAACGCTGACAAGCCTGGAAGAAACAGGGGACGCGACCCGAGATGGAAGCTGTTCCGGTTCGCCGTCTCCGGAAGACATGACACTGGACGCTTTGGAAGGAAAGGAACTTGGAGTGGAACCCGAAACTTCCACAGAAAAGGACAGTGACTCGGTATTACGTGGATTTAAAGCATCTGAACAAGATATTTTGTTCTGTTGTTTGGAAATGTCAGTATTACCATCAGTTTGTTTAAAACACTCTAACAAAGCCCTGGAAACAGGCATGAATTTGTATATAGTTTCGTCCTTTTTGAGAGAGAACAGATTATAGATTTTCCAGTTTATTTGATCCCAAAAAACAAAGGTAAAAGCAGACTGCAAGTCTATATTTTGAGTGTTCGCTTTTACCCAGACTAATAAGTCTTTCAGTTCATTTTTTGTGATATCTGAACGTCCTTTATCTTGTAACATTTTCTCAAGCCGGTAAAAAACGTCCCATTCTGTTTTAGATAAATGATTTTTCATTTTCGTCACCCAGGAAGCCCCTAGAAAAAGATTACTTACAAAGACATCAGATGTAGAAGGCGAAGGGATGAAGTATTCCTCCTGGGTCTCCGGCGCCCGAGTTTATCCAAGATTTTCTTTTTTATTCTAGTCTAAAATCCTCCTCACAGAGGGGCACCATTTGACGCCGGCAACTATTTACAGACACGAACGGAA
The DNA here is from genome assembly GCF_036417665.1 of Passer domesticus. NCBI lineage: Eukaryota > Metazoa > Chordata > Aves > Passeriformes > Passeridae > Passer > Passer domesticus. The sequence continues at coordinate 3,327,810 of NC_087481.1, read as the reverse complement.
CGGGACCACACCTGAACAGCGTCGTGAGCTGTTTATTTAAAAAGCATCAGTCTCATTACATGGCTATGGCAATGGATCGATGCGAGCAGCTCGCTATCCAGACAGAAGGCCAAGGAAACTTAGTGTTACAACATATTATAAGATAGTTTCAGACCTAGTTTCAGCCAATTACATAGAGCAAAAGCATATTGACAGTCGTTCTATCCAACCACATGAAGCACACGTAGCTTTGGTTAAAACAATAGCAACTTTTTCTCTCATACAATGGTTCGTTTACAAAAGACAAAGCACAGAGCCCTATTCATATTTAACCTTCTAAATATTTACTAAAATATACTTTTTTGCAACTTTGAAAGCCAAACTACATAGCTTTATTGTTCTATTTCTCATGTCTTCGCTACTGCTGATATCTCTTTTCTGCTGCTTAAGCATTTCACTATCCTTACTGTCTCTGCGGCCTTTCTTTTTCCCACCTTTTCTAAAATCCTCTAATCCCATGGATTCCCACAGGTGACATTCCAGGAGTCCCCAGGCTGCCAAAGAGCCGGGATGTCCCAGACACTCACAGGGGTTCCTGTCATGGGCAAAGTGGGAGCTTCAGGCAAAAGCTTTATTTCTTTTTTGGAGAAACTCCTGCTGCGTCATGAGGTGGAGAAATGCCACCCAAAATCGCACCATGGATCCTCAAACCCCTGCAGAGCCCCTAGACTTCCAAAATTCTTTCTATGAGAGGAGACTGGGAGCAGCTGGATCCAATCCCAGCCCCAGACTTTGTCAAAGGTGTAAAAGATTGGAGAGGTAGAATTGAACCTTAATGCAATTTGTCCCACAGGATTAACGATGGAATACCAGATAAATTTACATAAATACAGCTCTGATTGGTTGTGATCACGATTAGACAGAATGGCTTATTTACACCACAGAGTAAATTTTTAAAAAAAGAATTATTTATTCCACAGTATGGAAGTAATAACAATTATTAGAATATAGTGCTCTAGGAAGCAGTTTTGATGTCAACAGAGCCTTGCTGGAGTTGTTGGAGCCCATTGCAGGCAGAGCCTCCTGCTCCAGCAGGAACTGCCTTTCCTGTGCCAGGAGCAGGGCAGGTCCCGCTGCAGGAAAAGCCCCAGGCCAGCCCCAGCACAGGGAAGGGCTCGGGCACAAGGGCAGAGTGCCGTGCTGGGAGCTGTGCCAGGCAGAGCCTGAGGCACCAAAGGCACCTTGGCAGCAGCAGCTGCTTGCAGGCCATGGCCAGAAGCCTCCCTTGGCAGCCCGGCCTGGTGGCCAGCACTGCAGAGCTGCTGCCTCAGGGCTCATTTCTGCCTGGGCTCTGAAAAGCCACTTCTGCTCCAGGAGCCTGCCTGGGAAGCCATTGGCCCCACCACCTTGGGGACAAGAGATGAATGAGAAAACTCTTCATGCCAGCAGAGACAAGGCAGGGGCAGAGGAAAGGGGAGAGCCAGGCCCAGGGCACAGGGCTGCCATGGTGATGGCTGTGAGGTCACTGCCCCTGCAGCAGCCTGGCTGCCCTCAGCAGACATTCTGGCCAGAAGCGTTGTGAGGGCACCCAGCACATCAGAGAACCCACACAACAGGAATTCTGTCCTTGGGGATCAGAGGGTTTCACTGAGTCAGGTTGCACATAGCTGCTGATCTTGGAGTATTGCTGTGATAGGGAATCTACTTCTCTGGAAAAAGTTACCGTTTTGTGCCACTCTCATAATTGTAAAGTATTTCCTCCTTTTAACAAAATAAATCCACCCTCGTTCAGTTTAAAGATATTGAGCCTTGTTCTATCACTGCAAGATTTGAGATAAAATAATGTTGTCCACTATTTTTTCGTTTTCACACATCTTGGAGAGGACCCAAAAATCTCCCAAGATGGGGTTTGGAGGCCTCATCACATAACCAGCAGGGAGAGGCTGATGGCTCTGGGCTCAGTGGGGCAGACTGAGGACAGAACAGGAGTAGCCCAAAAGGGATTGAAGGGTGGTTTCAGAGAGGCTGGAGCTTTTCTTCAAAGAGGATATAAGTATGAGAAGGCAATAATGGCACCAAGGGCAGCTGAGGAGGCCCAGACTGGACACCAGCAGAAAGGAATTACCCGGCCAGGGCAGGGCTCTGGTGCAACGCATCCCCCACAAGGAGCCTGGAGCAGCCCAAGGCTTTGTGTGGGCAGGCAGAGGCAGGCAGGAGGCAGAGCTGTCAGCAAAGGAAGGGGCCAGCCAGGTGGGGCAGCTGGGGATGACGACAGCCTGCAGGGACAGAGGCGCAGGGCAGGGACACCGTAGGACAGCCTGGGCTGCACAGGGCACAGGGATGGGCAGCAGCTGCAAGGCCCTGACACAGCCAACTTGGGCAGCACTTTGGCCATGGCTGCTGGCCCTGGGCCTGAGCCAGGAGCAGGAGACAAGTGACCCTTGCAGGCCTGGGGCCTCATTGCCTCCTTGTCCCTGCTCAGCAGCCTGGCAGGGGCCGCCCCATGGTGCTGCCCTTGGCATTGCACATCCCCACATCCCAGTGCCCATCCCAGGAAGAGCCCTGAGCAATGAGGGAGGGACAGGATGTGCCTGGCCAGGGGCTGGGGCTCCGGCCTTGGTCCTTTGCATTCCTGAAACACATCCAGGTTTGCTCAGCACCAGAGACACCTTTGCCTTGTTTGTCTCCAGCTGTCATCACTGCCTCGTGTTCTGCTCTGGCTGCAAGCTGGGGACAGTTTCTCAGTTGTGTCCTTCAATGGGAACCATTAACCCTTCAAGAAAACTTCTGTGTTTCAATCTGACTTTGAGATGTTGACAGGTTTTTGAGCACACTCTGAGGGACAAGTCGAATCCAAAGAGCACCAAAGTCCCAGAGGGTCATTGAAGTCCTTGTGCTGTGTCTGTGCTGCTGAGCTGGGCCGGGCTCCTGGCCCAGAGGCAGCTCCTGGCAAGGGCAGCGCTGCAGAGAGACAGCTCTGGCCAGGAGCAGCTCCTGTGCACAGCCCAGCAGGGCTGGGGCACTGCCAGGGCAGCTCAGGGACACCAGCAGGGCACAGCCAGAGCTGACAGGGGCTCAGCACTGGCAGGGGCTGGGGGATGTCCCAGAGGGGGCTGTGTCACAGCGGCACCTCTGTGGCTGTGTCCTAGAGGCACAGAGCAGCTGTGATGTCAGCAAGGGGCTGTGTGACAGCACAGAGTGGGCTGTGTGAGGTCACAGGTTGGGCTATGACATCACAGAGTTTGTTGTGTTAGGTCATTGAGCAGCTAGAGCATCATAGAGGGGATTGTGTGACATCACAGAGCAGGGTGTGACATCATAGATCAGGCTGTGAGGTCAAAGTGTGTGCTGTGACATTAGAGAGTGGCAGTATCACATCATAGAGAGGTTTTTTTGACATCACTGAGGGGGTTGTGACATCACAGAGCTGGCTGTGATGTCATAGAATAGGGTGTGAGGCCATGGAGCAAACTCTGCCAACATGGAAAGTGGCTTTGTGACATCAGAGAGTGGGTTGTGACATCACCGTGTGACTGTGTAACATCGCAGAGCAGGTTGTGACATCACAGAGTAGGTGTGTTTCATCTCAGAGTTGCCTGCGACATCGAGGAGTAGGCTCTGTGACATAAATTGCTGGACATCATAGAATGGATTATGCCATGACAGGGTATCTCTCTGACATCACAGAGTGGCTGTGACATCACAGATCAGTTTGTGACATCATAGAATGGCTGTGTGACATCCCAGGGTAGGTTGTGTGATATCACAGAAGAATCTGTGACATCATAATTTCAGCTGTGATATCATAGCGGGCTGTGTGATATCACACGGAGCTGTAAGACATCACAGCGGGCTTGGTGACATCACAGATCAGCTGTGGGACATCACAGGGAGCTGTGTGACATCACAGGAGGCTGTGTGTCATCACAGGGGCTGTGTGAGGGCACTGGGGAGGTCACTCTGCCCCAGCCCCCCTCACAGTTCCCCAGAGCAGTCCAACACTGCTCGTGCACAGCGGGGTCCCCTGTCCCCCCGGGTCCCCCCGCCCCCGGCGCCGCAGCCTCCCCAGAGGATGTTCCACGAGATCGACCCCAGAGCCTGACACGGGGACGGGGGGCCGGGGCCCTGGGGGGTGGGAGAGGGGGTCAGGGACCCCCCGGCAGTGTCCCCGTGTCCCCCAGGGCCAGAGTCTCGGCGAGGGCTCCTTCACCCTCTTATGCATGAGCACTTGAGAGCGCTGAAAAAATCCCCAGCAAGGGATCAGCAAAAACCAGATTTAATATTAAGGGACAGCACCACAAAGTTCCTTGGCAAGAGTCACTCTGTTCCTGAATGGCCAATTCAGGCACACAAAGGAAACAAAGAAACAACAAAACCAAAACAAATTCAGGCAATCAAACCAGAAATGAAACAAGAACTCTCCCTGTGTGTGTGAGTGTACCAAAAAAGGGCAGTGAGGGCAAGGATAAAGGGAATATGGCCTAAAAGCTTAACACAGCTCAAACCTAACAGGATTTAACCTTGACTTCTACCTTGAACTTCACAATTTAGCAAAAGAACAAAGCTTAACAGTATTTCACCTAACTTACAACCTATGCCATACCAATTTAATAGAGAAATAACACTTAACAGTATTTAACTCAGCTTATAACTTATATTAAACATAACAACATAGCAAAGGAGCAACTCTTAGCAGCATTTAACTTCACTTAGACCTTGTGACTTAACCTCATTTACAGGCCTGACTGACTCAGCTGTCCAAGGCACTCCAACCCCTCTGAGAGCAGCATTTCTGCCACATTTCTCCAGCACAGGCACTCCTGTGTGCACACAGACACAAAGAGTCAGGGCAAGGCACCTGTGAGAAATTCCCCTGAGGGCAGGAAATGCTCCCTGTGGATGCTTTGGCATCTCCCCAGTGGGTGAAGGGTTGAGCCTGGAGGAGTGGGGGGATTGGCCCAGGCTCCCTCCTTGTTCAGGATCCCCGAGTGCAGCAAACGGGAGAGTTCCTGGCTGGGAGAGGCCCCACTCAGAGGGAGTCGCTGGCCCAGGAGAGCTCCAAGGGGCTCCTTTTGCAGCGCTGTTTGTAGGGCCCCAAGAGAGGGGCTTCAGTCACAGCAATGGTTCATCCTGGCTGCACTTGGCATCAACAGCTTTCTTTGGCAGTGTGAGAACAGGGATGTTGTGCCACTGAGGGAACAAAAACAGTTCCCAGGGCTGCTCCTACAGCAACCAGGAGCTGGTTGGGCACAGCAGTGCCTGGAGCAGACAGTGTTTGTGCTGAGCTGCAGAGGAGCTGAGCCCAGGTGCTGTTGGCCAAGGCTGAGGCCCAAGGAGCATTTCTGAGCTGGCAGGACGGGCTGAGAAGGGGAGGGGGGAATGCACCAGCACAGGGCCCATAGAAGCAAGGGACCATGGTGACACTGTGGGGCCCTGTGAGACCAAGGGACCATTGTGACACTGGGAGACCCTATGGAATCAAAGGTCCATTGTGACATTGTGGATCCTGGTGTCATCAGTGGTCCATTGTGACACTGTGGAGCTAACTGAGACCATTGTGGCACTGCAAACCCCCAGGGTCCAAAGGTCCATTGTGGCATTGCAGGGCTTATGGAACAAAGGAGCCACGTGCCATTGTGGGGCCTCATGGAACCACTGAGACCATTGTGACACTGCAAGGCCTCATGGAATTGTTGGGACCATTGTGACTGTGAAGTCCCATGGAACCAAGGTACCATTGTGACACTATGGGGCACCATAAAACAAAGGAAAAATGTAACAGCTCTGACTAGTTTGGCCTCCTGGGCCCGTGACTGGTCCAGCTGATCTTGCCATGTTGAGGGTCTCTTCTCACCTGCTGTTGAAACACTGGTGCTCTGTGCTTTCCTTCCTATGGAAAAGAGCTGTTGTTCTCCTCCAGGCACACATGGCCAGAATTGGGATTTCACCACCAAATTTCGTTATAACCAGGGATTGTTCCCATAAGGATATTGTCAGTCTGGCTGGCAATGGTTTCATGAGGGTCACTTCCCATATGTCCCCAGAACACTGGGGAAGGCTCCATGCTTTCCTTCCTACAGAAATGAACTGTCCTGTTTATCCAGACGACCATAGCTGAAATTGGGTTTCCACCTCCAAAATTCCCTAAATCCAAACACTGCTCTCAGACAAAATCTGCCATTCCTGACAAGTCTGACTGGCCTTGGACTAGTGAGGCTTTCACCTGCCTTCCAAATACTGGGGCTCTTTGCTTTCCTTACTATGGAAAAGATCTCTCCTTCTTTGCCAGGTATTCATGGCCAGAATTGGGATTTCACCTCCTCTCTATTGTGACAGACTGGAGGAGATTGTTGGCTGGAAACATTTTGTGTGTGGGGGAGGAAGGGGCAGGTCCAGCCTTGCCCTGCCCTGGAACCCCAGCACTGCCCTGCTCTGCAACCCCAATCCCCCCAGAGCCTCTATCCCAGCCCAGCAGTGGCTGCCAGTCCCTGGCACAGCACAGGCAATGCTCCACAGCCACCTCTGGAGCCCCCAGCCCAGCTCCCGAGTGACCAAATGAGCCCAAATCCCACCTGGGGAAGGGCCTGGGGAAGGGGTATTGAAGGCTGACCACAAGGCAAGCACACATCTTGACCCTACCTCCTCTTGGAATTTCCATCTGAACAGTGCTGGAATCCAGGAGTTTGTAGTACTGTGTGTGTGCTTCTCTGTATTTTTTTCATCTTTCTCTCTTTCTGTGTCTTCTTCTGTTCCTCTGCTCCTGCAAATTTTGATTAACATTAAATTGAACAGGCTTAGGGTTTGTGAAGTTGAATGGGCCAAGTCAATGCTTTGAGAAGTGTTTTCTGTTGATTGAATGTCTGTCAGAGTTTTACATGAGAAGAATTTTAAAAAGCAATACAAAACTTTTTGTGTAGCTGACAATCTGTTAAAACACTAAGGTACTGAACACGCCTCTGTGAAACACAGATGTTAAAGATGACAAAACCCAGGAGCCTCCTCTTTCTTTTCCACTCAACAAAGAAGCAGCAGGTCCCAGCCCTGGCCCCATCTGAACCAAACCAAACCAAGCAGCCCTGCCCTGGGCCGAGCCCCTTCCCCCCTCCCAGGCCGCCCCCCATGGGCTCCATTCTGACCAAACCAAACCCAACAATGACCAAACAGGAAAACAAAAGAGGCTACAACACCCTGACCAGAACAAAGCCAGCCACAGCTGTTAAAATCTTACCATCAAGTCCCCTTGCCCAACACAACTAAAACCAGAAACCCCTACAACCTGCAACCAATACAAAATAAACCTACAACTAAATTTAAACACAAAAACCCCAAAAACCAACCATAAAACCAATCCTAACACAACTAAACCACAACTTCCACCACAAGTTACTGGCAGGTCAGGTGTTAATCCTTTCAATACTTCAATCCTCCCTCAAGTATAAGAAAAAAACAAAACACAAGTACATAAAAAACTATATAAATCCATCAAAGTCAGTAAAGAAGAAATTAAATCCCAAATAAAAAAGCAGAAAAAGTACCTTAATCTTAAAACTTAAATCCTCTTATAAACTATAAAGAAAAAACTCTTTTTTTAATAGCCCATAAAATTTTAAAAAAGAAAATATTCAAATTAATATAAAAAACCCTCCATACTGAAATAAACAAATGTTAAAATAACTGTAATTTCTTCAGAAGTTTAAACAGAAAAAAAAAGTCATCCAGTATCCCCAAGAGAAGATCTGTATTCCCAGAGATTAACATAATTTTAAAAGTCAATAATAAAGACTTTAAAAAAACTCACATAAGTCGACATGGCCCATCAACAAGCTGTAAAAAAGCTTGTAGCAATAAAAACAACTTCACAATAACAAATTTCCCCAGACAACTGTTATCCATGACAAAATTAAGAGCCACAAAAAATCTAGTTTTTCCTCTTGTAAACAAAATGTCCAAACCTTAACATGGAAAATTTCTCTCCCTAAGAAAACTTAAAAAGACTATTCTAGAAAGAATAAACTAACTTGAAATTTTAAGTTTAATTTTTTAAACAGTCAGTAAAAAAAATGTCTAAAGCAAAAAATGTTCTAAAGAGTTTATTTTAATTCTTACTACATTTTTCCTTTATTTACTTATAATAAAATTTTCTTTATACCCACTTAAAATTTTAAACCTACATTACCTTTCTCCTAATCCTATTTCACAAAAAAAGAAATACATAAATAATTAACCGACTAAAACCCATCACACTCATCAATACACTAACTAAGAAATCTCAAAATTAGAAAAATCTTACATTAACAAACCGAAACAACTATAATATGATAATAAACCTTTTGCCAAAGTTTCTCTGATTTTTTAAAGTTCCCAGTAAAGGCTGTTTGGTTGTTTTGAGATCCTGAGAAACTCTTGTTGGTATTTCTCCAGTGAGTCCAACTCAGAATACACAAAGAATTGTAATTCCTTTTAAATGTCTCCTTGAGAGAGTTGTTTGGGGGATGGGAGTCAGGGCTTGTCTGTCCTGCTTGGCACAGCCCAGGCAGGGCTTTCCCAGCCACATTCCACACTCCATTGCCCGGCTGGAGCCCCTGCTGCCTCTGAGTTCTGCTGGCCCAGCCCCAGGGACGCTCTCCTTGTCTGCCCATTCCCCCACGGTCTCTGGGCAGGGATGGCCTCAGTGGGGGCTGCTGACATCCTCAGCACCTTGGAGGCTGCTGCTGGATTTCACTGCTGCAGAGGCTTGTTCAGACTGAAGCTCTTCAGTGCAGGAATTCAGTGTCCCAGGGCTCATTGACATTCAGAATACTTTAACAAGCCAAGCTTCTGCAAATGACTCTGCAAATTATCCTCCAAGGGGATAATTTGATTTTAGTTTTCAAATCATTTGTGGTTAATTAGACAGATCTCAGTAGTATACTCAAAGTGAATTCATTATATTTAAAAGGACAGTGAGAAAAGATTTATAGGTCCTGTTTAGGTTTTTTATTCCTGTTAATAAATGGATATGTGCAATCTCCAATGGACATTGAATCCAAGTACCTCCTCATGCAGTTTGAATAGATATGAAAATCAAGACACTTCATGGCTGACAATCAATCAGACTCTGTCCCTACCCCCACCCCACCATTTCCCCCATCCAAGCCCTGGCACTCAGAGCAGCCTTGTGCAAATCTCAGCTCCCTCCAGCCCAGGCTGCACCTGCAGCTTTCAGCTCCTTGGCTCCAAGTCCCATCTGCTTTCCTTGGAGAAGGAGCTGCCCGAGACACAGAGGGATATTCATTTCTTGTCAGCCAACAAAGCCAAGGGAAGGAACAGCTCCATCATATGCAAAAGTCATTCTTCTCCCTGGCTCTGCCCTGGCCCTGTTCCCCACAGCCTGTCCTCTTTCCTTCATCCCTCCTTTGCCAGGCACTTTCTGGGACAAGGGAGCTCTGCTCTGGCTATGGAGGGAGGTCCAAGTGCAGGCACTGGAGTGGGAACCACAACTGATCATGTTTGTGTCCTTTGGGGGTCAGGAACTGGTGAGACTCAGAGGCACAGGAAGGTTTCTCTTCATAGCCAACATAAAAAGTGTGAACATAATAAAATTTAATAAATATTAAAACCCTTCCCTCAACTCCTTGTGACATCCCAATAACATCTGACATGTCCACCATCCACAAGGCATTGCCATACAGGAAGGATTTTAGACAAAGACATAAAAAGAGATGATATAAAAGATAAAACTACCACTAAGATGCTAAGATGTTATTGAAACTTCTGAAAGTGGGACAATTTCCTAGAGCTCAAAGCATGAAGCCACTAAAGGTGGACTAATTGGAATGATCAGAGACCAGCTGCAGGAGGAAATCTCGTAGCAACAGGAAGGACATAGATACAGAAGCTCTAAATGAAAGAGATGTCCTTAGACATGGCCATTTAAACTGGAGAGCTGGAAACACTTGAAGGAAATGGGTCATTAAATATTAGACTGAATACTGGGGGTGAAGAGAGAGGGGAAAATCAGTATTGCTTTTCCTGCCATCAGTAGCAAAATCTGTTAAATCCAGGAAATTCCTGTTCCTGATGGGAAAACTTGCCATCTCTTAAAAGAACAAAAATGAGCCAGATAATAAAGAATAGCTTGTATATTATGAAACTAACAGGTATTAAAACCTGTGCCCCTTTCCAGGCAGACATCAGTTGTGTGCCCATGAACAGGCAGTGCCACTTGTGCCCTGAGGTGCCCAGCTGGGACTGGATCTCTCTGAGAGCACCTGAGGGAGAGCAGAGCACTTTGCAAGCTGCAGGTCCCTCACAGCCCCACAGGGCTCCTGTGCCATCAACATCTGCTCTGCTCCAGTCTGAAACAGGGCCCAGCATGGTGCCGGGATCATCAGAGAGCTGAGGTGTGTGCTGGAATTCCATGCCCTCCCCATCCCACAGCAGCCCTGCATTTCCCTGATCCAGCCTTGGTCTGCAGCACAGCCATGGAGGCTCTTTGGGCTCCTGAGTGTTCCTGCAGCCCCCAAGTGCAGCTGAGCTCTGCCTGTGGCACAGTCAGGCCTGGCCAGCGCAGGCCATGCTCAGCAATTCCTTGTGTGTGCCTGGCCTTGCTGTCAGCCCCGGCAGCGGCTGCGTGGCCCCTTGGTGGCCCTGTGCTGGCCCAGCCATGGTGGCCCAGCCCCTGTGCAGGCCCAGCCCAGGCCAGGAGCATTGCGGCTGGGAATGGCCCCTGTGCCGTGGTGCCCACAGCAGCCTTGGGGCTCTGTGCCCCATGGCCTCCCTGCTGGGCAGCCTCTGCCAGCTCCTGCACAGCCCCTGGCACCTGTGGGCCTGCACAGACAGCCCTGCCCCGGGCTCTGCCAGCCTCTGGGCCAGCAGAGAGGCCGGCCAGGGCTGGCCATGGCCGGGAACAGGCCCTGAGCCCCGCAGGAGGATGGAGCTGGGCCACAGCCAAACTCAGCCCAGCGCAAAGCTGGGCTCAGCAGCCAGGGCTGCCAAGGGCTGGGCACAGAGGCTGGCACTGACAAATGTCCTGGGCCCCCTCCCTGCTCTGTCCGTGCCCCCAAGGGCACAGAGCAGCCTCCTCTCTGGGGCATTTGCCTGTTTTCAATGCCTTGCACAGGCGCTGGCCCTGCCCCACAAGGCCTGGCCTGAGTCCTGCCCCTGCACGCTCAGCCAGGCTGAGATGGACACTGATGGTTTCTGGGGCAGGCTCTCTGAGCCCAGCCCAGCTCCCTGCAAGCTCTGCCAGCTGCCCTGAGCTCTGGGCAGCACCAAGGGCCTCTCCCCAGCCCAGCCCAGCCGGCTCTGGCCCCACAGCTCTGCTGAGGCCAGGCTGCTCTGGCCACTGGCCCCACGGCCTCAGCCCCTGCCAAGGGCACAGCAGCAGCTGCAGCTCACACAGGACTCAGCCCCAGCCATGGGGGAAGGTGCTGGGCCAAGGCCAAAGGAGGCTCCCTGCCTGCCCTGCTGCCCTCTGGCTCAGGTGCTGAGAGCTCTGCAGCCCCTGCTGCCATCCCATGTGCCCAGGGCAGCACAAGAGCCCCAGCCTTGGGGCCCTCAAGAGCTGCTCCTGCTCCAGGCCCAGGGCCCATCCCAAAGCTGGGGCAGCCACAAAGCTGTGCCCATTTCTGTTCATTGCTGCTCTGATGGGGATGGATCCTCAGCCACTTGGAGGTTGATGATGAATTTTCCTACTCCCAAGGCCTCTTCTTTCTTGAGCTCTTCAGTTCAGGAATTCAGTGAGAAAAGCTCATAAACATTTGTTCAACATGTCCAAAGAAGAAAAGCCATTTGTAATAACAGAAGTTTTCAAGTTTTCTGTAATTAATTAGACAGATATCTGAAGTGTATTCAAAGTGTATATACTGTCTTGAAAACAATGCAGAGAGAACAGTTTGTTCTGTTTAATTTTTTTTCCTGTTTATAGATTGATATCAGCAATGTCCAGTTGATATTGACCCCCAGCACCTTCTAATGCAGACTGAATAGGTATGAAAATCAAGACCCTTCATGGCTGAGAGTCAATCAGACTGTGTCTCCTGCCCCCTCCCGACCATTTCCCTCATCCAACCCCTGGCACTCCTATGGATCAGGAATGGTGTCACCAGCAGGACCAGGAGAGCAATTCTTCCCCTGTGCTGGGTGCTGGTTGGGCAGCACCTCGTGGGCTGTGTCCAGTTCTGGGACCCCAAATTTAGCAAGAACGTGGAGGGGCTGGAGTGTGTCCAGAGAAGGGCAACAAGGCTGGTGAAGGGTCTTGAGCACAAGTCCTGTGAAGACAGGCTGAGGGAGCTGGAGTTGTTTATTCTGGAGAAGAGGAGGCCCGGGGGAGACAAGGTGGTGTCAGGGCACAGGTTGGACTTGATGATCTCCAAGGTCTTTTCCAACCTTGCTGATTCTGGGATTCTCTGAAACCACCCTTGCAGCAGTTGCAGGATGAGCCCTGGGCCTCCTTTTCAGAAGCTCCAGCAGCCCAGGTGCCTCAGCTTCTCCTGCCAGCCCCAAAGCCCATCCTGTCAGTCCTGCAGAGCCTCTTCAGCTCCTCCTCATTGCCCAGAACAGGGAGCCCCACAGGCAGACACAGCAGCCCAGATGTGCCCCCCTGGCCTGGGGTGCCTCTGGCAAGGGAGCAGCACCAGGCACTGTAGGAGCCTGCAGACAATTCCTGCAGCACTTGGAGGATGATCCTGTTCCCCAAGGGATGTTCCCATGGTGCCACGTCAGGAACTGCAATGGGGAGTGGGGCCAGAGAGGAAAGGGCAAACAGGGATGGGCTGTTTGCAGGGGAGGGAACAGGGCTGGGCAAGAGGAAGAATTTGGTACAAAAAAAAAGGGGGGAAAAAAAAGCAAAGGTGAAGCCAAGGAAATGCTCAGGGCAGTTTGGGGGTGGCTGCCAGGCAGCCCTGGCTCTGAGTAATAGCATCTGCAGTGGGACAGGAATCTCCCAGCTAATGGGAACAAACTTTCTGGCTGACTGCAGAGGCCAGGACAAAGCTGAGTGGTTTCCCTGGTGTCCCCCAGCCCTTGCTGGCCCCAGGGGCTGATGGCATTTGTGCTCCCTCAGGTTCATGTCCCCACAGCAGCAGCATGGGGGTGCTCCCGCCTGCTCTGTGCAATGCAAACAGGGGCTCCTGAGCCAGTGCTGCCGTGGCTGTGCCTGCAAGGATGCGGCACCTCTGTGAGCTGGGGGAGAGGCCAGGGCTGCAGAGGGGAGATGTTGTTGGCACCTCCATGAGGACGCTCTGGGACGCTGCCCTGGGCTGTGCAGCACACTGGGGATGGATCAGCCCCTGCCCTGCTGCTCCTTCCCGTCTCCCCCAGGGCCCTTGCAGAGCCCCAGCCATGCTGTTTGCCCCCAGCCTGCCCACAGCCAGCCTGGGGCTGCTCACCTTGGGGCTTTTCTGTGCTGAGCATTGGCCTGGCCGTGTTCTTGAGAGAGCCGGGGCAAGGAGCCTGGAGCCCCCAGGGCCTGGCCTGAGGCGTCAGCGCTGCCCCAGCAGTGCCCATGGCCTGTCCCTGCTGCAGCCCCGCCACTGCCACCCCCAGGACTGTGCCCGGCCCCGAGAGCACTCAGGCCCTGCAGCAACACCAGGGCCACCAGGGCAGCGGGCAGGGCCACGGCAGCAGCACTGGCAACACCAAGTGCTGCTGCTGCTGCTGGGCACAGCTGCTGTGCCAGCACTGATCTGCCCCAGCTCTGCACACAGACATTGCTGCTGCAGCTCCAGAGAAGGCAACAAAAGGGCATCTCTGGAGAAAACTCTGCTGGGTGATCAATTAGTTTGTTTAAAGTCATTGAGAGAACAATTCCTTGTTGACACAAGCTGGGGCTGCTCTAAATTAGGAGAGAAACGTAATGAGAAATGGTACAAACAAGTACATTTCTTTGTGGTCAGTATTAATAAAAGTAATACAAAAGAACAAACCCACAACAAAACTAACAGGAATTATCAAAGATTACTTTTATTAGGAGTGGTTTGCAGAAACTCTCCAGCGGTTTAATGTTCCTGAAAGTATCCATTCATCATTCTCCACACTGCAGCCTTGAGCTCCTGGTTCCTCAGGCTGTAGATGAGGGGATTCAGGGCTGGAGGCACCACCGAGTACAGAACTGACAGGGCCAGATCCAAAGATGGGGAGGAGATGGAGGGAGGCTTTAGGTGGGCAAATGTGCCAGTGCTGAGGAACAAAGAGACCACAGCCAGGTGAGGGAGGCAGGTGGAAAAGGCTTTGTGCCGTCCCTGCTCAGAGGGGATCCTCAGCACAGCCCTGAAGATCTGCACATAGGAGAAAACTATGAACACAAAACAACCAAGTGCTAAACAGGCACTAAAAGCAATTAGCCCAATTTCCCTGAGGTGGGATTTGGAGCAGGAGAGCTTGAGGATCTGGGGGATTTCACAGAAGAACTGGCCCAGGGCATTGCCATGGCACAGGGGCAGAGAAAATGTATTGGCCGTGTGCAGTAGAGCATTGAGGAAGCCACTGGCCCAGGCAGCTGCTGCCATGTGGGCACAAGCTCTGCTGCCCAGGAGGGTCCCGTAGTGCAGGGGTTTGCAGATGGACACGTAGCGGTCGTAGCACATGATGGTCAGGAGGCAAAACTCTGCTGAGATGAAGAACAGATAGAAAAAGAGCTGTGCAGCACATCCTGTGTAGGAGATGGTGGTGGTGTCCCAGAGGGAATTGTGCATGGCTTTGGGGACAGTGGTGCAGATGGAGCCCAGGTCGCTGAGCGCCAGGTTGAGCAGGAAGAAGAACATGGGTGTGCGCAGGTGGTGGCCGCAGGCTACGGCGCTGATGATGAGGCCGTTGCCCAGGAGGGCAGCCAGGGAGATGCCCAGCAAGAGGCAGAAGTGCAGGAGCTGCAGCTGCCGCGTGTCTGCCAATGCCAGCAGGAAGAAGTGGCTGATAGAGCTGCTGTTGGACATTTGCTGTGACTTGGCATGGGAATCTGTAAAAAAATAATCATGGAATACTTGGGTTTGGACAGGACTTTAAGTATCCCAGTACAGCTTGGGTGCACTTTCCCCCCATTGCCTGCCCAGGGCTCTGCTGCCTGGAGCTGTCCCTGCCAGCAGCTGCTTCCCTGTGCCCAGGGCTGGGCCCTGCCAGTGCTGCCAGAGCCCAGCCCAGCCCTGGGGGCTCAGCTCTGCAGACCCCTCCCAGCTCTGGCACTGCCCAGGGGCAGCTCTGGCTCTGCAGGCTCTGATGGCAACATCAGAGCACCCCTTAGGAGGCTGGAAAAGTGACACTGATGCTGCCTCTAAGGGGCCCTGTGCTGATTTCTGTTACTGCCTGGTTTGTTAACATGTGAGAAAAAATGTTTTTATTTTTCCCAACATGGACTGAGAGATAAATATGGGCAATTTCCCAGCTTGGCAACCCAGAGTAGTAGATTAAAAAAACAGGAAATTCCCTTTTATGCAGCCTCAGCCTAGCTGTGTTCCCTGTATAATCTACATGGAAATGTTATGAAAATGAATGTTATGCTGGGAGCAGTCCTGAACAATGCAGCATCTTCACCACACAAAGAGAACACTTCCAAGCCTTACCAGTTCTCTCCTTCCCCGCAGATCTTGTCCCCCAGTGCTGGCAGCAGCTCCCTGGGCTGGCTGAGAGCTGGAAGGCAGCAGAGTCCCTGCCCCAGCACAGCGCCCTGGGCTGCAGGAGCCTGCTCTGCAGGACAGCCCTGGGCACCCCTGGCTGCTCTGCACAAGAGAGAATCAGAGAATGTACTCACAGGGTCTGCAGGCATTGGGATGTTCCAGCTTTAGGAGATCACTCCAGGAGCTGCAGCTGCATTGTCCTGCAGCCAGAGGTTCCTGTGCCAAGGGCTGGCAGGGATTCTGCCCCAGGCACTTCTCAGCACCTTCCCAGTCCTGACTGATTGAAGCTCTCTGTGCCTCTGGGCTGTGCCTGGGCTGGCTGCAGGCAGTGCCCCAGCCCTGCTGGGCTGGCAGAAGAGCTGCTCATCAAGAGAAATGTGCTTTTGAAGCTCTGCTTGCTTACCAGGAGCTGCCTCTGTGCCAGGAGCCCAGCCCAGCTCAACAGCACAGACACAGCACAAGGACTTTAATGACCCTCTGGGGCTTTGTGATCAGGCCCTGAACATCAGTCCCTGAGAGACAGCTGAAGAAACCTCTCCAGAACTCCAAGTCAGAATCCAACTCCAAAGTTTCTTGGACTTTTAATGGGTCCCACTGAGGGACACGACTCAGAAAGTGTCGCCAGGCCCCAAGCAGAGCAGAGAACTGGAGGCAGTGATGACAGGTGAGGACAAAGAGAAGCCAAGTCTTGGGGGCCTGGGGCACAGCAGCAGGGTCTGTGCCAGCAAGGGCTGGGAGGAGACACCTTGTCCTGAGGCCCTGGGGCCTCCTGGCACAGCCCCAGCCAGGCTGGGCACTGTCAGCCCCTTGTCCTGCCCTCAGCATCCCCCCCTAGCCCACATCCCAGTGGCCTCAAGGATCTGCTGGAAGGAGTCCCTGGGGAGCCTTGCTCAGCAATGGCCCTGGGGGCCCCTTCATGCTGCCAGGGACTGCAGGGTTTTCAAAGGACTTTGGGTTTTGCTTTTGCCTTGGACTCTCTGAGAGCTTTATGCAATCATGGCCTCAAATTATCTGCTGTAATTGGTCCCTTGGGAGGCTTTGTCAGTAACAACACTCACTGGATCTCATTAATGCTTCAAGGTACTTCAGTTATTTTAAGATACTTGGTGTTTCCCTTTTGATACAGACTCTGTGAGAGGTTTGTGCAATTATGGCCTTAATTATATGCTTTAATTCGTCTTTTGAGAGCTTTGTACTGACACTCAGTGGGGCTTATTGAGATACTCATGTGCTTTTAGGTCCTTTATGGATTTAAGGATACTTTTAGGTGCTTTTAAGGATTTTCCTTTCCACACTGAGTCTCTGAGATGCTTTTGTGCCATCCTGGTCTGCAATTCTCTCCTCCAAGGAGTCCATGAGGAGCCTGTGTTGGAGAGGGACCTCAGTGGGACCCATTAATGCCTTGAGACACTTTGGGTGTTTCCTCTGACTCTGACTCCTGGAAAGGTTTGTGCAATCTCCACTCAGGCCCAGAGGTTCCAGGGCTCAGCTCTAAATGCACCATAGGGCTCATTAGGATCAAGCAAGTCCTAACCAACCATGGCTCTGCCTTGATTTCCCTCCGCTCTAGTGCAATTCATTAGGAGGGTTTCCTTTTTCAGTTATGGAGAAATATTTCAAAGAGCTTCTAGCAAGTATGTATTCCTATTTTAAAGAGTGTCTTTTATTGCTGTTCTTATTACACAAGAGGTGATTGCAGCATTCAGTGACTGATACTGATCCAGCAGGGACTCTCCTAAGGAGCTCTGGCCTGCTCAGAGAAGCTGTGCCTTGAGCTCTGACGCAGCGTGGACAACCTTGCTCCACATTCCCCAAGCCCATTTTGTCTCTCCTCACTCACCTGGGACCTGCTTTGCTCAGAGAAGTGGCTGTACACAGCCAAAGAGGGGTCATCTTCTTTTGTATTTTGAACCAATCTAAAACTCCTGAGTTTCCCCATTGAAAACAAACATCCTCCTCAAGTGTGTGCCAAGCCCAAGCTGCCACCAAGGAGGTTCCCCTTCCCTAAGGCAGAACCCTGCAAGGAATGTTTTAGACACACAGGAAGTTCTGCAATAAACACAAATCCAGAGTTTGCTCAGGGCAGAATTAGACCAATTCCTGAAGGACAGACCAGCTTTGAACTCCTTGCAGCTGAAAGCTCCGAGCTGGGAGGTGTGGGAGAGACCCAGGAGTGAGGGAAGGGAAATGCAGAGCACCCACCAAGTGCTTCTGTGCAGACAGGCTGTGGGGAAGGGCACTGCAGACCTGCCCTGGGCCAGCTGTGAGGGTGGATCATCATCCCAGTCTGCACTGGGCCATTGCAAGACACTGTTGGATGGACACTGCACCGACCCAGCGCGCCAGCCCATTGCTCAGGGCTGCTGTCACTGCCCAGAGCCAGAGGGGATCCCTTGCTGGGGGCTTGTGCCATGGCCACCTGCCCTGTGCCGCGCTGGCCGCTCAGGCACCAGGAACCATCAGCAAAGGGCACTGCCAGGGCCAAAGGCCAGCTCAGCCAGACAGAAAGGGGCAGTGCTGGCACTGTTTCCATGGCAGCCCTCACTGGGGGTGACACCTGGGTCACCTGTCCTGGCAGTTGCCATGGAAAGCCCTGGCAGGGACTGAGGGTACAGACACTGGCACTGAGACACTGCTGGGCTGCGTGCTGAGCACAGGGCTGAGCACGCAGAGATGGTTTTGTTCTTGCTGAGCTGCAACAGAGCCAAGGCCTGTCCTGCCCCTCCTCCAGCCACCCTGGGCAGGGGCTGGGGCTGTGGGGAGCTTGGCAGGGGACACAGCCAGGACAGGTGACCCCAACTGACCCCGGGGATACCCCAGACCACAGGACATCATTCTCAGTGTATGAAGTGGGGGGAACAAGGAACATGGGGGGAATGTTGGAGTGAGGGTTTTTGCCTTCCCAGGTAACTCTTAGGCAACAGGGAGCCCTGTTTCACCAGTGGGTAGGGTCAGTACCAAAGACACAGACACCAACTTAAGGAATCCTGTAATTTATATAATGCACAGCTGCAAAGAATTACAAAAGGATAAGCTTAGCAAAGCACATATTCATTAGCAAAGAATTACAAAAAAAGCTCAGCAATCCATCCAGTCATTAGTAACAAAGATTGCCTGCAGTGATTAAAGAAAGATCCATCACCAGTTACCCTCAGACTTTACCATCACCCAGATCCACACATCAGCTGGGGCAGACAAGGACTGCAGAGCCACTCCCAGACACTGGGAATTCCTGCAGGTGCCTCCACCTTTGCAGGCAAGGAGCCTCCAAGCCCACTGTGAGAGGACACAGCTTTTACACTGTTAAACAAACAAGCTGACAGCACTGCTAGGGTGGGAACATCTGGTTTCATTCTCCTGTTTGGTTTCTCCCAAAGCCTGGCCAGGGCCCAAGGAGGAATCAAGGGATTTGACTTTGATCCTTCACCCCCAAACAAGGCCAGATGGGACCTTGTCCGGTTTCTGAATACAGAAAGATAAATCCATGTTTTATCAAGGAACACATCCACTGATCATGTTGTTAATAACGCTTTGTTAGTGAGTGGATACAAATATAACATTTGGTTGGAAGGTTCATCTAGAGATGAACTTTGCCTCCGGGCCTGTTCAGGCCTTGATCCCAGCCTGTTCAGGCCTTGCTACTTGGATGGGCCCTGAGAGCTACAATGAAGTACAACATTCATAACCATTCTTTCAATAACACTGTTTAGATTTAGATATTAGGCATAAAAGCATCTCCCCTTGTGCTTCAAATAAGTGCTGTTACATTTCATTACTCAGAGCTATTCACATTCCTTTTCAAACATGCCTAAAGAGTTGCTACTATTCTCTCTTATTTATCAAATGCCTTTCTTTTGTTGAGACTGTCTCTTTTAAGACAAGTCTCAATACTCCACTTCCCAGCACAAAGTGTCACAACAACTCAAACATAGAATGTTAGAGTGCACACCAAGTGCACATGCTGCAGTGATGACAGACACTACCACAAATGCATTTCACAGCAGCCTCCAGTTTGCAGCCATGAAGCCAATCCCACCAAGAAGAATTTTCTTCTTTCTGCCACTCTTCTCCTGCTCTTTCTGTCAAGGTGATTGCTGACTGTTGGCCTTCAAACCCATCACTGACAGCAGTGCAACATTCCTGTCCCATGACAGCCCAGGCTCCTCCTTGACCAGCAAGCAGATAATCCAAGGCCGTGCGGTTCTGTGGAGTGCCCATTTGTGTTTGTTGGAGCCCATAGGATGTGCTATTGGACATTTAACAGCATTATCTGCTACTTCTAATAATCCATCCAGTCAACTCCACAGGACGGGGCAGCACACATGGGGCACAGGATGAACCAGAACCTTGTGCTTTCTGAAACCCAAGGCACTCCTTGGGAGGAAATGTTCTCTGGGCTCCAGGTCTTCCTTGTGATTGTTGCTGAAGGACCCTAAATGGTGGCCCTGCAGCCAGGAGTGGTGTAACACTGACACTGAACCAGCTCCAGCAGCCCAAGTTCTACTGACATGGGGAGTGATGGTAAAGCACAAAAATCCCCTCACACTGTGGCCTCTGTAACTAGAACAGGCTTCGGTTTCTCCTGAAGGGAAATCTTAGTGAGTCCTGTCAAACGGACCATTGTATTCCTGTGTTTTCTTGAACTGTCCCTTCATTGACAGTTACGAGTCAGAGCCCATGGACTGAGTTCTGGCCACCCCACAGGGTGGGCCCTCCAAGGGAACCCCATTCCTCCCAACTTCAGCTGAGAACAAACCCAGCAATTACTGACATGGAGTACTTTGGCTACCCTGATCTTGAAATTGCAAGAACTAATCATTAAATTTTGATGACTAATCCCTTGGTGAAACACTGGAGGTGTTTGTGGCAAACAAAGATTCTGGCTGACTATCAAGGTACAACTTACAGACATCAACAGTACTTTAGTGACACTGTTCTTCGTTCTTTTTGCTCAATCTCATTCAAGTTAGGAATAAAAATTGTGTTGTCCATGGAGGTGGTGCCTTTTTAATTCCAGAAGAATGCCTCCAAGGCCCTTTGCTGTTCAGCTTTACCATGTTGTCTGTGGCTAACAAGGCTTGGTGGGGCCCTTTCCCCTTTGGCTGGAAGGGGGCCGGGTCCCAGTCCCTGAGGGCACCCAGGCTCCTGGATGGAATTTGTGTGCAAGTCCCTCAGTGTCACAGCAGCCTTCACAGGGAGCCCTGTGGGTCAGAGCATTTTCCAAAGGGGCCATTGGGGCAAACAGGGAGATTTGGTCTGGCAGGATGTGTAAAACAGTATCCTGTAATATCTATTTGTTCTCACACCGAACACTTGGCTGCAGGGACATATTCCCATTGTTCCTGCCCAGGTTTAAAGATTCAATGCTGTCTTTCCCCAGAGCTGTTCCTTCAGCTGCCTCTGGAGGACCTCTTGGCCTCTGGGCCCACACTCTGACTCCATTGTTAGGACTGCTGGATCCAAACCCTTTATCTCCACAAATGGTAATAACTGGAGGTGGATCTCCATTTTTCACAATTGTGCTTAAAATTGCATTATCAATAATTGTGCTACCCTGTCATGGGGTTGAATAACCCAATCTTATTGACAATTGTTTAACAGAATTACTGTAATTTCTCCTTTATATTCTACATCAATTCCTCCTTTCCTCCTGCCATGACATGAACACTTTTCAAGACCAAGCTCCAAATGAGCACTTACCAAACCAAAGTGTCCTGGAGGAATCTGAATTCCTGTGTCAGTATTGACAGCTTTCATTTGCTTTGGATTTATCCTAATTAATTCCAATGCATGAAGGTCCAGCCCTGCAGCCTCTGGGCTGGCCCTGCCAGGGGCCATCACACCCACAACAATTTCCCAGGCAGTCCAAGTCTCACTGCCCATGGTTGTAGTTGCAAATTGGGTGCAGCTGTGCACAGCCAGGGGTTTCCATTTCCCCAGTGGGCCATTGTTAAGGGCATGGAGCACATCTGGGAGATGGGTTCTCCATGGGGACAGGTTCCCATCTCCTTATTTGTTCAACTGCTCTTTTAACAACCCCTTCACCCATTCAACAAATCCTGCAGCTTGAGGATAGTCTGGCACATGAAAAACCCTGCAGTCTTACTCACAGTGTTTTTCACAGTAACAGACAAAGCACTCTGCATCACAGTATCAGCAAACCCTGTAAAAATAGACAATTCTATCCCCTCCTCCTTTTTTCATTGTATACAATCTCACAAAGTTGACCTCTAACATTAGGGTCCTGGCCAATCCTTTTCTGTAGAGTGTTTAATGTTACATCCCTGGGCAGCCAAAGCTACCAAATTAGTATTGTCAGCACTATTTCACATTATTACTATTTTATACGTAGATATAGATATTGATATAGAAATATAGATATAGCTAGATAGGTATAGACATACATATAATATATATATATATCAATATATATATATTAAGGTCTTATTACACTATAAATATGTACATAGTTATTTATGATATTAATATTTCACTTGCACAAATGCATCGGAGCTCAAGATTAAAACCTTCTTCTGTTGCTCCATGTGGGAGCATTCCAACAAGAACTGTCCCTCCTGAAGGTGCTGTTTCCAATGTACTGTTAACAAATCCATTGTTGTCTGCCTAAACCCACAAGTTCTTTTCCTTTTCTGTATACAATTTTTGGATGCCTTTTAAGACATCCAGGGGTTCAGCTTCTTTTAACCAACTGCCCCACTGCTCACACGGTGCTGCGACCTCAGCCCGCTCCAGAGCCAGGGAACTCCAGGGAAGAGCTTCCCATCTGGGAATTTCTGATGGCACTGACTCCTCACATTTACATTTAACAAGTGACATTTTGCTGTGATCTGGCCAGACTCTACCAGTTTTGTTTTACCAGTGGACAGGGTCAGCACCAAGACAGAGACTCCAACTGAAGGAATCAGTGTCATTTACTGCAGCTCAAAGCAGCAAAGGATCACAAAAGGAGCAGCTCAGTAATGCACCCAACCATCACCACCAAAGATTGCCTGCAGTGATTAAGAAAGATCCAGCATCATTTACCCTCAGACTTCACCATCCCCCAGATCCACACAGCAGCTGGGGGAAGCTGTCACAGCCAAGGGCTGCAGAGCCACTCCTGGACACTGGGAATTCCTGCAGGTGCCTCCAGCCACAGGTGAGGCTCCAACCTCGCTGTGAGAGGGCCCAGCTCTGACAGTGCTGAATGAACAAACTGACAGCACTTCTAGTGTGGGAACATCTGGTTTCATCCTCCTCTTGGGTCCCTCCCAAAGCCTGGCCAGGGCCCAAGGAGGAACCAAGGGAGCTGACTTTGATCCTTCAGCCCCAAACAAGGCCAGATGTCAGATTTCATGGCCCTGTCTGGATTGCAAATACAAAAAGATCAATACCTGTGTCACTAATGAGTGGCTACATCTATCACAGTGCTAATGACCATGCATATTTCATCAGTGAGCAGATACAAAGATAACCTTTGGTTAGAAGGTTCATCCAGAGGCCACCTTTGCCTCAGGGCCTGCTGTTCAGGCCTCACTCAGGGCTGTTGTCCAGGCCTTGGCACTTCAGGGACGTGGTTTAGTGCTGGGCTTGGCACTGCTGGGTGACCAGCTGGGCTGGATGAGCTCAGAGGTCTTTTCCAACAGAAAGGATTCTGTGATTCCGTGATTCTATCTGCTGAATTCAGCTAGGTCCATGTTAGCAGCACTCATTTGCTCACAAAGTCTCCTCTTGCTCAGCTCTTGTGGCCTGAGGCCGCAGCTCCTTCAGCTCCTGGTGCTAAGCTGCTCATGCTGAACGAGACGACTTGGAGAGAAGAACACAGTCCATCCAATTCCTTCTGGGACACGCAGAGGGGAGGGTGTGGAAACAGGAGCAGTGTTTGCTGTGGCCTCCTCTCTGCCCTTCAAGCCTTTCAGCACTTTGAACCAGCCAGGAGCTTTCTCCAAGAGTGCAATGGAGCAGCTGTTCCTGCTCTCATGTCTTGACTCTCTCCACTCTCTGACCTTGCCTGGTTTTGTCCCGCTTGCTGTGCCCTCTGTTCCCCCAGGGCTCAGTGGCTGCTGCCCAGGACTGTGGAACTGGCACAAATCCAGTGGTCGAGACCCTCCTTGCTGTGGCCTTGGAGCTGCCTGGGCACAGCAGCCTTTTCCATCTGGAATCTCCTCATGGACAGGGAGTCCCCAGCTCTGTTCCTTGCACAATCTCTAGGAGCCCAGGGCTGCCATCTCAAGTCCCTGCTGGCACTGGGGGCTCCCAGGTGCCTCAGGCTGCTGTGACACCGCTGCACACAGGAGGGAAGAGTGGCAGGGGCTGTGCTGAAAGTCAGCTCCATGTGCTGGTGCTGCTGCTGCTGCTGCTGTGGGGTCATTTGTCCAGCCCGTCCCCAGAGTCAGGGATCAGATCCAGGCCCTGCTGCTGCTCCCTTTGGAGCAGCCCCAGTTTGGGTGTTGCTGTCAGGGCCAGCAGGAGTGGTGGCTGGAGCAGCAGGTGCTGACAGTGCCCCAAGCCCCAGGGCTGGAGGGGTCCCTGGGCTGGGCTGGGAGGGAGCTGCCCCTTGTTCTCCCTCTGCCCCAGGCAAAGCTGGGCTGGGCACAAGTGGGGCAGCACAGCCACCAGGGAGCCTGCGAGTCTCTTCCAGCCGTGGCTGCTCAGAGTTTGGGCCTTGGAGCCTCAGGTGGCCAAAGGCAGCTGCTCCGGGTCCCTCTGTGTGCCCCCATGTTCAGCAGTGCTGCTCCATCAGTCTGTGCCCAGCAATGGGGAAAAGCCTCAGCCCTGCAGGGCCAGGAGCTGCCGGGCTCTGCCTGAGCAGCTCAGCCAGCAGGAAGGGAGCTGCTCCACATGGGAACCAGGAGCAAAGGGCTGCAGCACCTCGTGCTGGGGCAGAGCCCGAATTCTGAGAGGGAATAACAGAGTTATTCATGTGCATTGGTGCATCAGCACTGCAGGTGCTGTGCCTACAAACACAGAGTTCAAAATGTGCAAAAGAATTCTGCAGCTCTTGACTGGATCAGGATGTCAGCAGTGCTGAACTCCAGCTTAGTCCAAAGGAAACACTTCACACCTCTGCTCATACTTGCTAGCTTTTTTTCTTCAGGGTATCTAGAGAAAAGTAAACAGAGGAGGAGCCTACATTTTCATTGTTTATCAGAAATGTTTCTCTTTTTGCTGTACATTCCTTTTTAGGATGATTTTTCTGTTAAAAAAAGGAAAAAAGAAAAAAATATGAAATATAAAAACAAAAAACAAACGTGTAGTGAAAATCTCCTCTAACTTTGGATTAAGAGGTAACTGGTGTTTTTAGAAAGAGAACTCAGTTACTTTGGCATGGATCTATCTTACTGACATCAGCATCACTTTTTAAAAGATTCTGGGTTTTGTTTGCAATATTAAGTTATTTTAAATTGTGGTTAAATCAATAAGAAATTGAAAGATGGATTGTGTATGACTGTGTCTTGAGTGTAAAAATATTGCAGTTTGGAATTTGGATTTAAAGTGTTGCAAATGAAAGTTATAAATCCCAATGGATTGTGTGACAGCAGCTTTTCCTAGAGGATGTGCAGTGCTCCAAGGAGTTCATCAGTGGGGTTGGGGGTACTTGGACCTTTGTCCTGTGCCACTCTGAGATGTCATGGAATGGAACTTCGCCTGCCACCAGCCCAGGTCACCCTCTGCCACCAAAGCTCCTTGGACCTTGTGCCCCCAGGCAGGCACAAAGTGTTTGTGCTGCTCCCCCTTTTGCACAAACCCACAGAGAGCTGGGATTTTTCCAAGTCTCATGTCTGCATTGGGCCATATTCCTAAAGAAGCAGCAGCCCATCCCAATGAATATGGTGAGTTATATGGATGGTTGTGAGCTCCACTTCCTGCCTAGAAATCCTGAAACTGCTTCTGAATGCTGCTCCTTCAGCTCTGGGACACCTTCTCACACAGAGCTGGGAAAAAAATCTCCTGGCCACCAGTTAAATGGCGAGTTATGCCAAAGTTAGAGCTCTGTGGGAAATCTCTATCCATCCCTATCCTATTAATATATCCATACATGGGGGTGTGCATGGATTTGTCTTGTGTACAAAGGAAGGAGTGCGCAAGCAACGTGATTGACACTTTCACTGTCCGTGTTCATCCCATACCCATGGGTACAGAGACGTTATGGAAACCCTGGCACACACAGACCCTTCTGTCCCTGGATACAGAGACATCCAAGAGCCCCTGGCACACACAGACCCTTCTGTCCATGGATACAGAGACATCCAAGAGCCCCTGGCACACACAGACCCTTCTGCCCATGGATACAGAGACATCCAAGAGCCCCTGGCACACACACAGACCCTTCTGTCCATGGATACAGAGACACCCAAGAGCCCCTGGCACACACAGACCCTTCTGTCCCTGGGTACAGAGACATCCAAGAGCCCTGGCACACACAGACCCTTCTGTCCCTGGATACAGAGACATCCAAGAGCCCCTGGCACACACAGACCCTTCTGCCCATGGATACAGAGACATCCAAGAGCCCCTGGCACACACAGACCCTTCTGTCCATGGATACAGAGACACCCAAGAGCCCCTGGCACACACAGACCCTTCTGTCTCTGGAGGATGGAGCGTGGTGGGTGGGGGTGGTTGGTGGGCAGCGAGTCCTGGACAGCAGGCCAGACCCGGCTCCAGCCCTGCCAGGCCCTGCCAAGGCTCAGTGCAGGCTCCTCTGGAATGGGACAGCCTTTCAGCCTTCTCCCTGCCCAGAGGGGCAGTGCTGGCCTGGCAGCACAGGTTGTTTTCCCCTCAGGCTGCAGGAGATGAGAACACAACACTTGCCAGCACTCTGTGCGAGGCACAGCTCCAGGTGCTCCCCATGAACCTCAGCTCTGGGAGCACTGTCTGCCCCAAGCTCCAGGGGCTGCAGTGGGAGCCCGGCTGGGCTCTGCCCTGGGGCCATCCTGCAGAGACAGCTGGAAACAGGGAGCATTCAGCTGCCACAAACAGCCAAGCCAGGGCTGCAGGGCAGCTGCTCCAACCCGGACTGCACTGCTGTGTGCTGTGCTCTGGGGCTGGGGCTCCCCACACAGGGGACTGGACTGGAGTGCCAGAGGAGACAGAGAAGCTTCAGCTTCAGCCTCACTGAGGTGGGTGCATTGGCTGGGAAGAGTGGGGAGGCTCAAGGGGATTCACAGAGCTCATCCTGCTGCAAGGATGAAGGGAGTTGGAACTCAGCAGTGAGGAGAGCTGAGGGCTGGAGAGTGGCTCTGAATGATACTAAAATGCCACTAGACCTCTGAGACATTGCTGCTCCTCAGCCAGTGACAGCATGAGTCCCTAAACCTGGGGCTCGGCCTTCCTTGTGGTCAGAGGCATCAAGATAGGCAACAGAGTGATGGAGACAGCAATGGGCTGGGAATACACTGGGGGGAAAAAAAGGGAGCAGTTGAGAAGTAAAAGGCAGGTGGGGGAGAGAACTGTTCAGAGAAGGGATGAGCTACAGCTTGAGCAAGCTGAAAAATGTCATTTGGAGTCATCCCAGATTGATTTGATTTCAGAAGGTATTGAACAAGTTTAATTTTTGGGAGGTGTCACTCTGCAAACTTGAGCTGTGTTGCCGAAATGCTCAAGCAAGTCTGTACTGCAGGTGACACCATTTCTTCTTTGGCTGATTCCGGCCCGGTGCTGAGCTCCAGCAGAGCCCTGGCAGAGCCCAGAGCAGCCTCAGCATCCGCAGAGCCCGGCTGCAAGGAGAGAAAGCAGAAACTGCCCGTCAGCTGAGGGCTCCTGTCCCCTTGTCCCAGCTGCCCGTGGTGCCCAGGCCATGCTGGCTGTGCCCAGAGCTGTGCCCAGAGCTGCCCATCAGTGCTGCCTTTGGGAGCAGGGCAGGAGGGCAGGACGTGTGCCCAGCCTGCAGCCAGCCTTGGCACATCCACCTGCTCAGCAGCTGCCCAGAGCAGGATGCTCCTGTGCTCGCTGCCATCTCCCAAAAGCTCTGATCCCACCCTGCCAAGCAGACGGGGACCCACCTCATGCCATCCATGGCTGGAAGAAAAGCTGGTCCCAAACGATGTCCTCAGCCTGCTCCAAGGGCACGGCCCATCCACGCCAGAGCTGCTCCCAAGCACTTCCTGATCCAGACTGGATCCCAGCTGGAACGATTCCTCTAGAAAAACAAACAATAAATTATTGAAAATAGATTACAGAGAAAAAGGGGAAACAAGACAAAAGGTAAAAAAATCGTACCTCTGTGAGGGGATTGAGGAAGGCCCAAGCCCTGCATGCCAGGGAAAAACCCACCCACATGTCAGGGAAGCCCAGGCTTTCTCCCTTCCCCCTGCACTGCCCCCCACAATAAGGATGATCCCAAAGCAAACAAGGGCAGTGGAGCAGCCCAAGCCCTTCCTTGCCTGCACAGCAAAGCACCTGTGCACAGGTTCTGGAGTCCCACCTCTGCTCCCACCATGGGGGTTTGTTTGTGTTGGGCTGGCTGCCCCAGCCCCAGCCCGGGGCACGGTGGGTGCTGGGGGCTGTTGGCAGGGCCAGGAGCCCACTCCCATTTCGTACCCACCCCAGCCCATGCCCCCAGCCCTGCCAAAAGCAGCTGGGCAGCCGACTGAAGGATCAGTTGCATCCACCCCAGCAATGAGTGGGGTGGGAACTTTTGGTTCCCAGCCAGGCTGTGCAATGCCCAAATCTGGGAGCATCCCCCTGCATGTGGACTCATCTGTAAATTTGCTGTGCAGCCAGGCTTTGAAGAAGGTGCCAGAATTGAAGTCCATCATCTTAAGCTTACCAGTGGCCAGGTCCAGGGAGAGGCTGTCATCCTTGATGTGATCCTCGCTGTCTCCTGCAGCAGCAGCCCCACCTGATACAGATTTTCCAGGGGCTCCTTCTCCTTCCCTGGGCTCAGACCAGGCTGTCAGGGTTCTGCCCAGGGCCCCAGCTGTCAGGGAACCAGTACAAGCAAAACCAGCTTGGATGGTGGTCACCAGTGCTGGGCAGAGCAGCTCAGCTCCAGCACAAGGGCTGTGTGCTCCCATCTGATGAGCCCTGGGCAGTGACACAGGCAGGACAAAAAAGTCTGGGGTTCCTTTGCTTCTGATGGCCCAGGCAGGTGTGGAGCTGTAACTTACCGGGGCTCTGCAGCACAGTGTGCCTGTGGCTCTCTCCCTTCTTCTAGGGCAGATGAATATCCTGCATCCAAGGATGACAGAAAACCTCTTCTAATGAGGGCCTTTCCACGTCCAGCATGGATAAACACTGCCTGATCAGATCTTGGCACTCTGGGCAGAGAAACCAGAAACTGCTGGTCAGTTGGAGAAAGCTCCTGTTGGCTTTGCCCAACCATTCCCTGCCCACTCCATGCTGGATGTGCTCAGAGCTGGGCCTAAACTTTCTTGGTTTTGGGGGAGAGCAGGACATGTGCCACCTCCTCAGCAGCTGCCAGAGCGGGATGCTCCCGAGCCCGCTGCTGTCTCCCAGCACTGGTATTGCACCCATGCCCAGAGATGAGGATCCACCTGGAGAAAGCCGTTGTGGCAGCGAGAGCTGATGGTCCCAGCTGATGTTCTGGTCCCTCCTGAAAGGGTGCTCCCCGCAGACCATCTGGTGCAGCACGATGCCCAGGGACCAGATGGTAGCTGGCTTGCCATAGTACCAGCCAAAATGGGTCCATTCCGGGGGGCTGTATGATGGTGTTCCTAAGGAATACAGATGGAGTTCATCAGGGGGATGCTGCTGCTCCCAGAAGCTGGCCCCAGCATCCCTGGGCGTGCAGGGGCTGTCCCAGTGGCACACAGGGTAACCCACTGCCCCTCTTTCCAACACATGGGGTTGGAAAAGAAGCCATCGGTGTTGGAAGAGGGCAGCAGAAGCCCTGGCAAGGCCCAACCATGACAGAAACACACTTAGTGCTGAGGGAAAACCATGCCTTCATCCTCCCTGTCTGTATTGCCCCAAAAAACAAACCCAGAACAAACCAGGTGAGTGGAGCAGCCCAAGCCCTTCTCACCTGCACACCAAACTGGCTGGGACACAGGTTCCAGGCCCCTCCATCTCTGCTACCCTCACCCACAGGTGTTTTTGTTGGACTGGCTGCCCCAGCCCCAATCCTGGGCAGAGTGGTGGGCAAAGGCTGCCAGCAGGACTGGAAGCTGGCTCCCCACCCAGCCCTGCTCAAACCCAACTCAGCTGAAATCTCAGGGCCATGAAAGGCAGCAAAAGGGAGAATCCCCACTGCCACACCCAGCTTGGGCTCTGAGATGCTGGGCCATGAGATGCCAGGAGCGGGAGCACAGCCCTGTGTAGGCTCACCTGCAAAGTGAGTGTAGGCTGCCTCTTGCAGGTAGGTGCCACAGCCGAAATCAATCAATTTGGCCTGCCCGGTGGCCAGGTCAACCAGGATGTTTTCTGGTTTGATATCCCTGTGGAGGACCCCGCAGCTGGTGCAGTGCCAGACGGCCTCCAGAACCTGGTGGAACAGCTGCCGCGCCACCCCCTCGGACAGGAAGCCCCGTGCCCGAATGAAATGGTGCAGGTCCTGACAGTGCTCCGGGCGCTCCAGCACCATCAAGATGTCGTTGGGGAGCTCAACCCACTCCAGCAGCTGGACCACGCCGGAGAAGCCGCTGGACACCTTGTCCAGCAGCACGATCTCCAGGGGCGCGCTGGTGCCGTCGGGCTGCAGGAGGAGCACGATGCTGTCAGTGGGGCTGATGCCGTGCCGGGGGTCAGGAAGCCCTCAGCCAGCCCGGGATGCTCTGCACCCTGCTCTGGCCCCATGCCCGCTCTCCCTCGAGGCGTCCTGGCGGCTCCCACCCTGCCGGGCCTCGGCTCATCCCTGCCCAGCACAGCACCTCGCTCACTCACCAGCTCACCCCAGTGATGGACGCGGTTCTGTGGCACCCTTTTGATGGCTACCTGCAAGCCAAGTGCAGAACAGGGCTCAGCTCGCTGTCCACCCTGCCCAGTGCCATCCTCTGCCCGCCTCCTCCGCCCTGCTCCTCCTCCTCCACCCCCTCCTCCTGCGCCCGCCGCCGGCCCCGCCGCTCACCGGGGCGCCGTCCGAGAGCCGCGTTGCTGCGAAGACGCTGCCGAATCCGCCCCGGCCCAGCAGCGAGCCCAGCCGGTACCGCTCCTTCAGGCGCTGCTGCGCCTTCCCTGCGGGCGGGACGCGGCTGTCAGCGCTCGGCCCGGGGCCAGCAACGGCCCCCGAGCGCCCCTCACCCGCCCCGGCCCGGCCATCCCCCGGCGTTCGCTCCCTGCAACGGGACAGCGGCGGCTCGGGGCCGGGGGCCGCGCTGCCGAGCGGCGGAGCTCGGGCCGGGCAAGCCGCAGCGGAGGCGGCGGGAGCGGCGGGGCCGCGTGTGTCCTCCGCGGGGCCCGGGAGGAGCCGGGGCCGGGGCCGGGGCCGGGGCCGGGCTCGGGCCAGGCGGAGCCAAAAGCCGGCAATACCACCCCAGCCCCAGGCACTGAACCCCGCCCAGCAGCGCCACCGCCAGCACGGCCAGAGCAGGGCTGAGGCCAGGAGGCGGCGGGACGGCCGGGGGCGGGCACGGGGCAGCCCCGCCCGGGGCCGGGGGCGGGCCGGGGGCATGGCCCGGCGGGCACGGGGAGAGGGAGGCGGGGAGAGGAGAGGAGACCGGGAGAGGTACGGGACAGCGGGAGAGGGAGAGGGAGAGGGAGAGGGAGAGGAGAAGGGAATCTGAAGTTTATTCTCTCGCTGTCGCTGCTGCTGCTGCTGCTGCTGCTGCTGCTGCCGCCGCTGCTGCAACTGAAGCTCCGGGGCCGTTTGTCCCCGTGTCCGTTTGTCCGTTGCCCGCTCGCCCCCGCCTCGAGCCCCACGTTCCCCGAGGGCAGCCCCCGAGCCTGTCCAAACACGGGAACTTTGCCGAGTTCAGCCAAGAGCCAGAGTCTGGACTCCTGCACAGTGGCTCAGGAATCCCCTCGGTCCCTGCTGTGCATTGTCCCTGCTGAGGGTCAAACACTCTCAGAGCGCATTCCCTGAATGCAGAATTTGTACCTGACACAAACACTGCACTTACCTCTCCAGCATTGCTTTCCAAGAAAAACAGGGGAAGCCAAACTGTGTGTAGGTCATGGTAGCTTAAAATGTCTAAAACGTGCCAACTCATGGATCTTAGAGGTGAGATCTGTTTGGAATTAATGGGATGGAAAGATGGAAAGTGCAAGATGGAAAAGGGGAGCATAAAAATAAATCGAGAAAAATGTCTTGAATTGTTTCAATTTTCATTTAATTTCTTAAAAGCTCTTTCAGTTTTTCCAGAAACTTCTCCTCAGTCCTGTATGCTTTTTCCAAGAACCTTTCCTGAAGAATGAGGTGCAGCTTCTGTCACAAGGTGTGCCACCAACTGCAGCTTCTCTTGGCTTTCCACACTGTGTGTGCAGCACACTTGCAGCAAAGCAGGAGATATATTTGAAGAACTTGACAGCTTGTTCTTCTCTTTTCCTTGTAGGCTGGGCAGTTGTGCTATTGGTAAGGTTTTCATTGTTACTGTTCTACCCTAAGAAAACATGACAGGCTACCAAGAACTCCTGGGGAATGCAAGCCTGACTGAATGCAGAGAAACAAACTCTAGAGCCTGCAGCCAGAAGTGGAGAGCTGTGTGATAATCATTCCAACACCCCCAAGGACATCTTGAAAATGATCTAGAAGATGAAAATGGGCTGACAGAGGGAGTTTGTTTCTGTGCTCACTTCAGATTCTTCTACATCTGAAATCAATTATAAAATCTCCATCTAAATGAAGAGTACAATCAATTCATGAAAAGCACCAGAACAAACTGTACCTCTCAGGAGATGACTGAAATAATCTGTAAAGGAAAAATGCAGGAGAAATGCATTTCTCAGCACTGCAGTATTTGCCTGCCTGAAACCCTCCTCCATTTCCTCCCCATCCCTGGATCTGTTGGTGTCAGTACTGTATTTGCTGGTGCCTCCAGCCCTGAATCACCTCATCTACAGCCTGAGGAACCAGGAGCTCAAGGCTGCAGTGAGGAGACTGATCACTGCACATCTTAGGAAGTATTAAACTGATTGCCAATTTCTGCAAATCACTTGTAATAAAAGTCATCACTTATAGCTCTGTTGGTTTGGTTCTTTGATTTCCCTGTCATTTCCTTTATAAATATTCTTCCTAAAGCTAGATTATTGTTGCTGCCATTTCTGACTTTGTTTCTCTCCACCTTCCCTGTGGCCACAGACTGTGACAATGATGGGCTGCAGTCTCAAAGGTTTTAAAGGAACTAAAGGATCTCCCAGCAGAGTTTTCTGCAGAGATCCCTCTATTCTTGCCATCTCTGGAGCTGCAGCAGCAATGTCTGTGTGCAGAGCTGGGGCAGATCAGTGCTGGCCCAGCAGCTGTGCCCAGCAGCAGCAGCAGCACTTGGTGTTGGCAGTGCTGCTGCCGTGGCCCTGCCCCGCTGCCCTGGTGGCCCTGGTGTTGCTGCAGGGCCTGAGTGCTCTCGGGGCCGGGCACAGTCCTGGGGGTGGCAGTGCCGGGGCTGCAGCAGGGACAGGCCATGGGCACTGCTGGGGCAGCACTGACGCCTCAGGCCAGGCCCTGGCTGCTCCAGGCTCCTTGCCCGGGCTCTCTCAAGAACACACCCAGGCCAATGCTCAGCACAGAAAAGCCCCAGGGTGAGCAGCCCCAGGCTGGCCGTGGGCAGGCTGGGGGCAAACAGCATGGCTGGGGCTCTGCAAGGGCCCTGGGGGAGACGGGAAGGAGCAGCAGAGCAGGGGCTGATCCATCCCCAGTGCGCTGCACAGCCCAGGGCAGCGTCCCAGAGCGTCCTGATGGAGCTGCCAACAACATCCCCCCTCTGCAGCCCTGGCCTCTCCCCCAGCTCACACGGGTGCCGCATCCTTGCAGGCACAGCCACGGCAGCACTGGCTCAGGAGCCCCTGTTTGCATTGCACAGAGCAGGCAGGAGCACCCCAATGCTGTTGCTTGTGGGGACATGAACCTGAGGGAGCACAAATGCCATCAGCCCCTGGGGCCAGCAAGGACTGGGGGACACCAGGGAAACCACTCCGGTTTATTGTGACAAACATTTCAGATCACCAAGTCCAACCTGCACCCTAACACTTCCTTGTCTACCCAGAGCATCGTCCAGTTAACCACCGCTCCCTCATGTGCTTTCAACCAAACTTCTCTTCCAGACCCCTCACCAGCCTTGTTGCCCTTCTCTGGACACGCTCCAGCCCCTCCATGTCCTTCCTAAATTGGGAACCCAGAACTGGACACAGCACTCGAGGTGTGGCCTCACCAGAGCTGAGCACTGGAGAAGAATCACTGCCCTGCTCCCGCTGGCCACACCATTCCTGATCCAGGCCAGGAGCCATTGGCCTTCTTGGCCACCTGGCCACACTGCTGCCTCATGTCCAGCCTGCTGTCCATCAGTCCCTGCAGGTCCCTTTCTGTCTGGCTGCTCTCCAGCCACTCTGTCCCCAGCCTGTAGCACTGCAGGAGTTGTTGTAGCCAAAGTGCAGGACCCGGCACTGGGACTTGTTCAACCTCACCTTGCTGGATTTGGGCCCTGGATCCAGCCTGTCCAGGGCCCTCTGCAGAGCCGTCCTACCCTCCAGCAGATCCAGACTCACACCCAGCTTGGTGTCATCTGCAAATCTGCTGATGCTGGACTCAATCCCCTGATCCAGATTATCAGTGCAGATACTGAAATCCACCCTGGCTGGCTCTGATCCCTCGGCCATCCTGTAGGTGCCCTGTGATGGCTCTCAAGGTGATCTGTTCCATAACCTTGCCGGGCACCCAAATCAGGCTGACAGGCCTGGAGTTCCCCAGATCCTCCTTCCAGCCCTTCTTGGGGATGGGCTCACACTGGCACCTCCACTCCTCTGGGACCTCCCTGCTGATCCAGGACTGATGGTAAATGATGGAGAGCAGCTTGGGGAGCTCATCCACCAGCTCCATCAGCCCTCTAGGATGGATCCTATCTGATCCCAGAGACACCTGTGAGCACCTGAGTGGCTCAGCAGGTCCTCAGCTGCTTCCTCCTGGATTCCATGGGGCTGTTCTGCTCCCTGTGCCCATCTACCAGCTCAGGAGAACACTTGTCCTGAGGATGGCCTGTCTTATTGTTGAAAACTGAGGCAAAGAAGGGGTGAAGTACCTCAGCCCATTCTTCATCTTTGGTAATCATATCCCTCACAGTAAGAAATGCAGGTTGTCCTTACCCCTCCTTTTGACATTAACGTACCTATAAAAACATAATAATTAACCTTCACAGAAGTATCCAAGTTAAGTCCTAACTGAGCTTTTACCTCTCTAATTTTCTTTCTGCATGACCTAACAACATCCTTAAACATTTCTTGATTTACCTGCCTCTATGTCCAAAGGTGCTGCACCCTCTTTTTAATCCCTAGAAATATCCTTTTTAATCCCTTTTTAAACCCCTTTTCCTTGAAAAGCTCCATGCCCAGCCAGGCCAGTCATTTCCCCCTCTGGGTCATCTTTCTGCACAAAGGGGGCAGCCTACTCTTGCCCCTTCAAGATTTCTTTTTTGAAGTGTTTCCATCCTTCCTGGAACTAGTTGTTTTTAAGGGCTGTTTTTTTAAAAAAATCAATACCTGATTTGGTACTCCCCAAATCTGCATCCTCAACAGGCCAAAGTCTGCCCTCAAAAGTCCAGTGTAGAAGATTTATTGATTCCCCTCCTTCTTTTACAGAATATTTAAAAAGTCAATAATTTCATGGTGACTGTGCCCTAAACAGCCTCTGACCAGCACTTCTCCCACCAGCCCTTCTCTGTTCATGAACAGCAGGAGACAGAGCTTTCCTTGGGAGTGGGAATTGCAGGAAACCTCCCCAAAGTGCAGCTTGGAAGGTTCAGCCTGGAGCTGAGGAGAAAGCGAAGTCCCTGCCAGGGTGGAATTGTGGTGCTCGAGGTGTGGCAGCGTGAGGCTGGGCCATGGCCGGCTCTGTGTGCCAGGAGCTGGCAGCGCTGGGTGCAGGGAGCCCAGGGAGGGCACAGAAACGCTGGCTGAGAAATGCTGGGGCACAGCGAGAGGGGTCGAGTGCAGCCGGCCAGGGCACAGGAGCAGCACGCACAGGGGGCACAGCCTGCAGGACAGATGGCCGAGGGCTGGGCAGGGCTGGCAGGGCCACAGGCACCCAGGCCTTTGTGCCCTGGGCTCGGGCAGCGCCTCTGGAGGCCCCACAGCAGGAACTTTCCTGGCAGGGGCTGCACTTTGGCTCTCCCTCGGCCTCCCTGGCCAGGCTGGCAGGGGCTGCAGGTTGATGGCATTTGTCCTTGCTGCCCCTCACATCCCCCTGCCCCACAGAGAGCCCCGAGCCACCCGTGAGGGACAGGCCCTGCTGGCCCAGGCTGGGCTCAGGCCTTGGCCTTTCTGCTTCCCCCAGCCAGCCCAGGCCTTGCTCAGCATTGCAGTTCCCTGCCCAGAGCCTTGGGCTCCCTGCACTCCTGGCCTCAAGGATCTGCTCTCAGCAGTCCCTGGGGAGCCTTTGGCACTCCCTGCCCTCACTGGGGCCCAGCCATGCTCCGAGGCACTTGGAGTTTTGCTGCTGACTCCTTGAGCAGCTTCTTCATCCTTCTCTCAGTGCCTGAGGCTCCTGGACCCAGCCCCAAATCCACCATGGGGCTGATTAAAATACAGAAAGCCTTGGGGGGCTCTTTCTCTTCCTTCAATTTTCCCCCAAGCCTCCAGGGCTTGTGAAGCTGCTTGGAGTCAGTCTGGAGTTCTGTTAAGGAGGGAGATTTCAAAGTGCACTGACGGCATGATGTTTGGTTTTAATCACGTTTCTGGTTTTTTATTTTTCAGTTCAGAAAAGAGGTGAAAGAACGATTCCCCAGGTGATCTTGATGCTGAATGTCTCCCTAGAAGATCTGGGCATGGAGAAGAACAAGCCCCTTGCAGGCTGACCAGTTTTGGAAAACCTGCTCCTCACCCCAGCCTCACCATGTCTGACATGGCCCACCTGGGACTGACATCCCAAAACATAAAAAAGTATGCATTTTTAAAATAAATAAGAATGATTAATTTATAAAATTATAATTATATTTTTTTAATTTATATTAGTATTACTGTATATTTCTATTACCTTTGATATTTATGTGAAAAATTGAATACATTTTTAGCAATCAAAAAATTATTTGTCATTGGTTTTAAATAAAACAATTCCTTTCATTAAATCATTGACCACTATTGGCCATTTATTTCTCCTTCTTAATGCTAATTAGTGCTATTTTTAGATCTTTTCACATATTTTTTTATTATTTTCACGCACAGGGTAAAAGGGACCACTCTGGGGTCCCTGGAGACATTTCTGGGGCACATTTGGGGCAGTTTAGGGTCTGGGCAGTGTGATAAACAAGTCCACTGAATTTAAGGATCAAATAATTATTATTTTTGCAAGCAAGAATAAGCAAGGACAGCGCTGGGCGGCCCGGAGTCTCCGCTCCACTTTGGCTCACAAAATTCCTATCCCCTGAGTCCACCTTTTATTGCCTTCTTCTCCGGGTTTAGGGATGACGTGATCTGTCTTCTGCACTTGCTCATTCAGTTGCTAGGGGGTCTTTTTCTGCCTTCTGGTGGTCGTGGGATGAAGGCTTAGTCCCCCTTAGTCTTCCTCTTTGTGAACGCTGAGTGAACTTATGCCTTATAAGGCATATCTATACAGAACACTATACACTTTCTGCAAGCTAAGCAATTCTAGCAAGTTTAAGGATTGTTATTACAGCTGCTTCTCATTACTTTCCTTTCACAAGGCATAACTTTACAATGGAATTCCCAAAGCACTATAGTAAACCAGCAACCATATGTATCTGCACAAGAAGTTTTTTTGGCTATTTAACTATTGTTTTATAACATATAGTTATTTAGCTATTGATTTAATTAATGAACAAATGTATTACTACTTATTACAAATCCCCCATTTCTTTTTTTACCAGTTTTGTTCATTAAATCTTTCTAGGTCTTTCCTAGCAAGCATTAAATGAGCTGTCGCATCAGTTAAGTTATGTGCACTAATTATAGGTGCTAACTTCCTTAGTTTCTTCATCATATTCCAATTCATAATGAATAGAACTGCTGACAAAATAAAACCAAGCAGTCAATATCAACGGAACAAAAATGGGATGGCATATACTGTTTAGGACCCCAGTGGCATTAGGAGACAAACCGAAAAGGGCATCCCACTGGATGTCACTCTGGAAATGCCAGTGGCTCAGCTGAGAGCTCTGGGAATGACTGACACTGCACTGAGAGGGGCCACAGTCCTGCAAGGGGCTTTCATCAGGAGCAAACAGCAGCCTGGAGGGTGGGCAATGCTGGATCTGTACCACTGCGTGCTCATCCTTCACCTGAATGTGGAGCTGCCCCTAAAGTTGCCATGCATCACTTTTTCTTTTTCTCCTGTTGGGTATATTTTGGAGCAGCTGTTCTATGTGGCTTTTGATGGTGATCCTGTGGCAAGCAGCCATTTGCCTGCTGTGCTATCCTTGCAACTAATACTAACTCTTCATTTCCCTTGGTTTTATTTGGCGTTTTTTATCTATTTGTTTGATTGGTTTGCTTCATGGGTTTGTTTGTTTAATTGATTGGGTTTTTGTCTGATTTGGTTTGAGTTTTTTGTTTGCTTTTTCATAAATGACTGGTGAAGTTGGCAAAGCCAAACTCAAGACAACGTAAACCAGGATCAGCTTTCCAGAAATTCCTTTTGGCTGGGTTTAGCTGCATTCCCCAGGCTCAGGATCACTAGAATATTTTCAGGTTTTGCTCTGCATATCAGCCTGCCCATACTCCGCTTGGTCTTTCACGAATGGAGAAGACAATGGACATTGTGCCAAGCTTCCTTTCCAACAGAAAAAGCTGGGGCAGCATGACAGAAAAGAAGAAAAAAAAATATCACCAGTTAGAACAGAACCAGTGTCCCACCATCTTCCCCTCCACTGTTATTAATTTTGTACATTTAGAGGCAAACGTGGGTCTAAAGCTTGCATCTCTCAGTTCCTGATGCTATTTGCTACCCTGCTGCCTTCACTGGCCCTGATGTGACTGACTGCTGGGCAAGTGGGGCTGGGGATGCTCAGCCTGGAGGGAGGAGACACTGAGCGGCCTCACTGTGGTTCTGCAGGACTGGAAGGGTCCCGCAGGAAAGAAGGGGACAGAGTGTTCAGCAGGGCCTGTGCTGACAGGACAAGGGGGGATTGGCTTTCAACTGCAGCAGGTTGATTGAAGCTGCATCTAAGGAAGCTGCTCTTTTCCACTGGGGGTGGTGGGGCACTGGCCCAGGCTGTGCACAGAGGCTGTGCACGCCCCATCCTTGGGAACAGGGCTCTGAGCAGCCTGCTCTGGGGGAAGACTGCTCAGCTGGGAACAAGATGTTGTTCTTCAGGCCCCTTGCAAGCCCAACCGTTCAGGGACTCCATCATTCCATGGTCTCCACTGTCCACTTCAGATGGAGCCTGGGAACTGTGATGTCACAGCCCACGCTCCAGCTGGAACGTCCAGCGCCCAGCAAAGGGCACAACACAATTCTTGGCCGTTGTGTTTGCACGCTCTTCACCCTGCTCCTGCCCACTCTGCTTGTCACCTTTCCTCAGTCCTGAAAGATCCTGAGTGCCTGGATTTCATCATCCAGCCCTGCAGGATGCTCCCATTTCTCCTGAGGATGGTATGGTGCCATTCCATGGAGGTGAACACCCCCACCTGCCCGGGTGGGCTGGAGCTCTGTGGGCATGGAGTGGGACAGGGACCCCACTCTGAGGTTTTGCTGCCTCTGCAGGCTGTCCCAGATGGAGAAGAGGAGATGGAGGTGGATATAGAGATTGATAGAGAGGAGGGCATGGAGACGGAGGGAGCAGATACTGGAGAGGAGGAGATAGAGGTGGAGGTGGTTGTGGAAGAGGAGATGGAAGTGGATATGGAAGAGTCCATTGAGGACATGGATATTGATTAAAAAGGTGAGGAAGACGCCCTGATCTTGGCATGAAGAGCAATGCCAGCAGCAGGACAGGCAGAGTGGGTCTCCTGCTGCCAGGCTGGGGCTGGGCTGGGTGCTCCCTGCTCAGGGACATTGTACCCAGGGCACTGGATTCTGGTGGCCATCCACAGCCTGTCCTGTGCCTGCTTTGCTCCACACAAGCTCCATGCCAGACCCAGCCAGGCTCAGTTCTGGTAGCAGAGTCCTGCTGCTGGGCCAGCATGTGCCAGCCTGGGGGCACATGCAAGAGCCCTCTGTGCCTGACTGGAGTGACCGTGGCATTTGCTTTTCTTCCAGGTGCGATGGACATCATGGAGAGAGATGCCACCTTTCTGTACATACGTTTTACACTTTGATGTTGACTTTAGGATATAGGTTTTAGGGCTTTTTGTCTTCTGTAAATATGTTTCATATATTTTTTGTTAGATAGGTTTTTATGTATATATGTTCTATCGATTGTTGTTGTTACAAATATTCTTGCAATGTAAATATCTTCTGTATTTTTCCTGCTGTTCTTCTGTAATAAACAAATTTTATTTTTCACACCCCAGTTCTCCTTGCATTTGCTTCAGGCACAGGCAGCATTTTGCCAAGTTGTAGTTTCCACTTGCTCCAGGTTTTCAGGGCTGGAGGTCAGAAGTAGATGAAGGGGAAAAAATCCACAATTAAGAGTGTCCAGGACACCCAGAGCCAAAAGAAGCGCAGGGGATCAGGAAAGAGGGAAGCATGTGCTCCAAACAACAGAAATGAAGTGAGAGCTCTGGAGGGAACAAAAGAAAGAGGAAGCCTATAGAAAGGGAAAAAACGTCTCCCCACAAGTTGTTTTGCCTTTTTTCATTGAGAGTCTCTTGTATCATGTGGTGGAAACCCAGAAAAATGAAGGTCAGGAGAAGCATGGTTTATTGGGAACATTCCTGCATAGTAGACAATCCTTGTGCAAATCAATCCATGCAGCACTCACATGTTTAATTGCTTCTCTTCCTGGGGAAGCAGAGTTGCTTTATTTACTCCAAGCAAGATTTTCTCCCTCCTCCCTGGCAAAGAACAAGCTCCCATCCTGGCAAGCGCTTGCTGCTTTCCTTAACACTCATCACAGCCATGCTAAGGAGAGTGGAGCAGGTTAATTTATCACTTGTTGCAAGTTTTACCTCCTTCTTAGATAAGGACCATATTCAGCTGAGTGACAGTGAAGCAAAATGGCAAGCCAGGAATACATTGCCCTGCACACAACATCCTCCATTCCCATGGATGGTTTCTCACTGGCACACAGGAGGAAGGAAGGAACACAAATGCATCATTGTACATCAAGTCATACATGTTGAGGGATGAACAGAACTCACGGGGATATGGAAACCCCCCCTGAAAAGCAGTTCAGAGAAATCCTGAGCTCTTTTGTGGTCCTAGGCATGAAGATGCTCAGGGTCTTCCACAGATGCTCAGCAGGCAGTAGGATTGTGCCTGGATGTCACTCTGCAAATGCCAGTGGCTCAGCTGAGAGCTCTGGGAGTGACTGACACTGCACTGAGAGGGGCCACAGTCCTGCAAGGGTCTTTCATCAGGAGCAAACAGCAGCCTGGAGGATGGGCAATGCTGGATCTGTACCACTGCATGCTCATCCTTCACCTGAATGTGGAGCTGCCCCCAAAGTTGCCATGCATCACTTTTTCTTTTTCTCCTCTTGGGTATATTTTGGAGCAGCTGTTCTATGTGGCTTTTGACGGTGATCCTGTGGGAAGCAGCCATTTGCCTGCCGTGCTATCCTCACAACTAATACTAACTCTTCATTTCCTTTGGTTTTATATGCCGTTTTTTATCTATTTGTTTGATTGGTTTGCTGCATGGGTTTGTTTGTTTGATTGATTGGGTTTTTGTCTGATTTGGTTTGAGTTTTTTGTTTGCTTTTTCATAAATGACTGGTGAAGTTGGCAAAGCCAAACTCAAGATAATGTAAACCAGGATCAGCTTTCCAGAAATTGCTTTTGGCTGGGTTTAGCTGCATCCCCCAGGCTCAGGATCACTAGTATATTTTCAGTTTTTGCTCTGCATATCAGCCTGCCCAGACTCCGCTTGGTGTTTCACAAATGGAGAAGACAATGGACATTGTGCCAAGCTTCCTTTCAAACAGAAAAACCTGAGACAGCATGACAGAAAAGAAGAAAAAGAAATCACCAGTTAGAACAGAACTAGTGTCCCACCATATTCCTCTCCGCTGTTATTAATTTTGAACATTTAGAGGCAAACGTGGGTCTAAAGCTTGCATCTCTCAGTTCCTGATGCTATTTGCTACCCTGCAGCCTTGACTGGCCCTGATGTGACTGACTGCTGGGCAAGTGGGGCTGGGGATGCTCAGACTGGAGAGAGGAGACACTGGGCGGCCTCACTGTGGCTGTGCAGGACTGGAAGGGTCCCGCAGGAAAGAAGGGGACAGAGTGTTCAGCAGGGCCTGTGCTGACAGGACAAGGGGGGATGGCTTTCAACTGCAGCAGGTTGATTGAAGCTGCATCTAAGGAAGTTGCTCTTTTCCACTGGGGGTGGTGGGGCACTGGCCCAGGCTGTGCACAGAGGCTGTGCATGCCCCATCCTTGGCAACAGGGCTCTGAGCAGCATGCTCTGGGGGAAGACTGCTCAGCTGGGAACAAGATGTTGTTCTTCAGGCTCCCTTGCAAGCCCAACTGTGCAGGGACTCCATCATTCCATGGTCTCCAGTGTCCACTTCAGATGGAGCCTGGGAACTGTGATGTCACAGCCCACGCTCCAGCTGGAACATCCAGCGCCCAGCAAAGGGCACAACACAAGACTTGGCTGCTGTGTTCGCACGCTCTGCACCTTGCTCCTGCCCTCGCCTTTCACTCTTCTTATCCCCTCGATACCCCGATCATTCCTGACACCTCCTGAGTTCCTGGATTTCATCATCCAGCCCTGCAGGATGCTCCCCTTTGTTCTGGGGAAGGTATGGTTCCATTCCATGGAGGTGGACACCCCCACCTGCCCAGGTGGGCTGGGGCTCTGTGGGGATGGAGTGGGACAGGGAGCCCACTCTGAGGTTTTGCTACCTCTGCAGGCTGTCCCAGACAGAGAGGAGGAGATGGAGGTAGATACAAAGATTGATATGGAGGAAGGGATGGAAATAGACGGAGAAGACCCTGGAGAGGAAGAGATGGACGTGGATGTGACTGAGGAAGAAGAGATGGATGTGGATATGGAAGAGTCCATTGAGGACATGGATATTGATTAAGAAGGTGAGGAAGAGGCCATGATCTTGGCATGAAGAGCAATGCCAGCAGCAGGACAGGCAGAGTGGGTCTCCTGCTGCCAGGCTGGGGCTGGGCTGGGTGCTCCCTGCTCAGGGACATTGTACCCAGGGCACTGCATTCTGGTGGCCATCCACAGCCTGTCCTGTGCCTGCTTTGCTCCACACAAGCTCCATGCCAGACCCAGCCAGGCTCAGTTCTGGTAGCAGAGTCCTGCTGCTGGGCCAGCATGTGCCAGCCTGGGGGCACATGCAGGAGCCCTCTGTGCCTGACTGGAGTGACCGTGGCATTTGCTTTTCTTCCAGGTGCGATGGACATCACAGAGACACCACCCTTTTGTATATATGTTCTACAGTTTGTTGTTTTTCTTTAGAATGTAGATTGTAGGGCTATTTTTGACTTCTGTAAATACGTTTCCCATAGTTTTGCTAG
Organism: Passer domesticus; assembly: GCF_036417665.1. Taxonomy (NCBI): domain Eukaryota; kingdom Metazoa; phylum Chordata; class Aves; order Passeriformes; family Passeridae; genus Passer; species Passer domesticus. The sequence goes on along the minus strand of NC_087481.1, from coordinate 3,284,596 downwards.
GTAGGTTTTTCTGTATATATGTTCTATCGATTGTTGTTGTTACAAATATTCTTGCAATGTAAATATCTTCTGTATTTTTCCTGCTGTTCTTCTGTAATAAACAAATTTTATTTTTCACGCCCCAGTTCTCCTTGCATTTGCTTCAGGCACAGGCAGCATTTTGCAAAGTTGTAGTTTCCACTTGCTCCAGGTTTTCAGGGCTGGAGGTCAGAAGTAGATGAAGGGGAAAAAATCCACAATTAAGAGTGTCCAGGACACCCAGAGCCAAAAGAAGCACAGGGGATCAGGAAAGAGGGAAGCACGTGCTCCAAACAACAGCAGAAATGAAGTGAGAGCTCTGGAGGGAACAAAAGAAAGAGGAAGCCTGAAGAAAGGAAAAAACGTCTCCCCACAAGTTGTTTTGCTTTTTTTCATTGAGAGTCTCTTGTATCATGTGGTGGAAACCCAGAAAAATGAAGGTCAGGAGAAGCATGGTTTATTGGGAACATTCCTGCATAGTAGACAATCCTTGTGCAAATCAATCCATGCAGCACTCACATGTTTAATTGCTTCTCTTCCTGGGGAAGCAGAGTTGCTTTACTTACTCCAAGCAAGATTTTCTCCCTCCTCCCTGGCAAAGAACAAGCTCCCATCCTGGCAAGCGCTTGCTGCTTTCCTTAACACTCATCACAGCCATGCTAAGGAGAGTGGAGCAGGTTAATTTAACACTTGTTGCAAGTTTTACCTCCTTCTTAGATAAGGACCATGTTCAGCTGAGTGACAGTGAAGCAAAATGGCAAGCCAGGAATACATTGCCCTGCACACAACATCCTCCATTCCCATGGATGGTTTCTCACTGGCACACAGGAGGAAGGAAGGAACACAAATGCATCATTGTACATCAAGTCATACATGTTGAGGGATGAACAGATCTCACGGGGATATGGAAACCCCCCCTGAAAAGCAGTTCAGAGAAATCCTGAGCTCTTTTGTGGTCCTAGGCATGAAGATGCTCAGGGTCTTCCACAGATGCTCAGCAGGCAGTAGGATTGCGGCTGGATGTCACTCTGCAAATGCCAGTGGCTCAGCTGAGAGCTCTGGGAGTGACTGACGCTGCACTGAGAGGGGCCACAGTCCTGCAAGGGTCTTTCATCAGGAGCAAACAGCAGCCTGGAGGATGGGCAATGCTGGATCTGTACCACTGCATGCTCATCCTTCACCTGAATGTGGAGCTGCCCCCAAAGTTGCCATGCATCACTTTTTCTTTTTCTCCTCTTGGGTATATTTTGGAGCAGCTGTTCTATGTGGCTTTTGATGGTGATCCTGTGGGAAGCAGCCATTTGCCTGCCGTGCTATCCTCACAACTAATACTAACTCTTCATTTCCTTTAGTTTTATTTGGCGTTTTTTATCTATTTGTTTGATTGGTTTGATGCATGGGTTTGTTTGTTGAATTGACTGGGTTTTGTCTGATTTGGTTTGAGTTTTTTGTTTGCTTTTTCATAAATGACTGGTGAAGTTGGCAAAGCCAAACTCAAGATAATGTAAACCAGGATCAGCTTTCCAGAAATTGCTTTTGGCTGGGTTTAGCTGCATCCCCCAGGCTCAGGATCACTAGAATATTTTCAGGTTTTGCTCTGCATATCAGCCTGCCCAGACTCCGCTTGGTGTTTCACAAATGGAGAAGACAATGGACATTGTGCCAAGCTTCCTTTCCAACAGAAAAAGCTGGGACAGCATGACAGAAAAGAAGAAAAAGAAATCACCAGTTAGAACAGAACTAGTGTCCCACCATATTCTTCTCCGCTGTTATTAATTTTGTACATTTAGAGGCAAACGTGGGTCTAAAGCTTGCATCTCTCAGTTCCTGATGCTCTTTGCTACCCTGCAGCCTTGACTGGCCCTGATGTGACTGACTGCTGGGCAAGTGGGGCTGGGGATGCTCAGCCTGGAGAGAGGAGACACTGGGAGGCCTCACTGTGGTTCTGCAGGACTGGAAGGGTCCCGCAGGAAAGAAGGGGACAGAGTGTTCAGCAGGGCCTGTGCTGACAGGACAAGGGGGGATGGCTTTCAACTGCAGCAGGTTGATTGAAGCTGCATCTAAGGAAGCTGCTCTTTTCCACTGGGGGTGGTGGGGCACTGGCCCAGGCTGTGCACAGAGGCTGTGCATGCCCCATCCTTGGCAACAGGGCTCTGAGCAGCCTGCTCTGGGGGAAGACTTCTCAGCTGGGAACAAGATGTTGTTCTTCAGGCTCCCTAGCAAGACCAACCATTCAGGGACTCCATCATTCCATGGTCTCCAGTGTCCACTTCAGATGGAGCCTGGGAACTGTGATGTCACAGCCCACGCTCCAGCTGGAACGTCCAGCGCCCAGCAAAGGGCACAACACAATCCTTGGCCGCTGTGTTCGCATGCTCTTCACCCTGCTCCTGCCCACTCTGATTTTCACCTGCCCCCTGATAACCCTTTCAATCCTGAAAGATCCTTAGTGTCTGGATTTCATCATCCAGCCCTGCAGGATGCTCCCATTTCTCCTGAGGATGGTATGGTGCCATTCCATGGAGGTGGACACCCCACACCTGCCCGGGTGGGCTGGAGCTCTGTGGGGATGGAGTGGGACAGGGAGCCCACTCTGAGGTTTTGCTACCTCTGCAGGCTGTCCCAGACAGAGAGGAGGAGATGGAGGTAGATGCAAAGATTGATACGGAGGAGGAGATGGAAATAGATGGAGAAGACCCTGGAGAGGAAGAGATGGATGTGGATGTGGAGGAGGAAGAAGAGATGGACGTGTATGTGGATGAGGAAGAAGAGATGGATGTGGATATGGAAGAGTCCATTGAGGACATGGATATTGATTAAGAAGGTGAGGAAGAGGCCATGATCTTGGCATGAAGAGCAATGCCAGCAGCAGGACAGGCAGAGTGGGTCTCCTGCTGCCAGGCTGGGGCTGGGCTGGGTGCTCCCTGCTCAGGGACATTGTACCCAGGGCACTGGATTCTGGTGGCCATCCACAGCCTGTCCTGTGCCTGCTTTGCTCCACACAAGCTCCATGCCAGACCCAGCCAGGCTCAGTTCTGGTAGCAGAGTCCTGCTGCTGGGCCAGCATGTGCCAGCCTGGGGGCACATGCAAGAGCCCTCTGTGCCTGACTGGAGTGACCGTGGCATTTGCTTTTCTTCCAGGTGCGATGGACAGCACAGACAGAGACACCACCCTTTTGTATATATGTTCTACAGTTTGTTGTTTTTCTTTAGAATGTAGATTGTAGGGCTATTTTTGACTTCTGTAAATACATAGTTTTGTTAGGTAGGTTTTGTTAGATAGGTTTTTATGTATATATGTTCTATCGATTGTTGTTGTTACAAATATTCTTGCAATGTAAATATCTTCTGTATTTTTCCTGCTGTTCTTCTGTAATAAAAAAAATTTATTTTTCACACCCCAGTTCTCCTTGCATTTGCTTCAGGCACAGGCAGCATTTTGCAAAGTTGTGCTTTCCACTTGCTCCAGGTTCCCAGGGCTGGACGTCCCTGGCACAGCCACCCCAGGAGTGGGGGTCCCTGTGCACAGAGGGGTTCCCCTGACAGAGGTGAGCCTCTCCTTGCAGTTTCTCTGGAGACACTTGGGAGCTGTAGGGGCAAAGCCCAGCGTGCCCTGGCCCATGGATCCCATGTTGGAGCAGGGCTGAGCCTGTGTGCTCCTGCAGAGCCTCAGCCATGGCTCTTCCCTGGGCAGCCCCAGGGCTAAGGAGGGAGCACTGGGCTGTGGGCAAGCCCTGCTCCTGGGCACCCTGAGGGGCTGGAGCCAGCCTGGAGGGAGCCTCAGCCCTACATGGACCAAGATTTCCTTTGGAAACCCCCTCTCTCCCCAGAGTCTGCTGAGCACAAGAATTGATCCTCCTAGCTCAAGGTGTGACCTTCATTGGCACAAATGTGTCCCTTGCACTTTCTAGCACAGCATATGTCAGTGCTTGTAATCCCTGTTCTGCACACTCTGCTTAGGCAGCAAAACATCTGAAGCTGAGGGAACATCTGGAATTAGCACCAACCTGCAGAGAGCTCCAAGGGGAGAACCTACCCGCAAGCACCCAGTGAAATACTTGACACTGATAGTCTGGGGCAGAGCTGAAACAAAAGTATTTTAATGCCAAGAGAGAGGATATTTTATTGCTGAATTCATTCTGCAAGAACAAGAATGGAAGCATTTGGTCTCCTCACCTGCCACACATGTGTATTGCCAAGGTTTGCCTCTGGGTTATGACTGATTTTGATGAATCTGTTCAGAACTCTGATGCTGTTCCTGGCTAAGGTGCAGAGATGATATTTCAGAGCCAGATGAGCTCAGCACATCTTGTGTAATGCAGAATGTCCAGAGCCAGACATTCAGGCCATGCAAACTGATACTTTTTCATCTCTGTGCAAAGATCAGTAGTAGGACATCCCTGATGTACCACACACTTCTCAGATGCTCCTCTGACCAGCTTCCCCATGGCATTGTTCCTGGCACGACGTTAAAGCCAGGCAGGTCACACATATTCTCTTCCTCTGACTCCTGCTGGGATGACAACACCAAAAAACAGAAAAGAGATATAATGATCAGGGATTTTCATTGTGTGAGCTCTGCATTCCCCAAGCTCTTGCAAAGGGGGAATGTTCATCGGGCAAAGGACATGAGAAGGAGCCTCAAATTGTCCAAAATCTCAGTAAAAATATTATTTCCTATGGAACCCTTCACCAAAGCTGGTCACACTTCAGGCCCTTTCTGCACCCATTTCCTAATGTGCATCTCCCTGTGGGGTGTTCCCACTGCTCCAGGGACCCAGCACAAACCTTATAGCCCCACACCAACACATCCCCAGGAGCTGCAGCCTTCCCTCCAAACCTGGGCACCTGCAACAGCCACCTCTGCGCTGAGCTGAGCCGGTTTCTCCGAAAACCAGGTGCTCCATTTATCCTTGAAAAGATTGACAATAGCATTCTTGTCTTCTCCAAAAGGGCCATCGTTTCACAGCTGTCATCTCCACACTGAGACTTTATTCCCTTCAAGTGTTCATGTACACAGGCAGCACCAAGGAAGGCGCTGAAGTGAGTCAAGTTGAACCCCAAAGAGCTCTCAGCTGCCTGTGAAAGCTCAGACAAGCACTAGAGAAAGAATTCATGCTTCCATAACTGGCACCTAACAGCCACAGGGCAAGTGAGAAGTTGGTATTAGAGAATGAAGAAAAAGCACTGAGTAATAAAAGGTGAGAAAAATCCATCACTCCAACAGGTGAATGAAGGTAAACCACATGAAGAATCAGAAGAAGATGGAGGGGAAAAAACCCACCATTAATAGTGTCCGTGACACCCAGAGCCAAAAGAAGCCCAGGGGATCAGCAAGGATGTAAGCACATGCTCCAAACAACAGCAGAAATGAAGTGAGAGCTCTGGAGGCAACAAAAGAGACAGCCTGAAGAAAGGAAATAATGCCTCCCCACAAGGTGTTTTGGTTTTTTCAAGTGAGAGTCTCTTGTATCGTGTGGTGGAAACCCAGAAAAATAAAGGTCGGGAGAATCATGGTTGAATTGGAACATTCCTGCATAGCAGCCGAGATATAGCCTTGTGCAAATGATTCCATGCAGCATTCACATGTTTAATTCCTTCTTTTCATCTTCCTGGGGAAGCAGAGTTGCTTTATTTACTCCAAGCAAGATTTTCTCCCTCCTCCCTGGCAAAGAACAAGCTCCCATCCTGGCAAGTGCTCCTGGCTTTACTTAAGGCTCATCACACCCATGCTCAAGAGAGTGGAGCAGGTTAATTCATCACTTGTTCCAATGACTGACTTGCCCAGCTGCCAGGTTCAAGAGCCCCAGAGTGCCTCAGGTTGTACAGGATCACAGAAGGAAAAGCTCCATTGAATTAAGCTGCTGCCACACTGGCCCTCTTTGCCTGTCAAACACATTCAGCTGCTCTTGCTCTGCTCTGTCAAAATCCCCCATAAAATACAAGTGAAAATCCCTCATCACCTGTGAGAAAACACAGCTGGGTTCTGCTCAGGGCATTTCAAACTATGTGGGGTAGTTGTGACCTCCCCTTGCAAAGGCAGCATGTCAGAAAAGCCAAAAGTTTCTTTTCATGGACTCACCAGACTCAGCACACCTTCCCCTCGATCAGGTTGCTCCAAGCCCCATCCAACCTGGCCTTGAACACTTCCAAGGGTGACACAGCCACAGCTTCTCTGGAACCTGTTTTGCTCCTCCCAGCTCTAAAATCATACCCAACTTAGCAGCCTCAGAGATAGATTTCTATTCAATAGCTGCATTTTTCTAGGAAAGAAATATGGCAAACCTTGTTTGCATCTAACTTTGCAAAATCAACACAAGCTCTGAAGAAAGGGCTGCTGCCCACTTTTCTTCTTTTTCCCCATTTGTTGGAACATTTTCATTCTGTTGTTGTTTGTAGCAGTATTTTAATCGATCTGGCTGAGGCTGCTTCAAATAGTACAGCAAGTTACTTGTGTGAGGGGTGGAAAACTGAGCTCTTGCACATCCAGTGTTTCTGTTGTTGGAAGTCTTCAATCCCACCTCTCTGATGGGATGAAATAGGTGCTACTAATCCAATTTCTAAAGTATCATGCATCGAGCTGACACTATTTGAAGACTTAAAAATAAAGTAAATTTAAGCAAACCTCTACTCCTTTCCATTTTCTCTGTTCCACAGTTGATGACAGAAGACAGGAGAGAAAGATTGTTTTAGGAACAATGCTTTCAGGACTCTAAAAAGAATATCAAACCTGCTCTGCCACACTCTCGGCTGTTACAGCCCCAAAATCACTGGCTGTCATTGCTCACAGAGTCACAATTGTGATGAGATTTCTACCACAGCACAGGACAGCAAATTTTTGGTTGTTTTCCTGGGAAGAACTTCTGGGTAGCAAGGCAGACGTGGCTCTTCTAATGGCCCTTGAAAGTGGATGTGTGAAATGAGGCAGACAAAGCCAAAGGCCAGCTGAACCTGGGATCTCTGAATGTGTCTTCACATTCTTCCCAGGAAGATGAGTGGCAATCACTTTTCTGCCAGGGAAAGGGAATCTGCTGGAATGTGGTGTAGAAAAATGTGCTTTCTGCTCCTCTCGGAGCCAAAATTCCTACCCATTTCTTTGAAGTCCTTGTTAGGTAAGGACCATGTTCAGCTGAGTGACAGTGAAACAAAATGGCAAGCCAGGAATACATTGCCCTGCACACAACATCCTCCATTCCCATGGATGGTTTCTCACTGGCACACAGGAGGAAGGAAAAAACCCAAATGCATTGTTGTACACCAAGTCAGATGTTTTGAGGGATGAACAGATCTCACAGGGATATGGAAACCTGCACTGAAAAGCAGTTCAGAGAAAGCCTGAGCTGTTTTGTGCTGCTAGGCATGAAGATGCTCAGGATCTTCCACAGGTGCTCAGAAGGCAGCAGGATTGTGCCTGGATGTCACTCTGCAAATGCCAGTGGCTCAGCTGAGAGCTCTGGGAGTGACTGACGCTGCACTGAGAGGGGCCACAGTCCTGCAAGGGTCTTTCATCAGGAGCAAACAGCAGCCTGGAGGATGGGCAATGCTGGATCTGTACCACTGCGTGCTCATCCTTCACCTGAATGTGGAGCTGCCCCCAAAGTTGCCATGCATCACTTTTTCTTTTTCTCCTCTTGGGTATATTTTGGAGCAGCTGTTCTATGTGGCTTTTGATGGTGATCCTGTGGGAAGCAGCCATTTGCCTGCTGTGCTATCCTCACAACTAATACTAACTCTTCATTTCCTTTGGTTTGATTTGGCGTTTTTTATCTATTTGTTTGATTGGTTTGCTTCATGGATTTGTTTGTTTGTTTGTTTGATTGATTGATTGGGTTTTTGTCTGATTTGGTTTGAGTTTTTTTTTGGTTTTTCATAAATGACTGGTGAAGTTGGCAAAGCCAAACTCAAGACAATGTAAACCAGGATCAGCTTTCCAGAAATTGCTTTTGGCTGGGTTTAGCTGCATCCCCCAGGCTCAGGATCACTAGAATATTTTCAGGTTTTGCTCTGCATATCAGCCTGCCCAGACTCCGCTTGGTGTTTCACAAATGGAGAAGACAATGGACATTGTGCCAAGCTTCCTTTCAAACAGAAAAACCTGGGGCAGCATGACAGAAAAGAAGAAAAATAAATCACCAGTTAGAACAGAACCAGTGTCCCACCATCTTCCTCTCCACTGTTATTAATTTTGTACATTTAGAGGCAAACCTGGGTCTAAAGCTTGCATCTCTCAGTTCCTGATGCTCTTTGCTACCCTGCAGCCTTGACTGGCCCTGATGTGACTGACTGCTGGGCAAGTGGGGCTGGGGATGCTCAGCCTGGAGAGAGGAGACACTGGGCGGCCTCCCTGTGGCTGTGCAGGACTGGAAGGGTCCCGCAGGAAAGAAGGGGACAGAGTGTTCAGCAGGGCCTGTGCTGACAGGACAAGGGGGGATTGGCTTTCAACTGCAGCAGGTTGAATGAAGCTGCATCTAAGGAAGCTGCTCTTTTCCACTGGGGATGGTGGGGCACTGGCCCAGGCTGTGCACAGAGGCTGTGCATGCCCCATCCTTGGGAACAGGGCTCTGAGCAGCCTGCTCTGGGGGAAGACTGCTCAGCTGGGAACAAGATGTTGTTCTTCAGGCCCCTTGCAAGCCAAACCGTTCAGGGACTCCATCATTCCATGGTCCCCACTGTCCACTTGAGATGGAGCCTGGGAACTGTGATGTCACAGCCCACGCTCCAGCTGGAACGTCCAGCGCCCAGCAAAGGGCACAACACAACCCTTGGCTGCTGTGTTGACACGCTCTGCACCTTGCTCCTGCCCACTCTGCTTGTCAGCTTTCCTCAGTCCTGAAAGATCCTTAGTGCCTGGATTTCATCATCCAGCCCTGCAGGATGCTCCCCTTTGTTCTGGGGAAGGTCTGGTGCCATTCCATGGAGGTGGACACTCCTCACCTGCCCGGGTGGGCTGGAGCTCTGTGGGCATGGAGTGGGACAGGTAGCCCACTCTGAGGTTTTGCTACCTCTGCAGGCTGTCCCAGATGGAGAAGAGGAGATGGAGGTGGATATAGAGATTGATAGAGTGGAGGACATGGAGACGGAGGGAGCAGACACTGGAGAAGAGGAGATGGAGGTGGAGGTGGTTGTGGAAGAGGTGATGGAATTGGATATGGAAGAGTCCATTGAGGACATGGACATTGATTAAAAAGGTGAGGAAGAGGCCATGATCTTGGCATGAAGACCAATGCCAGCAGCAGGACAGGCAGAGTGGGTCTCCTGCTGCCAGGCTGGGGCTGGGCTGGGTGCTCCCTGCTCAGGGACATTGTACCCAGGGCACTGGATTCTGGTGGCCATCCACAGCCTGTCCTGTGCCTGCTTTGCTCCACACAAGCTCCATGCCAGACCCAGCCAGGCTCAGTTCTGGTAGCAGAGTCCTGCTGCTGGGCCAGCATGTGCCAGCCTGGGGGCACATGCAGGAGCCCTCTGTGCCTGACTGGAGTGACCGTGGCATTTGCTTTTCTTCCAGGTGCGATGGACATCATGGAGGGAGATGCCACCTTTTTCTACATACGTTTTACACTTTGATGTTGTCTTTAGGATATAGGTTTTATGTTGTTTGTCTTCTGTAAATACGTTTCATATATTTTTTGTTAGATAGGTTTTTATGTATATATGTTCCATCGATTGTTGTTGTTACAAATATTCTTACAATGTAAATATGTTCTGTATTTTTCCTGCTGTTCTTCTGTAATAAACAAATTTTATTTTTCACACCCCAGTTCTCCTTGCATTTGCTTCAGGCACAGGCAGCATTTTGCCAAGTTGTAGTTTCCACTTGCTCCAGGTTCCTAGGGCTGGAGGTCCCTGGCACAGCCTCCCCAGGAATGGGGGTCCCTGTGCACAGAGGGGTTCCCCTGACAGAGGTGAGCCTCTACTTGCAGTTTCTCTGGAGACACTTGGGAGCTGTAGGGGCAAAGCCCAGCGTGCCCTGGCCCATGGATCCCATGTTGGAGCAGGGCTGAGCCTGTGTGCTCCTGCAGAGCCTCAGCCATGGCTCTTCCCTGGGCAGCCCCAGGGCTAAGGAAGGTGCACTGGGCTGTGGGCAAGCCCTGCTCCTGGGCACCCTGAGGGGCTGTAGCCAGCCTGGAGGGAGCCTCAGCCCTACATGGACCAAGATTTCCTTTGGAAACCCTCTCTTTCCCCAGACCCTGGTGAGCACAAGAATTGATCCTCCTAGTTAAAGGTGTGGCATTAATTGGCACAAATGTGTCCCTTGCACTTTCTACCACAGCAAATGTCAGTGCTTGTAATCCCTGTTCTGCACACTCTGCTTAGGCAGCAAAACATCTGAACCTGAGGCAACATCTGGCATTAGCACCAACCTGCAGAGAGCTCCAGGGGGAGAACCTACCCCCAAGCACCCAGAGAAATACTTGACACTGATAGTCTGGGGCAGAGCTGAAACTAAAGTATTTTAATGCCAAGAGAGAGAAATTTTTATTGCTGAATTCATTCTGGAAGAATAATAATGGGAGCTTTTAGTCTCCTCATCTGCCACACATGTGTATTGTCAAGGTTTTGCTTCTGGCTTATGACTGATTTTGATGAATCTGTTCAGAACTCTGATGCTGTTCCTGGCTAAGGTGCAGAGATGATATTTCAGAGCCAGATGAGCTCAGCACATCTTGTGCAATGCAGAATTTCCAGAACCAGACATTCAGGCCATGCAAACTGATACTTTTTCATCTCTGTGCAAAGATCAGTATTAGGACATCCCTGATGTACCACACATTTCTCAGACCTGTCCCTTTCACCCAGCTCTCCCCAGTCACTTCACAGACTTCACTCTAAGCAGTTTCTGATAGAACTCAGTAGCACATGGGATTTAATCCTGGTTTTTCTTCATCTTCTCCAGAGCTGTCTCGTAACATGGTGTGTGGGCACTGTCTGGCAGCAGCAGCATTAACCTGTCACTTCCCTGACACTGAGGTTCATGTCACAACTTTTCATCAAAAGCAGCAAATCAATGATTCCCACTGGGTCCCACAAAGCTCCGTGGGGAGTTTGTGTGGCTGCAGTTCCAGCACCAGCCCTGGTGCTCAGAATTTCACGAGGAGATACAGAAGGAATCAGCCATTCACAAGGAAAAACATATGTTTGCAGGGCCCAGATCCCCACAACAGAGTCCCCAGACTCTGCATTTACACTTTGGCCTCTGTGCCTTACTTTTCCTCTCACTAAAGTCCTGACAGTTTATCTCATGCTCAGGTTCCCAAGATAATTCAAAGCAGCTTTAGGAGCAGGGATAGATGGGAACTGTCCCAAGGCTCAACAAAATTTCTCTCCTTAGGCCTGACAATTCCAGCTAAGGAGAGAGGAAAAGCCTGCATGAAAGAGGTGTGAAATCAAAGCAGTAATCAAATTGAGGTATAATGAGAGCAGCTGAAGAGGTTTTCAGTGTTCAGAACAAGATTAGCAGCTCCAGGCACAGGAGGGATGTGACATTTTCCCCGTTGTAACAACTCTGTCATGCAAATTGCATCTCAAATCCTCCTCCCCAGCTCTGGGACCTGTTCAGCCACAAACGTGGTGCTGAAATTTTAAAGCAAAGTGGAAGCTGGTCAGAGAGGTGGTTTGCAAATAAAAATCACAGAGGGCAGTTTGGAAGCACCAGCTGGAGCAGAGAGTGGCAGAGCCTGGCCCTGGGGGGCAGCACAGCCACACAACACATGCCTGAAACTCTAAGAAATTAAAGAACTTGCCACTGGTTTTCCCTCAGGAGCTACAGAAGGTGCTTTATGGAATCCCTGCTGCCTTCACACTGCACCAGCATGCAGGAGAGCGCAAGGATGAAGATTACAGCACCTGCTGCTGCTGCTTCCATCTCCTGACTCAAATCTCACCAAGATCTGTCACGATTGGGCCTTTCCAAAGTCTCAGATTCACTTGGTCCTTGCAGGATTTTGGTTCTGAGGAGCATGAAGGGAGATAAAGGCACTTGCAGACACCAGAGATGCAGTTGGTGCCTGAGGTGCATTTCACTGCCCAGGTTAGTGCCTCTAAAACCATCAAAAGCAGCTCCTTTGACAGCACCAAGCCAAGAGCAGAACACCAGGGCCTGCACATGGTTGGAAATGTCATTGTTTAATATTCCTCTCCCAGTCTCTCATTTCATGGTGCCACTGCAGGGGTTAATCCCATCACTCAGCAGCAAGTCTTGGCAATCAGCTTCAGATGGATTTTTAGTGCTGAGCAAATAAGAGGCAATTTTACTGTGTCTCCTGTGAATGAAATTTCATCTAAATCAGATGAACTCTGTGTTATGAGGCTGGCCAGGCACTAACCACTGCCAGATCCCCAAGCCTGGATGTCAAACTGCTCTAATATTGAAAAGTTCAATTTATTTGGCTTTGTGTACAAGATTATTCTCTCTCAAAAGAGTTAGGATCCATAGAATTGCATTTCCAAGCACTAAACTCAGAGCAGCTACAAAGAGCACAAGAGACAAGAAAAGAAATAGAGATTTCTAGGGAGATGGAAATTGAATGCTGAGTTTTGCCCATTATAGAGTTCCATAAATTATCACCTGCCAGCTCCTTGCCTTCACTTGTGTGGCCACCACTGAATACACTCACAGATAAGAAAATGTTTGTCCTCCTGAAAACTGGGACTAGAAGTAGAAAAAGGCTCAGATATCGGAATTAAAAGACAACATAATGAAAAGAGCTGCCTTATAATAGCAAGATATGACAGACAGCAGGAATGACTGAAGCCAGCAGAGATAAGTCCATGAACTATTCATGCTACAAAGACTTCCAACAAAACCTCCAATAACCCAAAAGCAATGTTTTGTCTGGCAGAGCTGATAGGAACCCTGTGCATTTAATTCAGTCATTGACAGCAAATGGAGATCAGCTTGAAGCCCATTTGCTCCACTACTACTTATTTTTTTTCACCCAGCAAATGAAATTACATCTACTCTTTGGGAAGAAATTACTGCTTTGAGTGGTTGAAGGCAAAGAGTTTCTTCCCATACCCACTCATAATCAGTCACCAAGAGAAATATTTTCTAAAAAGGTCTCTTCAAAATTTTGGAGTGACTTTCAACATAAATAACTTGGTTATTTTGCTCAAAATGATAAGGGAATTGAATTGGTCTCCCTCAGCTTAAAAAGAAGTGTTTCTTCCTAGTTCTTCACAAAGAGGAACAAAACACTTTGTTGCAGAAAACTGAAGGGAGGAAGAGGTTCCTTCCCCCTGAGCTGCACAATAGGAGACAATTTGTCGCCAAGAGGGAATAAAACCCAGCAAATTTCCAGGGGTTTTTTGTGTAAGGGAAAAGCTCTGAGGATCACAGCTGTGGGAGACACAGAGAGGGAGGAGCAGGGATCTGCTGGGGGTTTTGGGGTGGGGGACAGATTAAAGAAGTGTTCAAGCAAAACCTCTGAGAGCTCAAGACTCCATCCCTCAGAGGAGAAACTCAGTTTGACCCAAATGCCATTCAAATCCAGCAAACATTGAGGTATTTCCCAAAACTCTGCTGGGCCATCAGGTACCACCCAAATCACTCTGTGGGACCAGGGCAGCAGGTCCCTGGCACGGGACAGAGATGCTCCCCTGGGAAGCCGCCTGCATTGCCTGTGGGACTCAAGATCTACTTCTGAAGACCCCAACATCCAAAAACCTTGACACTCAAAGCCTTTAATTTGGGGTTTCACTTCTCCACTTGTCTGTTGCCACTAGGCAGCTGCTCCAGTTCGACACCCTTCTGATGGGTACAAATGATCTCCTAATTTCCAGCCTAAACAGGAAGTTACTTCCATTCATTCTTCTGTAAGTAGGGGGAGCTTGTACCTGATTTGCTCTTCCTCTCCTAGTGTGCATTTGTGCAGATGAAATGCCAAAGCCAGGAGCATTTCCTTGTTTAAATCATGTCATTTATTTCATTCCCATATAGTTGCACGAATTTAGCACTGGCTCAACACTCAGAATGCTGACAGCACAAAGTCCAGTTCTCACACCAACTCCTCCAAGTTTTGGACCAATTCTGCAAAGAAGGAAATACAGCAAAGAAATTCCAAACAGGGGCCCTAATAAAGATAATAAAATGCCACATGCCTCTGTTTGCTGCAGGGAAGAACAGTGCAATTTATTAAATCATTGCAAACAATTAAAGCAGCAGAGGGGAGGAAGACAGTGCTATCGTTGGCAGCTCCCCAGTCCTCTGCCCCTGGCATGAATTTCATAAAGCACAAATCTGCCAGCAGAAATCCCTCAGCAACTGATTTCCTCCTCGTGGAACACAGCAGGCACACACCCTGGCTTTCCTGGCCAGAAAAGAAGAATTTGCCTCGACGTTTTTCCCAGGCACGCAGCTGTGATGTCAAATCCCCCTCCCTGCCCTGCCAGGAGATTCCTGAAGTGACAACTTTCTGTAGGGTGACAACCCTCTGGAGAGGCACAGAGAGCTTTGTGTCAGTGTAAGGCACCTCCACAAGGGCAGATCCCTCATTCAGGCTCCATCTTTGTTCACAAGCAGTTCCTAGCAGAAAATTTGCAGTGATTGCATTTCCCCAGAACAGGTAATGTTGAGAGCTTTGTAACAAGCTAGCTCCGAGCTAAAGCTCACAGTGAGATTAATTTGACCAAGACAGAAAATGAGGGAGTTGCTATTCCAATTAAGCTGTGTCCTTGGCCCACGGATGAAGTAATGCACAGACACAGGTGGTGGAGCAAATAGCCTGGGAAAGTGGAATAGTTATACTAAAAACAGCACGTAGTTAGCTGATAGCTAGTTAGCCAATGGTGAGCTGGGATTTTGCACTATGCATGAGCTAATTAAAAGGTGTATAATAATCGGTGATTCGGGAATAAAGACGAGACTTGTCGATCATCATCTGGTGAGCGAGTCTTCCTTCTCCATCAAATGGCTGACCCCGACGTCGACGACTACGGACGGACACGGCTGCCACGGATGGGGAAGTAGGAGTGGGTCCCTCTGAAGCAAGGGGGGGGACGGCAAACGACCACTGTGGGGTCGCGGCCCTGAGAGCTGTATAGACAGTCTCAGCTACGTGCTGCCGAAGTCTGGAGCCTTGCAACAGCGCTGATTAGAAATGGAAAGGCAAGCAGCATATGATTTATTTATTTGCTTTTTAAAAAAGCAGCAGATTAAGGACATAGACTTGCAGAAAGAGCTCCCACAGTTGTTAGCTTGCGGGTGTGCACAGGGAATTTCTCGGAATCCTTATACAGTACATGAGTTAACAGAGTGGCGTAAGTTCGGGACCATGAGGGCGGTTACGCGCGCCATGGGAGAGCCCGGGGCAGACGCGGCAGCGAAAACGCGTATGGTAGCGGCGGTCCGAGCAGTGCGGCGGCGCAGCAGACCAAACGCTGCGGCGGCAGCGTGCTCGGTGCCGGCGGTGGTTATGCGCACTGCGGGTCCAGTGACACGCACGGTGACAAAAACTCGCACGGCAGCTGTCCGTAGGGAAAGCGCACAGATTGCCAGGGCCAAGCCGGCCAAAGCGAGACGCAGCAGCCGAATACGCGGCAGCGACAAGCGCAGTGCCAATGGTAGTGGCGGCGGACGCGCACCAGTAACGCAAAACCCGAAAGCTGGAACTAGGAGGGCTTTTTCACTTTTTGCAAGCGCACAAAAGCACCAGCGGTGTGGGACGTGCTCCCGCTGGCTGCGGGTGTTGGCGCAGAGCCAGGGGGAACCAGCCCGAGCGGAGATCCAGGCAGAGCGGAGCCCAAAGGAGATCGGGGCTACGCGGGTTCGGGCGAGAGCGTTCCTTTCCGCACCCCCGGGATAGCGCAGACTGAGGCTGCCGGAGCAGGCAGGAGACGGGCGCGGGCAGACATTCCTCAAAGCACCGCCCTGTCACAGCTGCCCGGCAACCAGCCCATCGCAACAATTCAAACAAGTGTCGGAGAAAAAACAGGTCAGGAATTTTCTTCAAGATCAGGATAGAAAACTTCTGAAACTTCACACGGTATCATACAGCAGATGTTATACAAGGCATTTCACCCAGCTGTTCCACAGACTTTACAATTAGTTTACCAGTTTTTTTGTAAATGTGTTTGCTTTTCTAAAAGTGATTGAGTATTTGGGTTTGATGGCTTTAAGTTTGATGACTTTATTACCTTTCCCTTACCTGAGGCAGGAACAACCTTTTAGGGGGACAGAGTCTAAGTACACTTCCTAGTTTCTGTTTGGACTACATGTGAGAAGATTTAAACTGTAATGTTTCTGTATACTATGGTTTTTATGGTCTTTGCTCTCTTCTATTCATTAAAAGATGGCATTAGATAAATGGATATAAATGTGCTAATTGTTTTTGTACTGTCCTTATTTTAAGTGAAATTATTTGTGTTTAAAATTATCTGTCATCTTTCTCAGTTTTGTTTTAAAATATTTATCCAAGATTCAAGGTTTTAAGAATTGTTGATGTTGAGTTTATAATCTTTGTTATTTTTAGTTTTTGTAAGTAATGCTGATAGATAGTGATTGTTGTTAATACTAGATGAATACTCTGGGAAGGTTGTCTTAACCCCTTCAAGCACTTCTTGTTAGGGAGTTTTCAGATTTTTGTGATGAGAATTGTTGTTGGTATATTGTAACATTTGCAGCAGACTTTCATGTGTTTTCCTTTCATGTGTTTTTCTATTTTTTTTGTGTGATCACCGGCAAGACACGTGTCTCTTCAGAATCCTGTCTTTTTATTTCCTAACTATTTAGATGTTTCTGAGGGTTTTTATCCAAATTGCCAGTTTTGTAGTTCTTTTAATTATTATTACAGAAATACTCCAGCAGAGAATTCAAGAAGTTTGCTGTGTTTGGAAAATCTTTGTCTTGACAGAAACTTCAGAAGGATTCAATTATTTGCTAGTTTAACTAGTTTGTAACCCTAAGACTTTTATAAATAACAGTTGTTTTTAAAAGTCCTGTTTAAAAAGTATTTTAAGTGACACTCACTAATTAGAGTTTGAGCTCTGGCCAAGTTCTAACTCTATTTGGATGGAGTGACTGACAATCAACCCAGATGTTTTCTGCATCAAAAAGTATTCAAGTCCTTTTGACTTGGCAATTTGACCATCTATGACGGCTGACCCATTTTCAGAGGTGATTTGGAGAAACATGAATCCGGACATGATTTCTCCAATTCTCTGTCATTTTAAGGTTTATCAGCTGTCGCAGACTCTGGGATAAGAGTTCAGTGTTATAGTGTTTAGTAATTTTCTGATTTTGTATGTATTGTTGATTGTGTATATTATCTAAATTGATTCCTAATTACTTTTATCTTAACATTTCTTTATGTAACATTACAAAATGAAACCAGGACCCATTCTTCACCTCCAGGATTTTGAGAAGATTCTTCAGTCCTGCAGGGATGTGGGATTTGTTTGTGTTTTAACAGGTGCCCTGTCTCAGCTTGAAAAGAAAACGGGGGAGCTCAGGGTATTGGAGTGGCTCTCTCCACCGCTACAGCAACAGAGAACTTTGAGACTGAAAATTGAAATGATTGCATCCCTCATAAAGAAAGGGCGTCTTAGAGCAATCCAAGTTACAGGAGCAGAGCCTTCCACAATACGATTGCCCATTAAAAAGGACACGCTTGACTGGTATTTGGTGAACTCTGGGGAGCTCCAGGAAGCCCTTTTAGGAGCTGGAGCTGTCGTGGAGACTGGGAAACTGCATCCTAGTCCCCTCCAGTGGATGACAGAATGGGACTGGATAACAAAGCCCATTCGGAGTCTGTCACCATTAAGGGGGGCTATCACGGCCTTTACGGACGCTGGTAAAAAGTCCAGGAGAGCAGCCGTGACATGGAAACAGCAAGGACAGTAGCGACAACATTTGTTAGATGCAGATGCCAGGGACAGTCTACAGACATTGGAACTTTTAGCTGTAGTATAGGCAATGATGAATTTAAAAGGTCCTTTGAATATTGTGACTGACTCCCTTTATGTAGCAGGAGTAGCTGCCAGGGTACTATACTGGGGGAGGGGATATCTTTGTGTTTCCTCTCCAACAGGACCCTTGTGGATCCCCGCGAAGTGGACTCGAGCTGTACCAGATGTTGAGGACTGTCGTGGCCTTGTCACCGGAGGACAAAGAGAGGGTGCACAACAAACTGACGCTGATATTGCGACCCTATTTGCAACGCCTCCAGCCCTACTCTAACGACGCGCGACGTGCCTGCGTTCATCTTCCTGACGATTGGATCGAGTGGTGTCAGGACCTTACGGTAGAAGTAAAAGCTCCTCAATCACAGCCATGCTTGGACTGTGGGGACAATAAATGCGCTGCATGGATCGCGCTAGACTGTAGAGGCTGTAATAAGGTGTTTTGGTTGGAGCAATCGACCGTTCGGCAAAACTGGTGCCCAAGCTGCCGATTCTCTTGGAACTTGGAGAACTTGTGGCAGCGAGCACTAAGGGAGTTTACAGGGCTTGATTTGGGAGGATCGTTAGGCTTATATGAAGCCCCGGAGCAAATTATTTTGGCATATGTTACTTAGCAACTTAAGACCTTGTGTGAGCGAGCTGAAACAGGTAGTAGTAGCCACACTTTTACCTGGAGGGGCAGCTAATAAGGCCATGAATTTGGCCAAGCAATTAGGCTGCTGGGCTAAAGATGAACTGAACGCCACCTCCCAGGTATTGGACATGCTGTCTCAAGATGTACAAAGTGTAAATCATGCAGTATTGCAGAATAGAACAGCAATTGATTTCTTGTTATTAGCTCAAGGCCATGGTTGTGAGGAATTTGAGGGTATGTGTTGTATGAATTTAACGGATCATTCTGTATCAATACATGCAAAAATTAAAGAGCTCCAGAAAGGGTTACACGCCCTGAAAGAGGATGATGGATTGGGATTAGAAGGATGGTTAAAGAGCCTGGGACTAGGCCCTTGGCTGAGAATAATGATCATGTATGCTATAGGGATATTAGGTGTCATAGTATTGTTAATGCTTGTATTACCATGCTTGCTTAATTGTATACAAAGAATGGTGAGTCAGATGATGGAAAGGGCTTGGAAAACAACACTTCTAGCCCAAAAAGAAAACGGGGGAAATGTTGAGAGCTTTGTAACAAGCTGGCTCCGAGCTAAAGCTCACAGTGAGATTAATTTGACCAAGATAAGGGATGAAGGGAGTTGCTATCCCAATTAAACTGTGTCCTTGGCCCACGGATGAAGTAATGCACAGACACAGGTGGTGGAGCAAATAGCCTGGGAAAGTGGAATAGTTATACTAAAAACAGCACGTAGTTAGCTGATAGCTAGTTAGCCAATGGTGAGCTGGGATTTTGCACTATGCCTGAGCTAATTAACAGGTGTATAATAATCGGTGATTCGGGAATAAAGACGAGACTTGTCGATCATCATCTGGTGAGCGAGTCTTCCTTCTCCATCATGGCAGTGCCGGGGCTGCAGCAGGGACAGGCCATGGGCACTGCTGGGGCAGCGCTGATGCCTCAGGCCAGGCCCTGGGGGCTCCAGGCTCCTTGCCCAGGCTCTCTCAAGAACACGGCCAGGCCAATGCTCAGCACAGAAAAGCCCCAGGGTGAGCAGCCCCAGGCTGGCCGTGGGCAGGCTGGGAGCAAACAGCATGGCTGGGGCTCTGCAAGGGCCCTGGGGGAGACAGGAAGGAGCAGCAGAGCAGGTGCTGATCCCTCAAGTCCTTTTCTGCCTGGCTGTTGTCCAGCCACTCTGTCCCCAGCCTGTAGTGCTGCACGGGTTGTTGTGGCCAAAGTGCAGGACCCGGCACTTGGTCTTGTTTAACCTCACCTTGCTGGATTTGGGCCCTGGATCCAGCCTGCCCAGGGCCCTGTGTAGAGCCCTCCTCTCCTCCAGCACATCCACACTCACACCCAGCTTGGTGTTATCTGCAAATTTGCTGATGCTGGACTCAATCCCCTCATCCAGACCAACAATGCAGATACTGAAATCCATGCTGGCTGGCTCTGATGCCTCGGCCATCCTGTGGGTGCCCTGTGATGGCACTCAAGGTGATCTGTTCCATAACCTTGCTGGGCACCCAGGTCAGGCTGACAGGCCTGGAGTTCCCCAGATCCTCCTTCCAGCCCTTCTTGGGGATGGGCTCACATTGGCACCTCCACTCCTCTGGGACCTCCCTGCTGATGGTAGGGAGGTACCAGCCAGGACTGATGGTAAATGATGGAGAGCAACTTGGGGAGATCATCCACCAGCTCTCTCATCCCCCTACGATGGAACCCATCTGATCCCAGAGACACCTGTGAGCACCTGAGTGGCTCAGCAGGTCCCCAGCTGCTTCCTCCTGGATTCCAGGGGGCTGTTCTGCTCCCTGTGCCCATCTACCAGCTCAGGAGAACACTTGTCCTGAGGATGGCCTGTCTTATTGTTGAAAACTGAGGCAAAGAAGGGGTGAAGTACCTCACCCTTTTCCTCATCTTTTTTAACCATATCCCCCACAATAAGAAAAGCAGATTGTCCTTAGCCCTCTTTTTTCCATTAATGTACTTATAAAAACATATTTATTATCCTTCACAGAACTATCCAAGTTAAGTCGTAACTGAGCTTTCACCTCTCTAATTTTCTATCTGCACAACCTAACAACATCCTTAAACATTTCTTGATTTACCTGCCTCTATGTCCAAAGGTGATGCACCCTCTTTTTAACCCCTAAATTCCTGCAAAAGCTCCATGCCCAGCCAAGCCAGTCATTTCTTCCTCTGGGTCATCTTTCTGCAAAAAGGAACAGCCTACTCTTGCTCCATCAAGGTTTCTTTACTGAAGTGTGTCCATCCTTCCTGGAACCCTTTGTTTTAAGGGCTGTTTCCCTTAAAAGAATCAGTACATGATTTGGTACTCCCCAAATCTGCATCCTCAATAGGCCAAAGTCTGCCCTTAAAAGTCCAGTGTAGAAGATTTATTGATGCCCCTCCTCCTTTCATGGAATATTTTAAAACTCAATATTTTCACGGTTCACTGTGCCCTAAACAGCCTCTGACCAGCACTTCTCCCACCAGCCCTTCTCTGTTCATGAGCAGCAGGAGACAGAGCTTTCCTTGGGAGTGGGAATTGCAGGAAACATCCCCAAAGTGCAGCTTGGAAGGTTCAGCCTGGAGCTGAGGAGAAAGCAAAGTCCCTGCCAGGGTGGAATTGTGGTGCTCGAGGTGTGGCAGCGTGAGGCTGGGCCATGGCCGGCTCTGTGTGCCAGGAGCCGGCAGCGCTGGGTGCAGGGAGCGCAGGGAGGGCACAGAAACGCTGGCTGAGAAATGCTGGGGCACAGCGAGAGGGGCGAGTGCAGCCGGCCAGGGCACAGGAGCAGCACGCACAGGGGGCACAGCCTGCAGGACAGATGGCCGAGGGCTGGGCAGGGCTGGCAGGGCCACAGGCACCCAGGCCTTTGTGCCCTGGGCTCGGGCAGCGTCTCTGGAGGCCCCACAGCAGGAACTTTCCTGGCAGGGGCTGCACTTTGGCTCTCCCTCGGCCTCCCTGGCCAGGCTGGCAGGGGCTGCAGGTTGATGGCATTTGTCCTTGCTGCCCCTGACATCCCCCTGCCCCACAGAGAGCCCCGAGCCACCTGTGAGGGACAGGCCCTGCTGGCCCAGGCTGGGCTCAGGCCTTGGCCTTTCTGCTTCCCCCAGCCAGCCCAGGCCTTGCTCAGCATTGCAGTTCCCTGCCCAGAGCCTTGGGCTCCCTGCACTCCTGGCCTCAAGGATCTGCTCTCACCAGTCCCTGGGGAGCCTTTGGCACTCCCTGCCCTCACTGGGGCCCAGCCATGCTCCAAGGCACTTGGAGTTTTGCTGCTGACTCCTTGAGCAGCTTCTTCATCCTTCTCTCAGTGCCTGAGGCTCCTGGACCCAGCCCCAAATCCACCATGGGGATCGTCAAAACACAGAAAGCTCTTGAGGGCTCTTTCTTCAGTGCTCTTCATGTGTCCATGGCTTGTGCAGCTGATTGGAGTCAGTGTAGAGTTCCTTTATGGATGAAAGATTTCAAAGTGCACCTCATTAATTTTTTTTTCTTTAATCAAGTATTTTTTTATGTTCCAGTTCAGAGAAGAGCTGATAGAAGCATTCCCCAGCAGATCTTGATGTTGAATGTCTCCTTAGGAGGTCTGGGTATGTAGAAGAATGAGCCCCTTGAGGGCTGACCCTGTTTGGACCAGCTGCTCCTCACCCCCAGCCTCACCACGTCTGGGATGCGTGGCTCCTCCCTCTGGGCAGAGCACCTCACAGTGGGATGATGTAATTTTTATCAGTCCTGCAGTGACACTCAATGGCCCATTAACAAAAGATATCTCCCTGGAGGGAGGATTGATTTGTTGAAGAGATAAAGAAAACTGCCCAATTAACAGAAAATAACTGCCCTACCTCTGACAGATGGTAAATACAATACACACATTATCTCTCAATCCAGAACAACAGGATTTCAAATTTTGGAATTTAACTTAACATTGCTCAAATCTGACAATAATGAATCTTAACTTTGCTTAGTGTTATCAACCCGGAATTTGGATTAAATTAAACATTACAGAATCAAAAATTAATATCCTTAAAAGTTATAACAAAATTTAACTTATTCTGATGCTATTAATGGAAAAAAAGGCACTGAAAAGTTGAACAATCTGGGATTGAAATAACAGCATGATAGATTTACTGGATTTACTGGAGGGATTAAAAGGATGTAATGAGTGTGTCATGATTTCATGTAATTTAGTTTTTAGAGAAGCCCATGGTAGCCACAAATTTTATGCAAGCATAAATTTACTAAGACCTTTTAAAGTGCAGTTTTACTAAAAGAAACAACAATGTGGAATTCGGCAATCTGCCCAGCAAACCAGCAGCTTCTTGAAATTGTATTTAGTGTCATTCCAGATGGTCAATTTACCAGCATTTCTGTTAAAGAACCTCCAGCCAGTGCCGTGGTAGAGCTGCGCCGGGGGCTCGGGGGAACCGCGCCGGGAGCAGCCGAGCCACGCACCCCAAACTGCCTGCGGTTCCTCCTCCTGCCCCAGAGCCTGTGAATGTGCCTCCGTGCCAGAGGGAAGGGGCAGGAGATCCCCCAGTGCATACCCAGCAGGACGGCATTGGCACTGGGGTTGTCCTGCAGCCAGGGGCCATGCTAGGCTGGGAGATGGAGCAGGAGAGAGGGGGAAAGGGGCCCTGACTTCCTCCTCACCTGCCTGAGTGTCTCGGGGCATCTTTCTCTTCCCTGCAGCCTTCTCCTCCACTGGGCCAAGGTTTGGTAATGGGAAATCCTGCTTTGGGGAAAAACCAGGGATGAGCACAGTGTGTCTGAAGGTCCTCTGCCCAAGTCCATCTCTAGAAGTCACCTGGTGTCCATAAAAACCTTCAAAAAGCAGAAGTGATTTAAAAAAAAAAAAAAAAGGCACCAGGAGTGTCCCATTTCCAGTCTCATCCCTCTGGGTCTCTGGTGGTGCCTCCTGTCATGGCTGCTGAGGATCCCCGGCCTCCCCAGGGATGAGAAGGTCAGAGCACCCCCCCAGCCTTAAGCACCCTCAGCGGTGAGAGGGACACAGAGCCCCTGGTCCCTAACCCTGCACAAGCATTCCCTGAGGCCAGCAGGATGGAGAGACACCAGAGCAACCACCAGGGCAAGGGGACAGAGACCCCTGAGCATCACCTGGGCTGAGAGGGACAGAGACTGCCCCAAGCACCCCTTGGCATGGGGGTGAGCACCCCACTTCCTGGGCTGAGAATAATGGAGACCCACTGGGGAATGGCCTGGGGTGACAGGGACAGGGACAACCCTCCCAAGCCCCTCCCAAGCATGGCCCAGGGCGAGAGGCGCAAAGACCCCTTCAGCATCCCCTGGGCACTGGACAAAATAAACTTGGCAGAAATTAAATTTAACGCTGCATAAATCACTTGGATGAAGATTTGATTTTCTCACAAGTCACATGAGAGGAAAAAACAAATAAATCCCAAAGATTAATAAACCAACAATAGAAGGAATTCTGTGGCAATTCCAAGTTTCATCAGTTCCTGTACAGCCCCAGCTCAGCTGCTGGCAGTTTCCCAAAAAAGAAAAGTGGAAATGTGGCCCAATACAGATTATTAAAAGGAAGGGAAAGCACTGTGGAGCTGTCATGAGTGTGACAGGGACGAAGAGAATAATGATTCTCACATTTGGCAAAGTCCCCAAGCCTCTGAATTTGGGAGTTATTTGGGAATTTAGCTCCTTGAGCTGGGCACTTCTAGCAGCATTGTGTTCCACATCTTGAGGTGAATGAACCTTGTCAGCCTCTCTGGTATCATTTGCTCACATTCCTCCAGTGATTTGAACAAACGTTTCAAAGATGGACAACAATATATTTTCTTTATACTGGCCACCCACAACAGCCATTTTCCTCATCAGTTCTCCCACAAGTTGCTCAGAGGAATTTGCATCCAAGTTTCCAAGAGGTTCTCTGGAAAGAAAGAGCCCTCCTCCCACAGAGGAGGGAACCATGCTGTTGTCAAGGTCAGAGAACAGTGCCTGAACTCACTGTGCCAAAATACTGTACACAATCTGGTTAAGAAAATTGTTAGAGAGATGCCTCTGCCCCAGTTAAGGTGCTAAGGAGACCAAATGCAAAGTGGATTTTATTGAACAGTCAATGTGAGGTAGAGAGAGATGGAATAAAAGAGAAAAAAGGGAGAGGGCAAGAGAGTGACAGGGACAGAGACCTCCCCTGGGGTGCAGCAAGCGTGACATTGTCCCCTGTGTGTGTGACCTTCTCAGGGTGAGGGTTTTACACCTGAGCCAGTTTGGATAGGGGGGGTGGTTTTCACACCCCTAGCAGGGATTACCCCACTGTTTCAGGTTACAGTGTAAGATGTAACCAAATGCATGTTTTCCATCACCACCTTTAAAAACTGTTATAAATGGGCGGGGCAGTGTTCTTTATCTCTTCCATGACTCAGCCCTGATAACGCCCTCCAGGAGCTATCTTCTGTGAATGGGCCATTGAGTATCCCTGCAGGACTGGTAAAATGACATCATCCCATTGTGGGATGCTCCGCCCAGGGGGAGGAGCCAACCATTCCTAGCTGCATATAAGCGGAGGCTTCTGACACCAGGAGCACCTTGGCTACTGGATTGCCAGAGGACAAGAGCTCCATAGGCACCACTGGACCTTCAGAGGAAGACCAGACCCTTCTACAGGATCACTGCTTTCACAGAATCACTTTCATCACTGCAACAGGATTGCAGCCACCATTTAATGGGACTGCTACCAGCACCCTAACCAACAGGGTGTCAGGTTATATCCTGACTCTGTCAGTTTAAGGCAGTGTTTCTGTATCATTGCCTTGATCTTAATTTTCTTGTTAAATTGTAATTCTGGCTTAAAATCTCCCCCTGGTTTGACCTCAAACCAGTACAAAACTCAATGCACTCATCTCTTGTTTTCCTCCCAAAACAGAATTTTACATCCCAAACCCACTGCCAGATGGAGGAGAAGGCTGCGAGGAAGAGGAAGATGCCCCGAGACACTCAGGCAGGTGAGGAGGAAGTCAGGGCCCCTTTCCTTATCTCTCCTGCTCCATCTCCCTGCGCAGCACAGCCCAAGGCTGCAGGACAGCCCCACTGCCAATGCCGTCCTGCCAGGGATGCACTGGGAGGATTTCCTTCCCCTCCCCTCTGGCATGGAGGCAAATCCCATCCTCTCCTTGCCCTGCCTTCCTCAGACAAGCTGAGAATAGAGACCAGGGAGGACAAATCCCCATGGCAGAACCTCATGGAAGAGGCAGATTTGAGCGGCTCCATGGCACAGGAATCTAACAAGGAGGAAAATTCCCTGAGATCCCGCAGGAGGAGGGGCTTCAAACCCAGCCCAGGGTGCTCTGAGGAGGAAAGACCCACCCTGTGCCAGGAAGGTGGACAGAGCTTCAGCCAGGGTTTGGAGCTGGTGGTCCATGAGCAGCTTCCTGATGGGGAGAAGCCCTACAAGTGCTTGGAGTGTGGGAAGAGCTTCAGGCAGAGCAACACCCTGATCAGCCACCAGATGATCCACACTGGGGAATGGCCCTACGAGTGTGGGGAATGTGGGAAGGGCTTCAGCTGCAGCTCAAAACTTGTCAGGCATCAACGCATCCACACTGGGGAGAGGCCCTACGAGTGTCCTGAGTGCCAGAAGAGGTTTCACACCAGCTCAAATCTCCTCTGCCACCAGCGGATTCACACAGATGAGAGGCCCTTCCACTGTTCTGACTGTGGGAAGAGCTTCAAGTACAACTCCTACCTCATGAAGCACCAGCGCATCCACACTGGGGAGAAGCCCTACCAGTGTCCCCAGTGTGGGAAGAGGTTTCACATGAGCTCCAATCTCCTCCAGCACCAGCGGATTCACACGGATGAGAGGTCCTTCCGCTGCTCTGACTGCGGGAAGGGCTTCAACCGCAACTCCCACCTTGTCACCCACCAGCGTATCCACACTGGGGAGAGGCCCTACGAGTGTCCCCAGTGTGGGAAGAGCTTCAGACAGAGCTCTCATTTGAGCAGACACCAACACAGTCACCAGTAAGGGAAGACATGCAAATGCTGCAACTGCAGGAAGAGCTTTGGGCACTGCTCCAACTTCATCCCCCACGGGAGAACCACGTTTGGAAGAGCCCTGGTGATACGTGTTCACTGTGATCCATGCTGGGAAGACACCTGTTCGTTTTCCTGCCCCTGCCAATGACATGATGTGAGCCTGAAGAACATGAGGGTCTGGCCAGGGCTGTGTCATTACATTCACTCCAACCTCAGGTCATTGGCAGGGGCAGGAAAGGGACTCTCTCTCTCTATCTCCTCCTGAGGAGAAGGGTGTCCTTTGCAGGCAGGAGGAAATTATGGCTGGGAAAACACAGTCAGTTGTGTTGTAGTTTTCCCTTTTTTATAACCCTTCTGTTGTCAATATTGTTTCTGTTCCTGTTTGTTCTTTATCTCGTTGCTGTTCCAAATAAATTGTTCTTATCCCAGCCTGGGATCTTTGCCTTTTGTGCTTTCCATGGGAGGTGGGAGGGCAGCGAGCGGCAGCGTGGTTGTAGCAGGAGCAGGACATTGGGGAATCCCGTTCCTAAACCCCAGCCTGTGGAAACCGAGCATCCCAGCTGGTCCCAGCCCTGCTGGCCATGGCAACAGCCTTGGGAGCGGGTCTCTGGCTGGGGCTGTGGGAACCTCTTCCCTCTGGTGCCCAGGGACAGGACTGGAGGGAACGGCTGCCGCTGAGTCGGGGCAGGCTCAGCTTGGATCTCAGGAAAAGGTTTTTCCCCAGAGGCTGCTGGGGCACTGCCCAGGCTCCCCAGGGAAGGCTCCCAGCTCCAGGGCTCTCTGAGCTCCAGCAGCGTTTGGCCAGCACTGCCAGGCCCAGGCTGGCATTGTTGGGGTGTCCTGTGCAGGGCCAGCAGTTGGACTCCAGGATCCTGATGGGTCCCTCCCAGCTCAGCCAGATCTGTGGATCTGGGATCCCATGACTCTGGGGATGGGGCTGCCAATGGTGTCCATGGCAACCACCCCTGGCATGGGGACTGCATGGAGCTGCCAAGGGACTGAGCATGGCAACAGGGGTCTGGGGATGGTTGCCATGGAAACTGACCGTAGCAACAGGGGGCTGAGGATGGTTGCCTGCTAAGGATCAGATTTGTCACAGGCCCTCAGAGGGGTTCCATGAGGACTTTCCAAGAGTCTCCAGGCTGTTCAAGAGCTGGAATGTCACAGGCAGAGACAGGGGCTCCATGGACACCTCCCAGGGGTTTCTGGGGATGGTAAAGAGCCCTGTGGTCAGAGGCAGTCACAGCCATTCCATGGTGACATCCCAGGGCACCTTGGGCTGCAAAGGCACCGATTTGTCACAGGCACTCACAGGGGCTCCACGGTGACATCCCAGGAGTCCCCAGGCTGCCAAAGAGCCGGGATGTCCCAGACACTCACAGGGGTTCCTGTCATGGGTACAGCAGGAGCTTCAGGCAAAGTTTATTGGAGAAGCTCCTGTTAGGTCACGAGTTGCAGAAAGGATCCCAAATAGCCCCCAGAGATCCCCAAATGTCACTGTGGAGTCAGAGATGACACAGACTCAGGTCAGAAGGCTGAGAGCTAAAAGCCCCCGGTTTATTCAATCCTCTTCTTTTATACCTTGGTTTGCTACAAGTGGACCTCATTGGTCATTTAATCAACACATTTTACATGATTGGCTAATGAAGAAAACACCTTCCATTAAACAACTTTTTGGAAAAAAACCAACTTATTCCAAACACCACCTGTGGATAGTTTCCAATTCTTTCTCTCCAGCTCCCTAAAAGTTCCCAGACCAATTCATGGGAAAGCTTATCTTACTTTCTCTGTCTCTGACCACACTGTCATATCCACATCCAAATACTCCCAAGAACCTCCAGGCTTTCTAAACTTCTTCCATGAGAGGAACTGTGGAGCAGCTGGTTCCAATTGCACCCCAGAATTTTCAAGCATTCCTGTGTAAAGAATTATAAAGGTGGAATTAACCTTTATACAATTTGGTCCACAGGATTAAAGATGGGATACCATATATAAATATTTATATAAAATCTATTATGGTAATGATTAGACAAAATTTTCTTAATGAGAAATATTTACACGAAGATATAAGAGCTGTAACATATTATATAAAGCTCTAGGAAGTGATTTCAAAGCAACTGTGCTAAAGCAAAACCAGTTTTTAAGCAGAGATTTGTGTCACTCCCCCAGACCAATGACCGTGGGCAAATCCCTTTGACTCAGCCTGGAGCACTGACCTTGAGGGGCGTCCCCACTGCAGGGAGGAATCTCCACAACTCCCAAAAAGGGAAATGTCAGGAGACACTGCTGTTAAAATTTGGGACAGGGCTTTTCTAGTCAGATGTGCCCAGGGTGGGCCAGCTCAGCAGCTCTGCAGAAGCTCTCAGTGCTGTCCCTTGGTTGTTCCTTTCTCTGGGAATTATTCCATCCCTGCCACAGTTTCCTCTCCCTCTCAGGATGTCAGATTTGGGATGGAGAAATCTGGTTTCACCCGAAAAGCAGCGTGACCCCCTCATTCATTTCCCACTGGGGCTTTGCAAACAGGGCCTTGCTGGAGTTGTTGGAGCCCATTGCAGGCAGAGCCTCCTGCTCCAGCAGGAACTGTCTTTCCTGTGCCATCAGCAGGGCAGGTCCTGCTGCAGGAAAAGCCCCAGGCCAGCCCCAGCACAGGGAAGGGCTCGGGCACAAGGGCAGAGTGCCGTGCTGGGAGCTGTGCCAGGCAGAGCCTGAGGCACCAAAGGCACCTTGGCAGCAGCAGCTGCTTGCAGGCCATGGCCAGAAGCCTCCCTTGGCAGCCCGGCCTGGTGGCCAGCACTGCAGAGCTGCTGCCTCAGGGCTCATTTCTGCCTGGGCTCTGAAAAGCCACTTCTGCTCCAGGAGCCTGCCTGGGAAGCCATTGGCCCCTGCACCTTGGGGACAAGATATGAATGACAAAACTCTTCATGCCAGCAGAGACAGGGCAGGGGCAGAGGAAAGGGGAGAGCCAGGCCCAGGGCACAGGGCTGCCATGGTGATGGCTGTGAGGTCACTGCCCCTGCAGCAGCCTGGCTGCCCTCAGCAGACATTCTGGCCAGAAGCGTTGTGATGGCACCCAGCACATCAGAGAACCCACACAACAGGAATTCTGTCCTTGGGGATGAATGGGTTTCACTGGGTCAGGCTGCACAAAGGTCCTGCTCTTGGACAATTCCTGTGATGGGGAATCCAACTGTGGAAGAACACAGTTGTAGTTTCATGCACTCTCCTCATTGTAAAATATTTCCTCCTTCTAACAAATGTAAATCCACCCTCATTCAGTTCACAGATATTGAGCCTTGTTCTGTCACTGCAAGATTTGGGAGAAAATAATTTTGACCACTGTTTTCATTTTCACAGACCTTGGAGAGGACCCAAAAACCTCTCAAGATGAGGTTTGGAGGCCTCATCCCATAACCAGCAGTGAGAGGCGGCAGACTCTGGGCTCAGTGGTGTGGAGACTGAGGACAGAATACGAGTAGCCGGGGAGGGATTAAAGGGTGGTTTCACACATCTCGGAGTTTTTCTTTATTGTATAAAACAACCAGAGAAAGAGATAATGGCACCAAGGGCAGCTGGGGAAGCCCAGACTGGACACCAGGAGAAAGGAATTTTCCTCCTGGGCAGGGCTGTGGTGCAATACATCCCCCAGAAGGAGCCTGGAGCAGCCCAAGGCTTTGTGTGGGCAGGCAGAGGCAGGCAGGAGGCAGAGCTGTCAGCAAAGGAAGAGGCCAGCCAGGTGGGGCAGCCAGGGGATGACGACAGCCTGCAGGGACAGAGGCACAGGGCAGGGACACCGTAGGACAGCCTGGGCTGCACAGGGCACAGGGATGGGCGGCAGCTGCAAGGCCCTGACAGAGCCAACTTGGGCAGCACTTTGGCCATGGCTGCTGGCCCCGGGCCTGAGGCCACGAGGGGACAAGTGACCCTTGCAGGCCTGGGGCCTCATTGCCTCCTTGTCCCTGCTCAGCAGCCTGGCAGGGGCCGCCCCATGGTGCTGCCCTTGGCATTGCACATCCCCACATGCCAGTGCCCATCCCGGGAAGAGCCCTGAGCAAGGAGGGAGGGACAGGATCTGCCTGGCCAGGGGCTGGGGCTCAGGCCTTGGCCCTTTGCATTCCTGAAACACATCCAGGTTTACTCAGCACCAGAGGCACCTTTCCCTTCCTTGTCTGAAGCTGTCATCACTGCCTCCAGTGTTCTGCTCTAACTGGAACCTGGGGACACTTTCACATGAGTTATGTCCCTCAGTGGACCCCATTTAAACTACAAGAAATGTCTATGTTTCAGCTTAACTTGGAGTTCTTGAGAAGCTTTTTGAGCACACGCCAAGGGACTGAGTCTGATGCAAAGAGCACCAAAGCCCCAGAGGGTGATTAAAGTCCTGGTGCTGTGTCTGTGCTGCTGAGCTGGGCCGGGCTCCTGGCCCAGAGGCAGCTCCTGCCAAGGGCAGTGCTGCAGAGAGACAGCTCTGGCCAGGAGCAGCTCCTGTGCACAGCCCAGCAGGGCTGGGGCACTGCCAGGGCAGCTCAGGGACACCAGCAGGGCACAGCCAGAGCTGACAGGGGCTCAGCACTGGCAGGGGCTGGGGGATGTCCCAGAGGGGGCTGTGTCACAGCGGCACCTCTGTGGCTGTGTCCTAGAGGCACAGAGCAGCTGTGATGTCAGCAAGGGGCTGTGTGACAGCACAGAGTGGGCTGTGTGAGGTCACAGGTTGGGCTATGACATCACAAAGTTTGTTGTGTGAGGTCACTGAGCAGCTACAGCATCATAGAGGAGACTGTGTGACAACACAGAGCAGGCTGTGACATCATGGCATGGCTGTATGACATCATAGAGGAGACTGAGGTCAAAGTGTGTGCTGTGACATTACAGAGTGGTAGCATGACATCACAGAGAGGGTTTTGTGACATCACTGAGGGGGTTGTGACATCACAGAGCTGTCTGTGACATCATGGAGTAGGGTATGAGGCCATAGAGCAGATCCGGACGTAACAGCTGGTGGCTCTGTGACATCAGCGAGTGGGTTGTGACATCACTAGGTGGCTGTGCAACATCATAGAGAAGACTGTGACATCACAGAACAGACTGTGACATCCCAAAGCAACTTTCTGACATCACAGAGTCTTCTGTGGCATCACAATGCAGCTGCATGACATTCCAGGGTGACATCCCAGAATTGGCTCTGTGACAAAACAAGGGTGCTGTATGATATCCCAGAGTGGGCTGTGACATCACAGGTGGCTGTGTTATATCATAGGGTGCTCTGTGACATCATAGGATGCTGTATGAGATCACAGGTGGCTGCGTGACATCCGAGGGGCTGTGTGACATCACAGGGTGGCTGCTTGTCCCTGCTCAGCAGCCTGGCCGGGGCCGCCCCATGGTGCTGCCCTTGGCATTGCACATCCCCACATGCCAGTGTCCATCCCGGGAAGAGCCCTGAGCAATGAGGGAGGGACAGGATCTGCCTTGCCAGGGGCTGGGGCTCAGGCCTTGGCCCTTTGCATTCCTGAAACACATCCAGGTTTGCTCAGCACCAGAGACACCTTTGCCTTGCTTGTCCCCACCTGTCATCACTGCCTCCAGTCTTCTGCTCTACCTGGAACCTGGGGACACTTTCTCAGTCGTGTCCCTCAGTGGGACCCATTAAAACTTCAAGAAACTTTGGAGTTTCAATTTAACTTTGAGTTCTGAAGAAGTCTTTTGAAGGCTCTCTCAGGGACTGAGTCTGATGTAAACAACACCCAAGTCCCAAGAGGGTCATTAAAGTCTTTGTTCTGTGTCTGTGCTGCTGAGCTTTAAAGGAACAGCTCTTCCCAGGACAAGCTCCTCTCCCAGCCCAGCAGGGCTGAGCGCTCTGCCTGCAGGCACTGAGGAGACAGGAGCCAGGCAGAGACAGGCTGAGGAAGTCATTGAGCTGAAACTTCACTTGGGGAAAGATCTTCACAGCCCTCCACATGGTGAGTCAGTGGATGGAGGGCAATGTCCCCTGTGCTCCTGGAGGGATCTCCTGAAGCCAGCACACCCCACAGCCTGGGGGATGTGCCAGGAGGACTCTCCCAATTTCTCTGTGGCAGGGGAGCAGGAGGAGGAGGAGGATGTGCTGTAGAGCAGGGCTGCCCTGGGCACCCTCAGAGGGACAGGGCAGGATGGCTCCTGCTGCCAGGGACGGCTGCAGGGGGTGAAGCTGGGGCTGCAGCCAGGACTGCCCAGGGCTGTCCTGCAGAGCAGGTCCTGCAGCCCTCAGGGCTCTTGGCCAGCCCAGGGGATGTGCCACCTGCCAGGGGCAGCTCTCAGCCTGCCTGGCAGCTCCCCATGGACACTGCAGGGGAGAAGTTGGAGGTGGAAGGAGCGACCCCCATCAGGGCAGATTCCTCCTGCTGTGGAGATGGTGCTGCATGGCCAGGGCTACTCTCAGCTTTCTCCTAAAGGGAAGGGGCTGTCAGCTTTGGCTGTGTCACTGAGACTCCTGCACTGTCAGCCTGGGCATGAGCAGATGTGCCTCAGATCTCCCTCAGAAAGTGCCTCCTCAGCCTCCTCTCCCTACAGACAGCAGCAGCAGCACCTTGGCTTGCAGCATCTCTGTTTGTCTGCCCTGTCCTTAGGGCCCTGCTGCCAGGGAGATGCCCCTGGGCAGTGCCCTGTGCTGGGAGGGGTCTGCAGGGCAGAGCTGAGTTCCCAGGGCTGGGCTGGGCTCTGGCAGGGACAAGGCTCGGGTAGAGGGAAACAGCTCCGAATAGGCACAACTGCAGGCAGCAGACAGACAGACCAACCTTTGGCATCCCTCCCTGTCCAGCTGCACAGGGAAAGAGAGAAGGGTTTGGAGAGATTGATTTTGAAACTGGAGTGTTCAAAAAGGCCACGTTATTTTTAAGTACACTTTGAACTTTGTCCATCCTGTACTAGAGGCAGGTGAAATGAACAAAGGACACCTGTGTGGGACCAGCAGGTTTGACTGCTCTGGGGCACAGGGAGCCCTGTTTTCCCTCTGGGCTCCCCAGTGTTCAGGCTGAGAGCAGTGCTAAGAACAAGACATCAGCCCCTTCCAGAAAACACGTAGTTACTTAGCAGCCAAACCTAAATTTAAAAAAAAAAGTAAATGAAATTTCCCCAAAGAAAGAGAAGCAATTTTGAGTGATTGTGTAAGAAATTAGCAGAGGATTGACTCAAGGTACTTTGTCCAGATTATCAATGTTGTCTTTGAATAGCTCACAATACCCAGAGTGAAGAAATGTCCAACAGCAGCTCCATCAGGCACTTCCTCCTGCTGGCATTGGCAGACACGCGGCAGCTGCAGCTCCTGCACTTCTGCCTCTTGCTGGGCATCTCCCTGGCTGCCCTCCTGGCCAACGGCCTCATCATCAGCGCCGTAGCCTGCGGCCACCACCTGCACACGCCCATGTTCTTCTTCCTGCTCAACCTGGCCCTCAGCGACCTGGGCTCCATCTGCACCACTGTCCCCAAAGCCATGCACAATTCCCTCTGGGACACCACCACCATCTCCTACACAGGATGTGCTGTACAGGTTTTTTTTTTGTGTTCTTCATCTCAGCAGAGTATTTCCTCCTGACCATCATGTGCTACGACCGTTACGTGTCCATCTGCAAACCCCTGCACTACGGGACCCTCCTGGGCAGCAGAGCTTGTGCCCACATGGCAGCAGCTGCCTGGGCCAGTGCCTTTCTCTATTCATTGCTGCACACAGCCAATACATTTTCTCTGCCCCTGTGCCATGGCAATGCCCTGGGCCAGTTCTTCTGTGAAATCCCCCAGATTCTCAAACTCTCCTGCTCACACTCCTACTTCAGGGAACTTGGGCTCATTGTGTTCAGTGCCTCCTTATTATTTGGCTGTTTTGTGTTCATTGTTTTCTCCTATGTGCAGATCTTCAGGGCTGTGCTGAGGATCCCCTCTGAGCAGGGCCGGCACAAAGCCTTTTCCACCTGCCTCCCTCACCTGGCCGTGGTCTCCCTGTTCATCAGCACAGTCATGTTTGCCTACCTGAAACCCCCCTCCGTGTCCTCTCCGTCCCTGGATCTGGCCCTGTCAGTTCTGTACTCAGTTGTGACTCCAGCCCTGAACCCCCTCATCTACAGCCTGAGGAACCAGGAGCTCAAGGCTGCAGTGTGGAGACTGATGACTGGATGCTTTCAGAAACATTAAACTGCTCATCAATTTTGGGAAATCTTTTGTAATAAAGGTTGTCTTTGATACTTCTTGTTGGTTTGGTTGTGTTTCATTTTTTTTTCCCTTTGTTTTAGTTTTTTCATATTGTCTACAAAGTAGGGTCATTGTTTGTGCCATTTCTCATTTTGTTTCTCTACACATTCACCGTGGCCGCAGACTGTGTCACTGAGGGGGTGTTTTCTCAGTGGCTTTAAAGGAATGAAAGGATCTCCCAGCAAAGTTTTCTGCAGAGATGCCCTTTTGTTGCCTTCTATGGAGCTGCAGCAGCAATGTCTGTGTGCAGAGCTGGGGCAGATCAGTGCTGGCCCAGCAGCTGTGCCCAGCAGCAGCAGCAGCAGCACTTGGTATTGCCAGTGCTGCTGCCGTGGCCCTGCCCCGCTGCCCTGGTGGCCCTGGTGTTGCTGCAGGGCCTGAGTGCTCTCGGGGCCGGGCACAGTCCTGGGGGTGGCAGTGCCGGGGCTGCAGCAGGGACAGGCCATGGGCACTGCTGGGGCAGCGCTGACGCCTCAGGCCAGGCCCTGGGGGCTGCAGGCTCCTTGCCCAGGCTCTCTCAAGAACACGGCCAGGCCAGTGCTCAGCACAGAAAAGCCCCAGGGTGAGCAGCCCCAGGCTGGCCGTGGGCAGGCTGGGGCAAACAGCATGGCTGGGGCTCTGCAAGGGCCCTGGGGGAGACGGGAAGGAGCAGCAGAGCAGGGGCTGATCCATCCCCAGTGTGCTGCACAACCCAGGGCAGCGTCCCAGAGCGTCCTGATGGAGCTGCCAACAACATCCCCCCTCTGCAGCCCTGGCCTCTCCCCCAGATCACAGAGGTGCCGCATCCTTGCAGGCACAGCCACGGCAGCACTGGCTCAGGAGCCCCTGTTTGCATTGCACAGAGCAGGCAGGAGCACCCCCATGCTGTTGCTGTGGGGACATGAACCTGAGGCAGCACAAATGCCATCAGCCCCTGGGGCCAGCAAGGGCTGGGGGACACCAGGGAAACCACTCAGCTTTGTCCTGGCCTCTGCAGTCAGCCAGAAAGTTTGTTCCCATCAGCTGGGAGTTTCCTGTGCCACTGCAGATGCTGTTGCTCAGAGCCAGGGCTGCCTGGCAGCCACCCCCTAACTGCCCTGAGTATTTCCTTGGTTTCACCTTTGCGTTCTTTACTCTTCCTTGGTCTAGATTTCTTCCTATTGTCCACTGCTGTTCCCTCCCCTGCAAACAGCCCATCCCTGTTTGCCCTTTCCTCTCTGGCCCCACTCCCCATTGCAGTTCCTGACTTGGCACCATGGGAACATCCCCTGGGGAGCAGGATCATCCTCCAAGTGCTGCAGGAATTGTCTGCAGGCTCCTGCAGTGCCTGGTGCTGCTCCCTTGCCAGAGGCACCCCAGGCCAGGGGGGCACATCTGGGCTGCTGTGTCTGCCTGTGGGGCTCCCTGTTCTGGGCAATGAGGAGGAGCTGCAGAGGCTCTGCAGGACTGACAGGATGGGCTTTGGGGCTGGCAGGAGAAGCTGAGGCACCTGGGCTGCTGGAGCTTCTGAAGAGGAGGCCCAGGGCTCATCCTGCAACTGCTTCAAGGGTGGTTTCAGAGAATCCCAGAACCAGCAAGGCTGGAAAAGACCTTGGAGATCATCAAGTCCAAACTGTGCCCTGACACCACCTTGTCTCCCCCGGGCCTCCTCTTCTCCAGGATAAACAACTCCAGCTCCCTCAGCCACTCCTCACAGGACTTGTGTTCCAGACCCCTCACCAGCCTTGTTGCCCTTCTCTGGACATGCTCCAGCCCCTCCATGTCCTTCCTAAATTGGGGGGCCCAAAACTTGACACAGCACTCGAGGTGCTGCCCAGCCAGTGCTGAGAACAGGGGAAGAATCACTGCCCTGCTCCTGCTGGCCACACCATTTCTGATCCAGGCCAGGAGCCATTGTCCTTCTTGGCCACCTGGGCACACTGCTGCCTCATGTCCAGCCTGCTGTCCATCAGTCCCTGCAGGTCCCTTTCTGCCTGGCTGCTGTCCAGCCACTCTGTCCCCAGCCTGTAGTGCTGCACGGGTTGTTGTGGCCAAAGTGCAGGACCTGGCACTTGGTCTTGTTCAACCTCACCTTGCTCAATTTGTTCCCTGGATCCAGCCTGTCCAGGTCCCTGTGCAGAGCCCTCCTACCCTCCAGCACATCCACACTCACACCCAGCTTGGTGTCATCTGCAAATTTGCTGATGCTGGACTCAATCCCCTCATGCAGATCATTAGTGCAGATGTTGAAATCCATGCTGGCTGGCTCTGATCCCTCAGCCATCCTGTGGGTGCCCTGTGATGGCACTCAGGGTGATCTGCTCCATAACCTTGCCAGGCACCCAGGTCAGGCTGACAGGCCTGGAGTTCCCCAGATCCTCCTTCCAGCCCTTCTTGGGGATGGGCTCACATTGGCACCTCCACTCCTCTGGGACCTCCCTGCTGATCCAGGACTGATGGTAAATGATGGAGAGCAGCTTGGGGAGCTCATCCACCAGCTCCCTTAAGCCCCTAGGGTGGATCCCATCTGCTCCCAGAGACACCTGTGAGCACCTGAGTGGCTCAGCATGTCCTCAGCTGCTTCCTTCTGGATTCCAGGGGGCTGTTCTGCTGCCTGTGCCCATCTATCAGTGTGCCCTACTTGTCCTGAGGGCAACCTGTCCTAATATTGAACATTGAGAAAAACAAGGTGTTAAGTAGCTCAGCCTTTTCCTTATATTTAGTTATTTTATTCTCCACTGCGTCCAATAAAACGTAGGGGTTCTCCTTATCCCTCCTTTTCCCATTAATTTTTAATTTTTTTTTTTTTAATAGAAGCCACCATGTGAAGTTCTAACTGAGTTATCACCGCTCCACTTTTCTTTCTGTGTAACCTAACATCATCTTTGGAAACTTCCTGAGTTTTAAGTAATTTTTTCCCATGAGTCCCCACAAAAGCTCCATGGGCAGCCAGGACAGTAATTTTTCTCACCAGCTCATCTTTTGCCATACACTGTCCAGCCTGCTCCTTTCTTCTTAAGATTATTTTCTTGAAATGACTCTCTCCTTCCTGGACCCTATTGTTTTTAAGGGCTGTTTCCCTTTAAAAGATCAGTACCTGATTCGGTACTCCCCAAATCAGCATCCTAAACAGGCCAAAGTCTGCCCTTCCTAATTTTAGTGCAGAAGTTTTGTTGCTGCCCCTCCTGCTTACCCAGAATATTGAAAACTTGATTATTTCATGGTCACTGTGCCCCAGGCAACCTCTGACCCCCACATCTGCCACCAGCCCTTCTCTGTTTGTGAAAAGCAGGAGACAGAGCTTTCCTTGGCCTATGGAGTGTTACCAGAAATTTGGCAAAACAGAAAACTCCATAACCCCAATGTAGCATTAAGAAGCAGCATTCTTTATTCAGACGGATGCACAGGGGATAGCTCCTCCCAAAGCTGTGCATGCTGAGTACAGGAAAGTTTCTGTTTCTTTTCTGTATTTTGCACACATATTCATTGATTGTCCTGGTCTAAGCACTCATATGATAATCATTTCCCAGAATCATTAAAATATTTCCCTTCCCCTTTAGCCATGCATTCTTCTGTCCTGGGGGTCTCCTTGGTGGTCCCTGGTGGTCTGGACCCCAATGTTCCAGTGGGCCTGGCTGAGCTGGCAGGACACTGAGGCTGGTGAACTTCCAGTTCCCCTTCTCACACAATGGGCATTGTGTGCTTTCCATAGGGCTGGGGTTTTGGAGAACAAGCTCCAGGTGTGAGCTCACCTGGTGTAGACAATTGATCATCTGGGAACATGAGGTCACAGAGTGGGCTATGACATCACAGAGTAGGGTATGTGAGGTCATCGAGCAGCTATGACATCATAGACTGCCTCTGTACACATCACAAAGCCCGCTGTGACGTGACAAAAAGAGGTCTGACATCATAGAGCAGACTATGACATCACAGAGTTGGCTGTGATGTCACCAACCAGCTGTGTGACATTAGAGAATGGGCTATGACCCCACAGAGCAGGCTGTGACATCCCAGCAGGGCTGTGTGAGGTCACTGCGTTGGTCACTCTGCCCCAGCTCCTCCTCACAGTTTCTCCCAACAACTCCAATGCTGTTCATGCCCAGCGGGGTCCCTGTCCCCCGGTGTCCCCCCGCTCCATCTGGAGCCACAGATTCCACCAAAGGATGTTCCACAGGATCCACCCCAGGCTCTTCACCAAGGGGCCTGGTGGGAGACAAAATGGGTGGAAGGGGAAAGAGGACAGATCAGGCAGGACGGGAGGAGATGAAATGAGTCAGGCTGGTTTCAGCATTTCCTCAACACCAAAAGCAGCCTGACCACCCTTCTCCATCCACCACTGACAGCTTTGCAAATCAGGAATTGTTGGAGCTGTTTTGTCCCCACTCCAGGACAAGCATCCTGATACAAGAATTAATTGTGTTTATATCTATCACAGAACCACGTTTCTCTGAAATTATTTTTAATATGGAAATCACTTGTGGATGGTGGACTCATCAGACTCTGCTGGGACGTTGCACATAGCTCAGGGAAGAGTGTGATTGTCATTAAATCGTGTCCTGTTCAACTATGGTCTGTTGTCCATGAAGAGAAACTTTCTGTGCCTCTGAGTCTCACCAGTTCCTGACCCCCAAAGGACACAAACCTGATGAGTTCTGGTTCCCACTCCAGTGGTGCCACTTGAACCTCCCTCCATAGCCAGAGCAGAGTTCCCTTGTCCCAGGAAGTCCCTGGCAATGCAGGGATGAAGGAAACAGGACAGGCTGTGGGGATCAGGGGCACAGCATGGCCAGGGATTTGGGGTGGTGTGAGCTCAGGGCAGGACCCGGCCCTTGGCCTTGGTGAACCTCATCCAATTGTCCTGGGCCCATGGCTCCAGCCTGTCCAGATCCCTCTGTAGAGCTTCTCGCCCTCCAGCACAGCCACACTCCCACCCAGCTTGGGCTCACCTGGGAACTGACTGAGGGTGCCCTCGATGGCCTTGTCCAGATCAGCAATAAAGAGATTGAACTGACCTGGCCCCAATTCTGAGCGCTGGGAACACCCCTGGATGGGACTCCATTCCTCAGCTGCGCTGAGTGCCAGGGGTTGGATGAGGGAAATGGTGGGGAGGGGGTAGGGACAAAGTCTGATTTATTGTCAGCCATGAAGGGTCTCGATTTTCATATCTGTTCAGATTGCATTAGGATGTGCTGGGGGTCAGTATAACCTGGGGAGTGCTGATATCAATCTATAAACAGGAAAAGAAAACAGGACAAAACATTTCCCCCTTCATTGTTTTCAATTTAGTTTATTCGCTTTGAATATAGCCCTGAAATCTGCATAATCAACCACAGAAGAATTGAAACTTAGATGATTCTCAGAGTCTTTTCTTGGTTGGGTGTTTTGAACAAATATTTATGAGTTTTGCCACTGAATTCCTGCACTGAAGAACTGAAGAAAGAAGAGGCCTCAGGTGCAGTAAAATTCATCAGGAACCCCCAAGTGGCTGAGGATCCATCCCATTCAGAGCAGCAATGAACAGAAATGGGCACAGCTTTGTGGCTGCCCCAGCTTCGGGATGGGCCCTGGGCCTGGAGCAGGAGCAGCTCTTGAGGGCCCCAAGGCCGGGGCTCTTGAGCTGCCCTGGGCACATGGGATGGCAGCAGGGGCTGCAGAGCTCTCAGCACCTGAGCCAGAGGGGAGCAGGGCAGGCAGGGAGCCTCCTTTGGCCTTGGCCCAGCACCTTCCGCCATGGCTGGGGCTGAGTCCTGTGTGAGCTGCAGCTGCTGCTGTGCCCTTGGCAGGGGCTGAGGCCGTGGGGCCAGTGGCCAGAGCAGCCTGGCCTGAGCAGAGCTGTGGGGCCAGAGCCGGCTGGGCTGGGCTGGGGAGAGGCCCTTGGTGCTGCCCAGAGCTCAGGGCAGCTGGCAGAGCTTGCAGGGAGCTGGGCTGGGCTCAGAGAGCCTGCCCCAGAAAGCATCAGTGTCCATCTCAGCCTGGCTGAGCGTGCAGGGGCAGGACTCAGGCCAGGCCTTGTGGGGCAGGGCCAGCGTCTGTGCAAGGCATTGAAAAGAGGCAAGTGCCCCAGAGAGGAGGCTGCTCTGTGCCCTTGGGGGCATGGACAGAGCAGGGAGGGGGCCCAGGACATTTGTCAGTGCCAGCCTCTGTGCCCAGCCCTTGGCAGCCCTGGCTGCTGAGCCCAGCTTTGGCCTGGGCTGAGTTTGGCTGTGGCCCAGCTCCATCCTCCTGCGGGGCTCAGGGCCTGTTCCCGGCCATGGCCAGCCCTGGCCGGCCTCTCTGCTGGCCCAGAGGCCGGCAGAGCCCGGGGCAGGGCTGTCTGTGCAGGCCCACAGGTGCCAGGGGCTGTGCAGGAGCTGGCAGAGGCTGCCCAGCAGGGAGGCCATGGGGCACAGAGCCCCAAGGCTGCTGTGGGCACCACGGCACAGGGGCCGTTCCCAGCCACAATGCTCCTGGCCTGGGCTGGGCATGCACAGGGTCTGGGCCACCATGGCTGGGCCAGCACAGGGCCACCAAGGGGCCACGCACCCACTGCCGGGGCTGACAGCAAGGCCAGGCACACACAAGCAATTGCTGAGCATGGCCTGCGCTGGCCAGGCCTGACTGTGCCACAGGCAGAGCTCAGCTGCCCTTGGGGGCTGCAGGAACAGTCAGGAGACCAAAGAGCCTCCATGGCTGTGCTGGAGACCCAGGCTGGAGCAGGGAAATGCAGGGCTGCTGCGGGATGGGGAGGGCATTGAATTCCAGCACACACCTCAGCTCTCTGATGATCCCGGCACCATGCTGGGCCCTGTTTCAGACTGGAGCAGAGCAGATGTTGATGGCACAGGAGCCCTGTGGGGCTGTCAGGGACAATCTGCAGCTTGCAAGGTGCTCTGCTCTCCCTCAGGTGCTCTTGGAGGGATGCAATCCCAGCTGGACACCTCGGGGCACAAGTGGCACTGCCTGTTTATGGGTACACAGCTGATGTCTGCCTGGAAAGGGGCACAGGTTTTAATATTTGTACATTTCATAATATACAAGGAAATCTTTATTATCTGGGTCATTTGAGTACTTTTAAGAAATGGCCACGTTTTCCCACCAGGAGCAGAAATTTCCTGATTCTACTAGATTCTTCTACTTATGGCAAGTGGAGAAATACGGATCTTCCCCTCTATCTTTGCCATGAACATCATTCACTCTAATATTTCATGACCCCCTCCTTTACGTGTTTCCAGCTCTTCTTTTGAAATGGCCATGTCTAAGGACATCTCTTCATTTAGAGCAGCTGGATCCTTGTCCTTCACATTGCTCCCAGAAGTCTTCCTCCAGATGCTCTCTGCTGATTCCAATGTATCATCCTTGATTGGCTTCATGATTTGAGCATCAGG
Organism: Passer domesticus; assembly: GCF_036417665.1. Lineage (NCBI taxonomy): Eukaryota > Metazoa > Chordata > Aves > Passeriformes > Passeridae > Passer > Passer domesticus. Next base: position 3,242,514 of record NC_087481.1, on the reverse strand, counting down.
GAATTGCCCAATCTTTCAGAAGTTTAAATACCTCCTTAGTCAGCATCTTAGTTGTAGTTTTATCTTTTCTATCACCTCTTTTTATGTCTTTGTCTAAAATCCTTCCTGTATGGCAATCCCTTGTGGATGGTGCACATGTTGCTGGGATGTCACAAGAAACTGAATGAAGGCTTTTGATGTTTATTAAATTTTATCATGTTCACATTTTTTGTTTTTCATGAAGAGAAACCTTCCTGTGCCTCTAGTCTCACCAGTTCCTGGTCCCTCAAAGGACACAAACCTGATGTGCTGGGGAAATGTGGCAGAAATGCTGCTCTCGGAGGGGTTTGAGTGCCTTGGATAGCTGAGTCAGTCAGGCCTGTAAGAAAGGTTAAGTCACAAGGTCTAAGTGACATTAAATGCTGCTAAGAGTTGTTCTTTTGCTAAGTTGTTATGTTTAATATGTTATAAGCTAAGCTGAACATCATTAAGTGTTATTCCTCTATTAAATTGAAAAATCATAGGTTATAATTTAGGTTAAATACTGTTAAGCTCTGTTCTTTTGCTAAATTGTGAAGCTGAAGTTATCACTTAAGGTTGAGGTACAAGTTAAGTCCTGTTACGTTTGAGCTCTGTTACACTTTTAGGCCGTATTCCTTTTACCATTGCCCTCACTGTCCTTGTGTCACACACAGAGTCAGGGACAGTTCTCAGTTCATCTCTGGTTCGATTGCCTGGATTTTGTTTGGTTTTTTTGTTGCTTTGTTTCTTTGGTGTGCCTGAAGTGTCCAGTCAACAATGTGTCTTGCCAAGGAAGTTTGTGGTGCTGTCCCTTAATATTAAATCTGGTTGTTGCTGCTCCCTTGCTGGGGATATTTTCAGCGCTCTCAAACCCTCATTCAGAACAGGGTGAAGGAGCCCTGGCCCAGGGTCTGGCCCTGGGGGACACAGGGATGCTGTCGGTGGGTCCCTGTCCCCCTGTCCCACCCCCCAAGGCCCCGGCCCCCCGTCCCCGTGTCAGGCTCTGGGGTCGATCTCGTGGAACATCCTCTGGGGGAGGCTGCAGCACCAGGAGCGGGGGGACCCGGGGGGACAGGGGACCCCGCTGTGCACGAGCAGCGTTGGACTGCTCTGGGGGAACTGTGAGGGGAGCTGGGGCAGAGTGACCTCCCCAGTGACATCACACAGCCCCTGTGATGTCAGAGCCCCCTATGAAGTCACACAGTCAGCCTGTGATGTTACACAGCATCATGTGATGTCACAGAGCCCCCTATGATGTCACACAGCACCCTTTTGGTGTCACAGAGCCAACTCTGGGATGTCACCCTGGAATGTCATGCAGCTGCACTGAGATGTCACAGAAGAGTCTGCGATGTCACAATGTCACCATGTGATGTCACAGCCTCCTCTATGATGTTACACAGTCACCTAGAATGTCACAACCCACTCTCTGATGCCACAGAGCCACCCTCTATGATGGCAGGATCTGCTCTATGGCCTCATACTCTACTCCATGATGTCACAGACAGCTCTGTGATTTCACAACTCCCTCAGTGATGTCACAAAACCCTCTCTGTGATGTCATACTGGCACTCTTAAATGCTACAGCACACACTTTGACCTCACAGCCTGCCCTATGATGTCATACAGCCATGCCATGAAGTCACAGCCTGCTCTGCGATGTCACAGAATCCCCTCTATGACCTCACACAACAAACTCTGTGATGTCACAGCCCAGTCTGTGACCTCACACAGCCCACTCTGTGCTGTCACACAGCCCCTTGCTGACATCACAGCTGCCCTGTGCCTCCATGACACAGCCACAGAGGTGCCGCTGTGACACAGCCCCCTTGGGGACATCCCCCAGCCCCTGCCAGTGCTGAGCCCCTGTCAGCTCTGGCTGTGCCCTGCTGGTGTCCCTGAGCTGCCCTGGCAGTGCCCCAGCCCTGCTGGGCTGTGCCCAGGAGCTGCTCCTGGCCAGAGCTGTCTCTCTGCAGCGCTGCCCTTGCCAGGAGCTGCCTCTGGGCCAGGAGCCCGGCCCAGCTCAGCAGCACAGACACAGCACAAGGACTTTAATGACCCTCTGGGGCTTTGGTGCTCTTTGCATTCAACTTGTCCCTCAGAGTGTGCACAACAACCTGTCAACATCTCAAAGTCAGATTGAAACACAGAAGTTTTCTTGAAGGGTTAATGGTTCCCATTGAAGGACACAACTGAGAAAGTGTCCCCAGGTTGCAGCCAGAGCAGAGCACTGGAGGCAGTGATGACAGCTGGGGACAAACAAGGCAAAGGTGCCTCTGGTGCTGAGCAAACCTGGATGTGTTTCAGGAATGTAAAGGGCCAAGGCCTGAGCCCCAGCCCCTGGCCAGGCACATCCTGTTCCTCCCTCCTTGCTCAGGGCTCTTCCTGGGATGGGCACTGGCATGTGGGGATGTGCAATGCCAAGGGCAGCACCATGGGGCGGCCCCCGCCAGGCTGCTGAGCAGGGACAAGGAGGCAATGAGGCCCCAGGCCTGCAAGGGTCACTTGTCTCCTGTTCCTGGCTCAGGCCCAGGGCCAGCAGCCATGGCCAAAGTGCTGCCCAAGTTGGCTGTGTCAGGGCCTTGCAGCTGCTGCCCATCCCTGTGCCCTGTGCAGCCCAGGCTGTCCTACGGTGTCCCTGCCCTGTGCCTCTGTCCCTGCAGGCTGTCGTCATCCCCCAGCTGCCCCACCTGGCTGGCCCCTTCCTTTGCTGACAGCTCTGCCTCCTGCCTGCCTCTGCCTGCCCACACAAAGCCTTGGGCTGCTCCAGGCTCCTTCTGCACCACAGCCCTGCCCTGGGGGAGGAAATTCCTTTCTCCCGCTGTCCAGTCTGGGCCTCCCCAGATGCCCTTGTGTTGTGTTCCACTGCAGTAAGCAGCAAAACCACTCCCCCAGGCCCCAGAGTCTCAGACCTCAGGCAGGCATCGATGACCAACAGGGAAAGGAAGGCAACAGGATGGGTCTTGGTTTAGCAAAGCCCAGGATCCTTTTTTGTGCCAGGGACCAAAAGAAGAAACAAATCGGGAGAGGGGGTGGTGGCTTGTCATGGGTTTTACATGACAGGGTAGGGGTGGAGTTTAGGGTCGGGGTCTAATAGCAGAAGGAGTAGGGCACTGCAAAGGAGTGGATAGAGGAGGACAACCAATGGAAAAATCGATGGCGGGGACTTTGCAGTAGAATTTGGACCAATGAGTTTTACAGAAAAGGAAAAATGTTCTGTGGCCACTCCTTTTTTGACCAGATGGGGTGGAGTGTCTTTTCCTGGGCTTGCAGGGTCATGCCCCACAGGGTGGAGGGGCGGAATCCTCTTTAAATCACGCTCCTCACCCAATGCTGTCTGTCTGGGTAGAATGCCTGCTTCCTGGGGCGGGGGAACTCCACACCCTTGGTGCCATTATTTCTTTCTCTGGGTGTTTTACACAATGAAGAAAAACTCCAGCCTCTCTGAAACCACCCTTCAATCCCTCTCGGGCTGCTCCTGTTCTGTCCTCAGTCTCCACACCACTGAGCTGAGAGCTACCACCTTCTACCTCCTGGTTATGTGATGAGGCGTCCAAACCCCATCTTGGGAGGTTTTTGGTTACTTTCCAAGGTCTGTGAAAATGGAAAAATACTGGTCAACATTATTTTGTTCCACATCTTGCAGTAAAAGAACAAGAGTCAATAACTCTCAACTGAATGAGGGTGGATTTACATTTGTTAGAAGGAGAAATATTTTACAATTATGACAGTGGCACAAAACTGCAACTGTTTTCCCAGAAAAGTGGATTCCCCATCACAGGAAACACAGGAATTGTCCAAGAACAGGAGCTTTTATAACCTGAGCTAGTGAAACCCACTTATCCCCAAGGACAGAATTCCTGTTGTGTGGGTTCTCTGATGTGCTGGGTGCCCTCACAACGCTTCTGGCCAGAATGTCTGCTGAGGGCAGCCAGGCTGCTGCAGGGGCAGTGACCTCACAGCCATCACCATGGCAGCCCTGTCCCCTGGGCCTGGCTCTCCCCTTTCCTCTGCCCCTGCCTTGTCCCTGCTGGCATGAAGAGTTTTGTCACTCATATCTTGTGCCCAAGGTGCTGGGGCCAATGGCTTCCCAGGCAGGCTCCTGGAGCAGAAGTGGCTTTTCAGAGCCCAGGCAGAAATGAGCCCTGAGGCAGCAGCTCTGCAGTGCTGGCCACCAGGCCGGGCTGCCAAGGGAGGCTTCTGGCCATGGCCTGCAAGCAACTGCTGCTGCCAAGGTGCCTTTGGTGCCTCAGGCTCTGCCTGGCACAGCTCCCAGCACGGCACTCTGCCCTTGTGCCCGAGCCCTTCCCTGTGCTGGGGCTGGCCTGGGGCTTTTCCTGCAGCGGGACCTGCCCTGCTGATGGCACAGGAAAGGCAGTTCCTGCTGGAGCAGGAGGCTCTGCCTGCAATGGGCTCCAACAACTCCAGCCAGGCCCTGTTTGCAAAGCCCCCAGTGGGAAATGAAGGAGGGGGTCATGCTGCTTTTGGGGTGAATAAAGCTGAAACCAGCCTGACTCCTCCATCTCAAAGTTCCACATTCTCAGAGGGAGCTGGAGCTGTGGCAGAGCTGGAAAAATGCCCAGAGAAAGGAACAACCAAGGGACAGCACTGAGAGCTTCCACAGAGCTGCCAAGATGGACCAGCCTGTGCACATCTGACTGACAGGGCAGCACTTCAGACTAGAAAAGCCTCGTCCCAAATTTTAGCAGCAGCATCTCCTGACATTTCCCTTCTTGTGGAGTGTGGAGATTCCTCCCCGCAGTGGAGACACTGCTCAGTGTCACAGCTCCAGGCTGAGCCAAAGGACTCAGTCCCACCATCATTGTTCTGCTTAATTACTAGTTTTGCTTTAATAAAATTGCTTTGAAATCACTGCCTAGTGCTCTATACAATATGTTACAGCTCTTATACCTTAGAATAAATATTTCTGATTATTTTGAAGATAATTGTTTCTAATCATTACCATTATAGAATATATATATATATATATATATAAATATAAATACCTCCAGCTTGCCAGCCTTAATTCTGTGTGACAAATTCTATAAAGGTCTAATTCCACCTTTATAATTCTTTACATAAAAATTCTTGAAAAGTCTAGGGCTGGGGTTGGAACCAGCTGTTCTAAGGCTCCTCTCACACCAGGGATTAACAAATCCTGGAGGTCCTTGGGGGTATTTGGGAAACTGTGGGGCCTATTGGAGCTCCTTTCTGCACCTCGAGACCCAACAGGAGCCTCTGTAATAAACTTTGCCTGAAGCTCCCACTCTGCCAGGAACCTCTGTGAATGGGACATCCCAGCTCTTTGGCAGCCTGGGGACTCCTGGGATTTCACCATGGAATGGCTGTGACTGCCTCTGAGCACAGGGCTCCTTACCATCCCCAGAAACCCCTGGGAGGTGTCCATGGAGCCCCTGTCTCTGCCTATGACATTCCAGCTCTTGAACAGCCTGGAGACTTGGAAAGTCCCCATGGAACCCCTCTGAGGGCCTGTGACAAATCTGATCCTTAGCAGGCAACCATCACCAGGACCCTGTTGGAATGGGTCATGGGATCCCAGATCCACAGAACTGGCTGAGCTGGGAGGGACCCATCAGGATCCTGGAGTCCAAGTGCTGGCCCTGCACAGGACACCCCAACAATGCCAGCCTGGGCCTGGCAGTGCTGTCCAAATGCTGCTGGAGCTCAGAGAGCCCTGGAGCTGGGAGCCTTCCCTGGGGAGCCTGGGCAGTGCCCCAGCAGCCTCTGGGCAAAAACCTTTTCCTGAGATCCAACCTGAGCCTGCCCCAACTCAGCTGCAGCCATTCCCTCCAGTCCTGTCCCTGGGCACCAGAGGGAAGACCAGGGGTCACACCAGGGCTGAGAGGGATAGAGACCCCCACGGCCTCCCCAGGGATGAGAAGGTCGGAGAGTCCCCGCAACCCTGAGCACCCTCAGTGGTGAGAGGGACGCAGAGCCCCTGGTCCCCAGCCCTGCACAAGCATTCCCTGAGGCCAGCGGGATGGAGACCCCTGAGCATCCCCCAGGGCGAGGGTACAGAGAATGCCCTGAGCACCCCATTGGCATGGGGCTGAGAGGGACGGAGAGCCCCCAGGCATTCCCTAGGGTGAGAATGATGGAGACGCCCTGGGGAATGGGCTGGGGTGACTAGGACAGGGACACCCCCTGGGGGACAGGGACACCCCCTCAAGAACGGCCTGGGGTGAGAGGGACAACCCTCCCAAGCCCTTCCCAAGCATCCCCCAGGGTGAGAGGCACAGAGACCCTTCCAGCATCCCCTGAGCACTGGACAAAATAAACTTGGCAGAAATCAAACTTCAATCTGCATAAATCACTTGGATGAAGATTTGATTTTCTCACAAGTCACATGTGAGGAAAATACAAATAAATCCCAAACATTAATAAACCAACAACAGAAGCAATTCTGTGTCAATTCCAAATTTCATCGGTTCCTGCACAGCTCCAGCTCAGCTGCTGGAAGATTCTGATTAAAAAAAAAAAAAAAGAAAAAAAATGAAAAAGAAAAAGTGAAAATTTGACCCAATACAGATTATTGAAAGGAAGGAAAAAATCTGTGTGGCTGTGACAAAGGTGACAGGAACACAGAAAATAATGATTCTCACATTTGGCAAAGTCCCCAAGCCTCTGAATTCTGGAGTTATTCGGGAATTTAGCTACTTGAGCTGGGCTTCTTCTGGGACGTTTAGTAGCCTTGTGTTCCTCAACCTGAATGAACCTTGTCAGCCTCAATGGTAACATTTGCTCACTTTCCTCCAGTGATTTAACAAACATTTCATGGAAAGACAACAAAATATTTTCTTTACACTGGCCACCCACAACAGCCATTTCCCTCATCAGTTCTCCCACAAGTCGCTCAGAGGAATTTGCATCCAAGTTTCCAAGAGTTCCTCTGGAAAGAAAGAGCCCTCCTCCCACAGAGGAGGGAACCATGCTGCTGACAAAGGCACTTGGGGTCAGACAACACTGCCTAAACGCACTGTGTCAAAATATGATACACAATCTGGTTAAGAAAATTGTTAGAGAGATGCCTCTGCCCCAATTAAGGTGCTAACGAGACCAAATGCAAAGTGGATTTTATTGAACAGTAAATGTGAGGTAGAGAGAGATGGAATAAAAGAGAAAAAAGGGAGAGGGCAAGAGAGTGACAGGGACAGAGACGTCCCCTGGGGTGGGGCAAGTGTGACATTGTCCCCTGTGTGTGAGGCCTTCTCAGGGAGAGGGCTTTACACCTGAGCCAGTTTGGGTAAGGGGGGTGGTGTTCACCTCCCGAGCAGGGATTACCCCACTGTTTCAGGTTGCAGTGCAAGATGTAACCAAATGCATGTTTTCCATCACCACCTTTAGAAACTGTTGTAAACAGGCGGGGCAGTGTTCTTTATCTCTTCCATCACTCAGCCCTGATAATCCCTCCAGGGGCTCTCTTCTGTGAATGGGCCATTGAGTGTCCCTGCAGGACTGGTAAAATGACATCATCCCATTGTGGGATGCTCCGCCCAGGGGGAGGAGCCAACCATTCCTACCTGGATATAAGCTGAGGCTTCTGACACCAGGAGCACCTTGGCTACTGGATTCCCAGAGGACAAGAGCTCCATCACCACCACTGGACCTTCAGAGGAAGACCAGACCCTTCTACAGGATCACTGCTTTGACAGAATCACGATCATCACTGCAAGAGGACTGCAGCCACCATTTAATGGGACTCCTACCAGCACCCTGAGCAACAGGGTGTCAGGTGATATCCTGACTGTGTCAGTTTAAGGCAGTGTTTCTGTATCATTGCCTTGATCTTAATTTTCTTATTAAATTGTAATTCTGTCTTAAAATCTCCCCCTGGTTTGCCTTCAAACCAGTACAAAACTCAATGCACTAATCTCTTGTTTTCCTCCCAAAACAGAATTTCACATCCCAAACCCACTGCCAGATGGAGGAGAAGGCTGCGAGGAGGAGGAAGATGCCTCGAGACACTCAGGCAGGTGAGGAGAAAGTCAGGGCCCCTTTCCTTATCTCTCCTGCTCCATCTCCCAGCCCAGCACAGCCCAAGTCTGCAGGACAGCCCCACTGCCAACGCCATCCTGCCAGAGATGGACTGGGGGGATTTCCTTCCCCTCCCCTCTGGCACAGAGGGAAATCCCATCCTCTCCTTTCCCTGTATTCCTCAGAAAAGGAGCTGAGAATAGAGACCAGGGAGGACAAGTCCCCATGGCAGAACCTCATGAAAGAGGCAGATTTGAGTGGCTCCATGGCACAGGAATATAACAAGGAGGAAAATTCCCTGAGATCCTACAGGAGGAGGGGCTTCAATCCCAGCCCAGGGTGCTCTGAGGAGGAAAGACCCACCCTGTGCCAGGAAGGTGGACAGAGCTTCAGCCAGGGCTTGGAGCTGGTGGTCCATGAGCAGCTTCCTGATGGGGAGAAGCCCTACATGTGCTTGGAGTGTGGGAAGTGCTTCAGGCAGAGCAGCACCCTGATCAGCCACCAGATGATCCACACTGGGAAATGGGTCTGTGAGTGTGGGGAGTGTGGGAAGGGCTTCAGCTGCAGCTCAGAACTTGTCAGGCATCAACGCATCCACACTGGGGAGAGGCCCTACGAGTGTCCTGACTGTGGGAAGAGGTTTCACACCAGCTCCAACCTCCTCCAGCACCAGCGGATTCACACAGATGAGAGGCCCTTCTGCTGCCCCGACTGTGGGAAGGGCTTCAACCGCAACTCCCACCTTGTCACCCACCAGCGTATCCATACCAGGGAGAGGCCCTACGAGCGTCCCTAGTGTGGGAAGAGCTTCAGACAGAGCTCTCATTTGAGCAGACAGAAACAGAGTCACCACGAAAGGAAGACATGCAAATGCTGCAACTGCAGGAAGAGCTTTGTGCACTGCTCCAACTTCATCCCCCATGGGAGAACCACGTTTGGAAGAGCCCTGGTGATACGTGTTCACTGTGATCCATGCTGGGAAGACACCTGTTCGTTTTCCTGCCCCTGCCAATGACATGATGTGAGCCTGAAGAACATGAGGGTCTGGCCAGGGCTGTGTCATTACATTCACTCCGACCTCAGGTCATTGCCAGGGGCAGGAAAGGAACTCTCTCTCTCTATCTCCTCCTGAGGAGAAGGGTGTCCTTTGCAGGCAGGAGGAAATTATGGCTGGGAAAACACAGTCAGTTGTGTTGTAGTTTTCCCTTTTTTATAACCCTTCTGTTGTCAATATTGTTTCTCTTACTGTTTGTTCTTTATCTCGTTGCTGTTCCAAATAAATTGTTCTTATCCCAGCCCAGGATCTTTGGCTTTTGTGCTTTCCATGGGAGGTGGGAGGGCAGCGAGCGGCAGCGTGGTTATAGCAGGAGCAGGACATTGGGGAATCCCAATACTAAACCCCAGCCTGTGGAAACCGAGCATGCCAGCTGGTCCCAGCTGTGGTGTCCATGGCAACAGCCTTGGGAGCAGGTCCCTGGCTGGGGCTGTGGGAACCTCTTCCCTCTGGTGCCCAGGGCCAGCACCGGAGGGAACGGCTGCAGCTGAGTCGGGGCAGGCTGAGGATGGATCTCAGGAAAAGGTTTTTGCCCAGAGGCTGCTGGGGCACTGCCCAGGCTCCCCAGGGAAGGCTCCCAGCTCCAGGGCTCTCCGAGCTCCAGCAGCGTTTGGACAGCGCTGCCAGGCCCAGGCTGGCATTGTTGGGGTGTCCTGTGCCTGGCCAGCAGTTGGACTCCAGGATCCTGATGGGTCCCTCCCAGCTCAGCCAGTTCTGTGCATCTGGGATCCCATGACTCTGGGGATGGGGCTGCCAATGGTGTCCATGGCAACCACCCCTGGCATGGGGACTGCATGGAGCTGCCAAGGGACTGAGCATGGCAACAGGGGTCTGGGGATGGTTGCCATGGAAACTGACCATAGCAACAGGGGGCTGGGGATGGTTGCCATGGAAACTGACCATAGCAACAGGGGCTGGGGGTGGTTGCCCACTAAGGATTAGATTTGTCACAGGCTCTCAGAGGGGTTCCATGGGGACTTTCCAAGAGTCTCCAGGCTGTTCAAGAGCTGGAATGTCACAGGCAGAGACAGGGGCTCCATGGACACCTCCCAGGGGTTTCTGGGGATGGTAAAGAGCCCTGTGCTCAGACACAGTCACAGCCATTCCATGGTGACATCCCAGGGCACCTTGGGCTGCAAAGGCACCGATCTGTCACAGGCACTCACGGGGGCTCCACGGTGACATCGCAGGAGTCCCCAGGCTGCCAAAGAGCCGGGATGTCCCAGACACTGACAGGGGTTCCTGTCATGGGCACAGTGGGAGCTTCAGGGAAAGTTTATTGGAGAGGCTCCTGTTAGGTCACGAGTTGCAGAAAGGATCCCAAATAGCCCCCAGAGATCCCCAAATGTCACTGTGGAGTCAGAGATGACACAGACTCAGGTCAGAAGGCTGAGAGCTAAAAGCCACCCATTTATTCAATCCTCTTCTTTTATACCTTGGTTTGCTACAAGTGGACCTCATTGGTCATTTAATCAACACATTTTACATGATTGGCTAATGAAGAAAACACCTTCCATTAAACAACTTTTTGGAAAAAAAACAACTTATTCCAAACACCACCTGTGGATAGTTTCCAATTCTTTGTCTCCAGCTCCCTAAAAGTTTCCAGACCAATTCATGGGAAAGCTCATCTTACTTTCTCTGTCTCTGACCACACTGTCATATCCACATCCAAATACTCCCAAGAACCTCCAGGCTTTCTAAACTTCTTCCATGAGAGGAACTGTGGAGCAGCTGGTTCCAATTGCACCCCAGAGTTTTCAAGCATTCCTGTGTAAAGAATTATAAAGGTGGAATTAACCTTTATACAATTTGGTCCACAGCATTAAAGATGGGATACCATATATAAATATTTATATAAAATCTATTATGGTAATGATTAGACAAAATTTTCTTAATGAGAAATATTTACACCAAGATATAAGGGCTGTAACATATTATATAAAGCTCTAGGAAGTTATTTCAAAGCAACTGTGCTAAAGCAAAACCAGTTTTTAAGCAGAGATTTGTGTCACTCCCCCAGACCAATGACCGTGGGCAAATCCCTTTGGCTCAGCCTGGAGCAGTGACCTTGAGGGGCGTCCCCACTGCAGGGAGGAATCTCAACAACTCCCAAGAAGGGAAATGTCAGGAGACGCTGCTGTTAAAATTTGGGACAGGGCTTTTCTAGTCAGAAGTGCTTCCCTGACAGTCAGATGTGCCCAGGCTGGGCCAGCTCAGCAGCTCTGCAGAAGCTCTCAGTGCTGTCCCTTGGTTCTTGCTTTCTCTGTGAAATATTCCATCCCTGCCACGGTTTCCTCTCCCTCTCAGGATGTCAGATTTGGGATGGAGAAATCTGGTTTCACCCGAAAAGCAGCGTAACCCCCTCATTCATTTCCCACTGGGGCTTTGCAAACAGGGCCTTGCTGGAGTTGTTGGAGCCCATTGCAGGCAGAGCCTCCTGCTCCAGCAGGAACTGCCTTTCCTGTGCCATCAGCAAGGCAGTTCCTGCTGCAGGAAAAACCCCAGGCCAGCCCCAGCACAGGGAAGGGCTCGGGCACAAGGGCAGAGTGCCGTGCTGGGAGCTGTGCCAGGCAGAGCCTGAGGCACCAAAGGCACCTTGGCAGCAGCAGCTGCTTGCAGGCCATGGCCAGAAGCCTCCCTTGGCAGCCCGGCCTGGTGGCCAGCACTGCAGAGCTGCTGCCTCAGGGCTCATTTCTGCCTGGGCTCTGAAAAGCCACTTCTGCTCCAGGAGCCTGCCTGGGAAGCCATTGGCCCCAGCACCTTGGGCACAAGATATGAATGACAAAACTCTTCATGCCAGCAGAGACAAGGCAGGGGCAGAGGAAAGGGGAGAGGCAGGCCCAGGGCACAGGGCTGCCATGGTGATGGCTGTGAGGTCACTGCCCCTGCAGCAGCCTGGCTGCCCTCAGCAGACATTCTGGCCAGAAGCGTTGTGAGGGCACCCAGCACAGCAGAGAGCCCACACAACAGGAATTCTGTCCTTGGGGATGAATGGGTTTCACTGGGTCAGGCTGCACAAAGGTCCTGCTCTTGGACAATTACTTGTGATGAGGAATCCAACTGTGGAAGAACACAGTTGCAGTTTCGTGCACTCTCCTCATTGTAAAATATTTCCTCCTTCTAACAATTGTAAATCCACCCTCATTCAGTTCACAGATATTGAGCCTTGTTCTGTCACTGCAAGATTTGGGAGAAAATAATTTTGATCACTGTTTTCATTTTCACAGACCTTGGAGAGGACCCAAAAACCTCTCAAGATGAGTTTTGGAGGCCTCATCCCATAACCAGCAGTGAGAGGCGGCAGACTCTGGGCTCAGTGGTGTGGAGACTGAGGACAGAATACGAGTAGCCGGGGAGGGATTAAAGGGTGGTTTCACACATCTCGGAGTTTTTCTTTATCGTATAAAACAGCCAGAGAAAGAGATAATGGCATGTCTTGGTTTGAAAAGACAGGAGTCTGTGAAGGAAGGCAAAAGCCTCCTGTGAAATGGAGAAGGTAAACCCCCTCCCTCCGAATTATCACAACTTCAGAATTAAAAAAAGGCTCTCAGGCAAAGATATGGGAAACGGGAATAACAGTTCTTTACTGGAAGAAAAAAACTAAATAACAATGTAATTTAACACAAGCAAAACAACCACTGGCAGAGTGAGAAACACCTGGCACCCTGAGAAGTCAGGGTGCTGACAGCAGTCCAGCCAAATGGTGGCTGCTCCTCCTGGAGCGGCGATCTGCAGAAGGGTGTAGATCCTTTCTGAAGATGCGGCGAAGGAGCAGCTGGGCCTCAGTTCCTGATTCCTCTCGGAAATCCAGCGAAGAAAGCTGTCTGTGGTCTCAGAAGTGCTTGTTTTATGGTGGCAGGGATGCTTGGCTCCTCCCTCTGGGTGGAGCATCTCCCAATGGGATGATGTAACTAATCTTACCAGCCACAGTGAGTAATTCAATAGCCCATTAGCAGGACATTGTCTTCCTGGCAGTGTCATTGTTCTTGAAAGAGATAAGAAAAACTGCCTAACCCCCAACAGATGGCAAAAAAGAATACATGCTTATTTTACAAGCCAGGACATTATATAGCCCATTAGCAGGACATTGTCTTCTGGGCAGTGTCATTGTTCCTGAAAGAGATAAGAAAAAACTGCCCAACCCCCAACACATGGCAAAATAGAATACATGCATATTTTACAAGCCAGGACATGGCACCAAGGGCAGCTTGGGAAGCCCAGACTGGACACCAGGAGAAAGGAATTTTCCTCCCAGTGCAGGGCTGTGGTGCAACACGTCCCCCAGAAAAAGCCTGGAGCAGCCCAAGGCTTTGTGTGGGCAGGCAGAGGCAGGCAGGAGGCAGAGCTGTCAGCAAAGGAAGGGGCCAGCCAGGGGGGGCAGCCGGGGGATGACGACAGCCTGCAGGGACAGAGGCACAGGGCAGGGACACCGTAGGACAGCCTGGGCTGCACAGGGCAGAGGGATGGGCAGCAGCTGCAAGGCCCTGACAGAGCCAACTTGGGCAGCACTTTGGCCATGGCTGCTGGCCCTGGGCCTGAGCCAGGAGCAGGAGACAAGTGACCCTTGCAGGCCTGGGGCCTCATTGCCTCCTTGTCCCTGCTCAGCAGCCTGGCAGGGGCCGCCCCATGGTGCTGCCCTTGGCATTGCACATCCCCACATGCCAGTGCCCATCCCGGGAAGAGCCCTGAGCAAGGAGGGAGGGACAGGATCTGCCTTGCCAGGGGCTGGGGCTCAGGCCTTGGCCCTTTGCATTCCTGAAACACATCCAGATTTACTCAGCACCAGAGGCACGTTTCCCTTCCTTGTCTGAAGCTGTCATCACTGCCTCCATTGTTCAGCTCTAACTGGAACCTGGGGACACTTTCACATGAGTTATGTCCCTCAGTGGACCCCATTTAAACTACAAGAAATCTCTATGTTTCAGCTTAACTTGGAGTTCTTGAGAAGCTTTTT